>NC_092090.1:9158998-9233998 GCF_045679555.1 Salvelinus alpinus | reverse complement strand
TGATGAGCACCAGAGCGAGGAGCTTGGCTGCAGTGAAGACATTTTGAACCCATGTGGCAGCCTTCACACTCCAGCAGTTTACTGCTGTCAAGAGCACTGGAACAGACAGACAGACAGACAGACAGACAGACAGACGTTTATTCCGCAAATTAGGGGAGAATTGCTAGCCTGTTGGAACCAGCCTGATCGCTGCGTTCATCATTCTATTTCATTTCACAGTGAAACAGAATGGTGAACACGGCAATCAGACAGGACAGCTGGTTCATTCCACCTGGCTAGAATAATTGCTGTCCTAAGGGCATCCGTTTGTAACGTGAGGAGCACAGTACTACATAGAGCCATGACTACATGGAACTCTATTCCACATCAGGTAACTGATGCAAGAAGTAGAATCAGATTTTTTTTAAACAGGTAAAAATACACCTTATGGAACAGCGGGGACTATGAAGAGACACATACACGAGTACATGTAAAGGATGTGAAATGGCTAGCTAGTTAGCGGTGGTGCGCGCTAATAGCCTTTCAATCGGTGACGTCACTTGCTCTAAGACCTTGAAGTAGTGGTTCCCCTTGCTCTGCAAGGGCCGCGGCCTTTGTGGAGCGATAGGTAACGATGCTTCGTGGGTGACTGTTGTTGATGTGTGCAGAGGGTCCCTGGTTCGCGCGAGGGGACGGACTAAAGTTAAACTGTTACATACAGACACGCATACAGACACACTCTATACACACGGACATTGTAATATTGTTCTATGGTGGTATTATACATTTTGAATTGTAGATACAGTTGAAGTTGGAAGTTTACATACACTTAGGTTGGAGTCATTAAAACTCGCTTTTCAACCACTCCACAAATTTCTTGTTAACAAACTATAGTTTTGTCAAGTCGGTTAGGACATCTACTTTGTGCATAACACAAGTCATATTCCAACAATTGTTTACAGACAGATTATTTCACTTATAATTCACTGTATCACAACTCCAGTGGGTCAGAAGTTTACATACACTAAGTTGACTGTGCCTTAAAACAGCTTGGAAAATTCCAGAAAATGATGTCATGGTTTTAGAAGCTTCTGATAGGCTAATTGACATAATTTGAGTCAATTGGAGGTGTACCTGTGGATGTATTTCAAGGCCTACCTTCAAACTCAGTGCCTTTTTGTTTGACATCATGGGAAAATCAAAAGAAATCAGCCAAGACCCCAGAAAAAAATGGTAGACCTCCACAAGTCTAGTTCATCCTTGGAAGCAATTTCCAAACGCCTGAAGGTACCACGTTCATCTGTACAAACAATAGTACGCAAGTATAAACACCATGGGACCACGCAGCCGTCATACCGCTCAGGAAGGAGACACGTTCTGTCTCCTAGAGATTAACTTACTTTGGTGCGAAAAGTGCAAATCAATCCCAGAACAACAGCAAAGGACCTTGTGAAGATGCTGGAGTAAACAGGTACAAAAGTATCTATATCCACAGTAAAACGAGTCCTATATCGACATAACCTGAAAGGCCGCTCAGCAAGGAAGAAGCCACTGCTCTAAAACCACCATAAAAAAGCAAGACTGCGGTTTGCAACTGCACATGGGGACAAAGATCGTACTTTTTGGAGAAATGTCCTCTGGTCTGATGAAAGAAAAATAGAACTGTTTGGCCATAATGATCATCGTTATGTTTGGAGGAAAAATGGAGAGGCTTGCAACCAAAAGAACACCATCCCAACCGTGAGGCACGGGTGTGGCAGCATCATGTTGCGGGGGTGCTTTGCTGCAGGTGGGACTGGTGCATTTCACAAAATAGATTGCATCATGAGGCAGGAAAATGATGTAGATATATTGAAGCAACATCTCAAGACATCAGTCAGGAAGTCAAAGCAAGGTCGCAAATGGGTCTTCCAAATGGGCAATGCATACTTCCAAAGTTGTGGCAAAATGGCTTAAGGACAACAAAGTCAAGGTATTGGAGTGGCCATCACAAAGCCCTGACCTAATTGAGTGTATGTAAACTTCTGACCCACTGGGAATATGATGAAAGAAGTAAAAGCTGAAATAAATCACTCTCTCTACTATTATTCTGACATTCCACATTCTTAAAATAAAGTGGTGATCCTAACTGACCTAAAACAGAGGATTTTTACTAGGATTAAATGTCAGGAATTGTGAAAAACTTAGTTTAAATGCATTTGGCTAAGGTGTATGTAAACTTCCGACTTCAACTGTATCTCAATTACCTCTTACCCCTGCACATCGTGGTATCCCGTGTATAAAGCAGAGTTATCGTTACTCATTGTGTATTTATTATTACATGCTTTACTTTTCTATTATTTCTCTACTTTCTCTCAGCATTGTTGGTAAGAGCCCCGTAAGTACGTGTTTCACTGTTAGTCTACTTACACCTGTCGTTTACGAAGCATGGGATTTGATACGTGTTTCACTGTTAGTCAACCTACACCTGTCGTTTACGAAGAATGGGATTTGATACGTGTTTCACTGTTAGTCTACCTACACCTGTCGTTTACGAAGCATGGGATTTGATACGTGTTTCACTGTTAGTCTACTTACACCTGTCGTTTACGAAGCATGGGATTTGATACCTGTTTCACTGTTAGTCTACCTACACCTGTCGTTTACGAAGCATGGGATTTGATACCTGTTTCACTGTTAGTCTACCTACACCTGTCGTTTACGAAGCATGGGATTTCATAAATAGCTGATGCAACCAGACAGGAAATACTGGTTCAACATAGTGTAATGACCTGACTAGATCATAAAGGAACAATTGGCCAGACAGAGGACTAGCCTAACACATAACACACAGCTGTCTGTGCGGGTCGCTACAATAGGTTCATTCAAAGTGTAGAGATAAAATATGTATCTCATAAAGCAAACTGACTTACATATACACTGGCAGGCGATCAATTTAGCGACATTTTCTGGTACCGGAGAGAACGGGAAGACGGGTTTGAGTAAATAAGTGGCAAATACATAAGAAACGATGTACTGAGAAGAAGGGCGGATGATCAGTAGTTCTATCCAGAGTTTTAGGAATGCAGGAAGAGACCCATAGACCTCAAGAATGTAGGCATAATCTCCTCCAGATTTGGTGATGGTGGTCCCTAATTCGGCATAGCACAGGGCCCCCACTGTCGAGAACAACCCACACACTGCCCAAATGATCAACGACAGTCCGACAGAACCAGCTTCCTTCACTACCCCGATGGGTGTCACGAATATCCCCGAGCCGATGATGCTACCCACGATGATAGCAACACCATTCAGTAGAGTTATAGTTCTTTTCAGTTCAACTGTGTTCTCCCCGGAGATGCTGCCAAATTTACTTCTCTTTCTTTCAGTTGGGTTTGAGAGCGCACTGCCTTCAACCAGAGAAAACACTTCTTCGTGAACGCCTGATTCCCCCGAGGACTTGGAGTGACGTTTCTTCAAATTTGACATGTTGAGGAATATTTCTTCAAACTTCTATTCAACCATTCATGAATATTGCGAGGTGAAAACCTAAATAAAGTTTTGCTAGCTAAGTAGTCCGGTACAGTAGCTAGTTAGCTAAACGTGGTATTAGTTGTTGTTGGTATGGTGATGCCGCGTGGACTGGAATGGGAGTGGAAGCTACAATAACTTTACTACAATGTTGCCGGCTGTTCCGCCCACATATTAGAGGCTGCTGCGGATTCTACTGGCAGAGCAAACCCGTGATTTCTGGTAGATTATTAAAAGCAATTCTAACGCAGCATGTTTTTTGGACTCATTCAGCAGTTTTTTTTATCTGATTAAGTACAATACCATTGGAAATGAAAGTTGATAGTTCAATGGAAGTTGATAGTCTCTTCTTCCTGTTAATAAGACGCTGGTTGGACATTTTGATAAATAGCCCAATGTCAAAACAGTTTTAACTGTCCAAAACAATAACTAATATGCACAAACAGTTCGTGATATATTGAAAACCTAAACATACAATGTATACATACATGTGTAACAATAGTAATCATATTACTTGTATTTTTTTTTTAACGAGCACCTTATAAACTACTGCACACGCACCAAAAACCGTGGCAATAATTCACTGATATCGATTAGGGGAGAATTCAGGATGTAGGCGACGCGCTGTTGAAACTAACAACTAAAAAACACATGGAAACTGGATATCTTTCTTCCATGGTTAGAGAACAACCTGCAGAAGACAGATCGCTACATTTTGGGTCGCTAAAACGGAAAGAGAACCGCAACACACACTTATTTGTCAATCACACATATCACGTTGAAATCAAATGGGCGAGAGAGGAGGAAAATGAGGTGGCGCATCCTGTTTAAACTAACACAGCTCAAAAAACGGAATCTGGGAATAGTGTGTACGTCATTGGTTAGAAGACAATTTGTAGAAGACATCTAGCTACATTTTGTAAGTGTTGCGTTTTGATTAAAGTGTTTGGCCAACGCGGCAAGTGTAACGCATTAAAAATAACTGTTAATAACTTTATCGATATGTTATGTGATTTTTATGAATAATGACAAAATTGTATACATTTAACTTAGAACTATAACTAAACAGAATACTACTATGTTACTGTATGGATGTATGAATGTTATTATAATCATAATACTGAATACAATGTGTGTAGTTTTAGTCCAGAATTAGAAGAAGGACTTTCTGTTCCTTGTTAGAAACAAATGGAGCTATCGTCAGACCGGCTGGGATGCTGTGTTCCTTACAGGACATTCTGTCTCTACCCAGGGAGGGGAGAGACCTTGGGCTTGTAGTAGATTGTTTAACAGGTGGCAGACAATGAGGGAAGGCTTGTGAACTATACTGCCATTGTATCTGAGAGGAGGAGAGACATTTATGACGAAATATGAGGTATATAAACTAATGAACATGATATTTTGTGGAGAGCTCTCCGAAAATAAACGATACTGATTAATTTTGAGACAGGTCTCTGTCCATTTTATGCAAATAAGTATCTTACAAATTCTTAGAAACGGACAGAGTGTTTTAATTGAATTGGTTAATAAACATATAGGAAATAAATTCCTCTAACACGATATCACCCTGAAATCAATAGAACAGGGGGTAAACGTTTGGGGGTGTATCGCTGTTTAAACTAACACCATTCAGAGGCCATATGGAAACTTGGAAAAACCTATACAGGGTTGTTTGGATGAGAATTTATAGAAGGCTTCAATCTATATTTTGGCATTTCGGATGTTGAGTTGCAACTTCGGGAGGCTGCCATTATGGGAAAGGGAACAGACCACTTGTTAGGTTAGTTCATTTAAACAGCATAAGATATCAACAGTGACAACGATGGGGTGCGATTTAAGTGATAGTTTGAATGTCAGCGACTTTTAAAGCGGGACTGCCCCGAATTTTCCGTGCCATTTCATTAAGTCCCGCGCATCTCAAAATGAACAGTACAAAACAACATATATTGATTGATCTGTTTTACGTAATCTATTTTATGTCATCGTGATGAATATAAACGTTCATACTAACATAGTGGTTAGAGCGTTGGGCCAGTAACCGAAAGGTCGCTGGATCGAATTCCTGCCCCTGAACAAGGAAGTTAACCCACTGTTCGAAGGGCGCCGAATACGTGGATCTCGATTAATGGTTAAATGCGGAAGAGGCATTTCAGTTGAATGCATTCAGTTGTACAACTGGCTAGGTATCCCCCTTTCCCTTCGCCCGTCTGAGGCAAAAAGGATGTGTAATTACACAAAATGTTATGGGGTGAAAATACAAGCTTTCCTTCAGAACAACAGATCTATACGTGCTTTATTTGAAAGGGATATTGTATCCATTCCTTATGTCACAATTTACTGGAATACATTTGTCACTAATATCTGTTGGGGAAAATGATGGTTATTACCACACAAATACCTGCTTGTTAACTAGGTTCAAAGAGGTCTCTTTCAGAATGATCCATAAGTATTACCCTGTGAATCATTACCTGAAGAAACTCAAAAAAGACATTGACATTAACTGTACTTTTTGTGTTGAGCATCCAGAAACAGTTTTGCATTTATTTTAGCATCGTCTACATGTAAAAACATAATGGAAAGATATTCATGGTTTTATAATTATTATAATCTTGATGACTTTTGTTTTTTTTATGGGAGAATGTGCTGCTCTGTTTCCTTAACCATGATGATAAAGAAAAACAATTTTACCTCATAAATCGAATTGTGCTAATGGAAAAATGTCATATTCATAAATGTAAATTCACTAATAAAAAAGCACTCTTCCGTGTTTTCTAGAAGGAAATGGAGCAGTACATTAAGAACACAATGTTCTGGGACACTGTAAAGTCCATGGAGAATAAGAGCACCTCCTCCCAGCTGCCCACTGCTCTGAGGCTAGGAAACACTGTCACCACCTCCCAGCTGCCCACTGCACTGAGGCTAGGAAACACTGTCACCACCTCCCAGCTGCCCACTGCTCTGAGGCTAGGAAACACTGTCACCACCTCCCAGCTGCCCACTGCTCTGAGGCTAGGAAACACTGTCACCACCTCCCAGCTGCCCTCTGCACTGAGGCTAGGAAACACTGTCACCACCTCCCAGCTGCCCACTGCACTGAGGCTAGGAAACACTGTCACCACCTCCCAGCTGCCCACTGCTCTGAGGCTAGGAAACACTGTCACCTCCTCCCAGCTGCCCACTGCACTGAGGCTAGGAAACACTGTCACCACCTCCCAGCTGCCCACTGCACTGAGGCTAGGAAACACTGTCACCACCTCCCAGCTGCCCACTGCTCTGAGGCTAGGAAACACTGTCACCACCTCCCAGCTGCCCACTGCTCTGAGGCTAGGAAACACTGTCACCTCCTCCCAGCTGCCCACTGCACTGAGGCTAGGAAACACTGTCACCACCTCCCAGCTGCCCACTGCACTGAGGCTAGGAAACACTGTCACCACCTCCCAGCTGCCCACTGCTCTGAGGCTAGGAAACACTATCACCACCTCCCAGCTGCCCACTGCTCTGAGGCTAGGAAACACTGTCACCACCTCCCAGCTGCCCACTGCTCTGAGGCTAGGAAACACTGTCACCACCTCCCAGCTGCCCACTGCTCTGAGGCTAGGAAACACTGTCACCACCTCCCAGCTGCCCACTGCACTGAGGCTAGGAAACACTGTCACCACCTCCCAGCTGCCCACTGCTCTGAGGCTAGGAAACACTGTCACCTCCTCCCAGCTGCCCACTGCTCTGAGGCTAGGAAACACTGTCACCACCTCCCAGCTGCTCTCTGTTCTGAAAGAGTTGCAAAATCTGGACCCCTACAAATCAGCCGGGCTATACAATCTGGACCCTCTCTTTCTAAAGTTATCTGCCGAAATTGTTCCAACCCCTATTACTAGCCTGTTCAACCTCTCTTTCGTATCGTCGGAAATTCCCAAAGATTGGAAAGCTGCCGCGATCATCCCCCTCTTCAAAGGGGGAGACACTCTAGACCCAAACTGCTACAGACCTACCCTGCCTTTCTAAGGTCTTCGAAAGCCAAGTTAACAAACAGATTACCGACCATTTCGAATCCCACCGTACCTTCTCCGCGATGCAATCTGGTTTCAGAGCTGGTCATGGGTGCACCTCTGCCACGCTCAAGGTCCTAAACGATATCATAACCGCCATCGATAAGAGACATTACTATGCAGCCGTATTCATCGACCTGGCCAAGGCTTTTGACTGTCAATCACCACATTCTTATCGGCAGACTCAACAGCCTTGGTTTCTCAAATGACTGCCTCGCCTGGTTCACCAACTACTTCTCTGATAGAGTTCAGTGTGTCAAATCGGAGGGCCTGTTGTCCGGACCTCTGGCAGTCTCTATGGGGGTGCCACAAGGTTCAATTCTCGGGCCGACTCTCTTCTCTGTATACACAAAGCATCCTTCACTCATGCTGCCAAACATACCCTCGTTAAACTGACTATCCTACCGATCCTCAACTTCGGCGATGTCATTTACAAATTAGCCTCCAACACTCTACTCAACAAATTGGATGCAGTCTTTCACAGTGCCATCCATTTTGTCACCAAAGCCCCATATACTACCCACCACTGGGACCTGTACGCTCTCGTTGGCTGGCCCTCGCTTCATACTTGTCGCCAAACTCACTGGCTCCAGGTCATCTACAAGTCTTTGCTAGGTAAAGCCCCGCCTTATCTCAGCTCACTTGTCAACATAGCAGCACCCACCCGTAGCACACGCTCCAGCAGGTATTTCTCACTGGTCACCCCCAAAGCCAATTCATCCTTTGGCCGCTTTTCCTTCCAGTTATCTGCTGCCAATGACTGGAACGAACTGCAAAAATCCCTGATGCTGGAGACTCCTATCTCCCTCATTAGCTTTAAGCACCAGCTGTCAGGGAAGCTCACAGATCACTGCACCTGTACATAGCCCATCTGTAAATAGCCCATCCAACTACCTCATCCCCATACTGTATTTATTTATGTATTTAGCTTGCTCCTTTGCACCCCAGTATCTCTACTTGCACATTCATCTTCTGCACATCTATCACTCCAGTGTTTAATTGTTATATTGTAATTACTTCGCCACCATGGCCTATTTATTGCCTTACCTCCCTTATCTTACCTCATTTGCACACACTGTATATAGATTTTTTCTGTTGTATTATTGACTGTTCTGCCTGCGGCTATGGAACCCTGACCTGTTCACCGGACGTGCTACCTGTCCCAGACCTGCTGTTTTCAATTCTCTAGAGACAGCAGGAGCGGTAGAGATACTCTCAATGATCGGCTATGAAAAGCCAACTGACATTTACTCCTGAGGTGCTGACTTGTTGCACCCTCGACAACTACTGTGATTATTATTATCTGTCCCTGCAGGGTCATCTATGAACATTTGAACATCTTGGCCGTGTTCTGTTATAATCTCCACCCGGCACAGCCAGAAGAGGACTGGCCACCCCTCATAGCCAGGTTCCTCTCTAGGTTTCTTCCTAGGTTCCTGCCTTTCTAGAGAGTTTTTCCTAGCCACGTGCTTCTACACCTGCATTGCTTGCTGTTTGGGGTTTTAGGCTGGGTTTCTGTACAGCACTTTGATATATCAGTTGATGTAAGAAGGGCTATATAAATACATTTGATTTGATTGTATGTTTGTTTTACTCCATGTGTAACTCTGTTGTTGTATGTGTCGAACTGCTTTGCTTTATCTTGTCCAGGTCGCAGTTGTAAATGAGAACTTGTTCTCAACTTGTCTACCTGGTTAAATAAAGGTGAAATAAATAAAATAATATATAAAAAATTCAACATTCTTCAAATAACAAATCTGTTAAAACAATCAATATGTGTGTTCCTTTTAAGGTCTTTGTATAATCTGTAATTTGTTGTACCCCCTAGCATATGTTATCATTGTCTGTTTGTATACTGGTTTATCTGCAATAAGTATATATATATATATATATATATAAAATATATATATGTATTTGAGAAAAAACGAGCTTGTGTAAGGTAGTAACACAAACTGGCCACATCAGGGACATTAGCGCAATATACAATCATTTAATATTGATAAATAATTCAACATGTCATTTTAAGATGATAGTATATGTTTCCCACTCAAACTATTGAAACAACGACATCTATGTCTCACTAATTTAACCATTAAGAGTTTAAAAATGCTCATACAATGTAACCAGGCGCTCTAGACAGAAGCCTCCATAGTGTCTGTGCATTATGCTGAACGGTTGCCGTCCCTACGTACTGCGCACGCCCAAGTCTCTAAAGCCAGTGAGGGGACATTTACATTTTTCTCAATGTTGCCTGCATGTCAATTTCCTTGTAAATACACAAAACTGATTGTAAGTACTATGTAAACGTGTGCAGTGTGTAACTGTACTGTACCTGACATACTATATACTTAACCTTTATTTTATTTGTGTTGCATCCTTTATAATCTTTTACAAGATCACTTGAAGTAATATATTAATTGTGGCTCTGATGACTTAAAACTCAATCAGTCACATTGGTGCCGTGACTCACACCCATATACTAAACTCCACCCCCATTCATCCAGGAAAATTAAATGTTCATCAATCTGTACATATTCTGATTACAGCTACAGTAGCCTAGTGTGTATCAATGTTCATAGTGCTTCAATTAGTAACGAATATAGAATTTGGCTTTACAATGCATTAACCCTCTTGTTGTGTTCGTTTCATGTTAATTCATTCTGTGTTCCGGGTCCAAAATGACCGCCCCATTATAGCCGATTATAAATCCATAATAATAGATATATTATCACCTAATGTTGGGTTAGAACCTTTTATCAACTTAAGTTCTCGTGAACATAAGTTTTGAACTTCTATTTGCTATTTATGGCCTGTAGGCCTCATTGACCTGAGCTCATACAACTCGTTTTTGAGTAAAAGAAAAAGCATAATGTATGGATTATTTTGACTATAACAAATACTCAGATGAAACATATTGTGCTATTTATCACAGACTACTTTGTGTCAAAGTTTAACAAGGACTCTCTACTCATCACCAGTGTCATGATCAAAGATATGATCATGAGCCTCACATACAATATATTGTTTTGGTCATTGTGCTGCCACAGAATGAATTGTGAGCAAGGCCTCAAAAAAGCTTTTATAAACCAGAGCTGCGAGAAAAGCTTCTATATATTATTGAAATAATGTTGCGATTGTTTGTGAGAATGCCAACAGGTATGGTTGCCGTGGGGGAAAGGTTCCCGTAGGGATTGCCATGGAAGCCAAGAAGGGTAGTGAGGTGTGTGTGTGTGTGTGTGTGTGTGTGTGTGTGTGTGTGTGTGTTCAAACAAACATGCATGTGGGGATCTGGGAGAGGAAGTGTGTCCATCTGATGAATGGGCATGTGCCTGAACTCAATTTTACACACTAATTGTAGTCTCACCCATTCATTTCTAATGACCGGTCATTTTTGACCGGGAACACCACAGGTGTACAAAAGCTAAATAAAACACCCCAAATTTTATGAAAATCATCAAAATGTATTTTGTGTGTTCAGATGCCCTGTGTGGACAAAGTCGTGGAACCTTATGACAATCAGATTAAATGAACTACATTTTTCAGAGAGGAAACTTGTAAATCCGTCCAATTCGACCGGAACACAGCAGGAGGGTTAAAATTATACAGCAAAGTTATACCAAATTGAAGTAGAACGGTTGGATGACTGAAAACTAAGGACAACCTTGCATCATGATACAGAACGGGGAAAATCTAGCTTTAACATTTTAATCTACACCCTGGAGAGTGATGCAGCTATGCAGGCTGTGGAGATTTCCGGTGTACATTATTAGTGGATGGCGTTCCGCTCTCATCTCGCCACGGTCCTCCGCTAGCCGTAGCCAAATATTTATCGAAGGTCGACTCCTGTCCTGGCTCCAGAGGAAGAGGCTGACTCAATGACTGAGAGCCATACCGAAATGTAAGCTGTCAACCGTGTTTACTTATTTGTTATGTTGTATTTATGATTGCATGAACATGTATTACGCCGCTTTTTGTAAAAGGGAGTGTATAGCTCGCGTAGGGCGGCCTAGGTCGGGGGCTAGAAGAATCGGAGACCATCGATGGGGCCTCGACGTTTCCATTTTTTATTCTGAAATAGCTAGCTAGGTAGCTAGCCATCTGTTTAGTCTTTTCTCAGGCAGGCAGTAACGTTAGCTAACAACAGCTGTGTTGCTCGTTGCCGGCGACGTTATAGGCCTAGATATTAGCTAGGTAATGCAATGATAATTTCGAGGAAATCTTTTGAGATTAGCAATCTGCTTTTGCAAACCGACTAGCCATTGCTAACCCACGTAACTTGCTTGGCGCTAGCTAATGCTCTGTATCTAATAAATATGTGGCTGCGTACCAATTATTATCTAGCTAGCTAACGTTAGTTTATCATCTTGCACCCAGTTATAATGTGGCATCATTTTAATAGGTCACTTGTATAGCTGCGTTATGTACTGTACTTTTAAATAGGAGAAAATGTAGCTCAGTGTCATTTTATAGTGACTGGACCTAGTCTCAGCATCTCTAGTTAGCTATACAGGTAACTGTTGTAGTGATGTTGCTATTCGAAGAAGGATGATGTTGTACATATGCAAAGAGAACTCAAAACAAACCACCAACAATCTGCCTCAATCTCCTCTCATCTCGCCTTTATGTAGCTGCATATGGTAACACCAGATAATGTGATTTAACTCAACAACAAAAAAATACCATTATACTGGTAGTTACAGGTGTGGGTATACAAAACAGTCAGATTTATCAACTAACCTGGCGATACTATCAAATGAAATTGTATTTGTCACATGCGCCGAATACAACAGGTGTAGATCTTACCGTGAAATGCTGACTTACAAGCACTTAATCAACAATGTAGTTAAATAAATAGAATTAAGAAAATATTTTCTAAATAAAATTAAATAAAAAAACGAATAAAAAGCAACACTAGGATTACGTGACAATAACGTGGCTATATGCAGGGGGTACTGGTACTGAGTCAATGTGCAGGGTACCGGTTAGTCGAGGTAATTTGTACATGTAGGTAGGGGTAAAGTGACTATGCATAGATAATAAAGAGTGAGTAGCAGCTGTATTAAAACAATGTAAATAAACAATGTAAATAGTCTGGGTGGCCATTCGATTAATTGTTCAGCAGTCTTATGGCTTGGGGGTAGAAGCTGTTAAGGAGCCTTTTGGAGCTGGACTTGGTACCCCGGTACCGCTTGCCATGCGGTAGCAGAGAGAACAGTCTATGACTTGGGTGACTGTCGACGTCGATTCGTGGTAACAGGAATGACCATGTCCGTTTGAATCTAGAAAATGCTCCATTGTTAAAATAAACTTTTTTTTGGCTCCATGAATTAATCCAACAATGTGTACACACGCCATGTTGTCTTTTTAAAATCATCTCTCGTTGATTGAGACAGGTGGTGTCGCATGTCATGATGACAAACACCTGTCTCGATCAATGAGAGGACTTGAAATAGACAACATGGCGGCGTACACATTGTTGGATTACTTCATGTAGAAAAACAATTTATTTTAATAACGGAGCATTTTCTAAATTTAAACGGGCCCCCTGCAACTGGACACAAACATTTACTACTAATGGAGGACGAAGAAGGTATCGCCAATATCAGTTTAGTTAAAATCTCTGGTGACGTTTTGTATAGACACCTGTAACTACCAGTGTAATGATCACATTTTTTAGGGGGTTGAATCACATTATCTGGTTTTAAAAGCTGTAGCCTATGTCCATCTCGAAATGTATAAAATCCTAAAACACAGTAGAATGCCAGTTGTTTTTAGAGTATTAATACCATAGATATGGTAATACCATAGCGTTGCAGTTAAAAACAATGCACATAGGCTCCCAAGTGGCGCAGCGGTCTGAGGCACTGCATCTCAGCGCTAGAGGCGTCACTACAGACACCCTGGTTCGATTCCAGGCTGTATCACAACCGGCCGTGATTGAGAGTCCCATAGGGTGGCGACCAATTGGCCCAGCGTCGTACGGGATTGGCCGGTGTAGGCCGTCATTGTAAATAAGAATTTGTTCTTAACTGACTTTCCTAGGTAAATAAAAGGTTAAATAAAAAAAAACATACATGGATCCATTGCATAAAATATGTATCGGCTACATTTGCATCATGTTCATATACCCCCTCTGTCTTTCCCTCTGTAGGGTTTCTGCCCTTTTACTAGTGGACGACCAGAGGTGTATCACCTATTGATAACAGACGTCGTTAAGAGCCGGTAGAAAACACCCCTGTTGGACATCACCAGCCCGACCAAAACCTGCCTCCATACTCCTGGGCCTCCCCTCACACAGTCAAAACTGCATCAATACGTGCGAAGCAGCAGGATGACTGAGGCGTGGCAGCAGCAGCACGCAGTGGCCCCCCCACCCACCGTGGTGCACAACCTCCCCCCGGGCTCCGACAGCGCCCTGGGCTGTGCCGTGTACGGGATCGTCCTCCAGCCGGATGTGGCCTCCCTCCAGCAGCAGCCCCAGCACGGCCAGCAGCATGCCGTACCCGCCCAGCAGCCTTCCCTACAGGTAGGGGGCGAGGGAGGGCACAAGTGCGGAGCCTGCGGCCATGACATATCCCACCTAGCTAATCCACATGAGCACCAGTGTATGGGGACCGGGGATCGGTCGTTCCAGTGTACCCAGTGTATGAAGATCTTCTGCCAGGCCACTGATCTGCTGGAGCATCAGTGTGTACAGGTGGAGCAGAAGCCGTTTGTGTGTGGCGTGTGTAAGATGGGTTTCTCTTTGCTCACCTCGCTGGCACAGCACCACAACGCCCACAACAACGGCAACAACCCCATGAAGTGTTCCATCTGTGAGAAGACCTACCGCCCGGGCTCTGGCAACAACACCCCCACCTCCTCCGCTGCCAACCCGTCCACCGGCGAGGCCTCCAGTGGCGGGGCAGCGTGCGGAGCTTCAGCCCCTACGGAGTTTGAGGCTTCGGGACCAGACAGGCCCTACAAGTGCTCAGTGTGCCACAAGGGCTTTCGGCATCTGTCTGAGCTGTCGCGACACGAGCGGGTGCACACGGGAGAAAAGCCCTACAAGTGTGACACCTGTGACAAGAGCTTCAGCCAGTCCTCTCACCTGGCCCACCACCAGCGCACCCACAGCTCAGAGCGGCCCTACAAGTGTGCTGTCTGTGAAAAATGCTTCAAGCACCGCTCACACCTCGTGCGCCACATGTACGCCCACTCCGGCGAGCACCTGTTTAAGTGCAATTTGTGCGAGATGCACTTCAAGGAGTCGTCGGAGCTCCTGCACCACCAGTGCCAGCCCACAGTGACCTTGGACAGGCCGTTCCGCTGCGGCTCGTGTGGGAAGGGCTTCAAGCGGCCTTCGGATCTGCGGCAGCACGAACGCACGCACTCCGAGGAACGTCCGTTCCAGTGCGAGGAGTGCCAGATGAGCTTCAAGCAGCAGTACGCCCTCGTTCGTCACCGCCGCACTCACAAGAACCCAGCCGACCGGCCTTTTAAGTGTAACCTATGTGACAAGGGTTTCCTGCAGCCCTCCCACCTGCTGTACCACCAGCACGTCCATGGCATGGAGAGCCTGTTCAAGTGTGCTTCCTGCCAGAAAGGCTTCAGCCAATCCGGTGAACTGCTCCGGCACAAATGCACCGGCTCAGGGTCGGCGTCTGGCTCCGTGACCGCGGCCACGCCGGCGGTGGAGAAGCCCTACAAGTGTGACGTGTGTGGCAAAGGCTACAAGAAGAAGTCGACGCTCCAGCGCCACCAGAACTCCAGCTGTCAGGAGAAGCCGCTGAAGTGCTCCCTGTGCAACCGCCGCTTCCTGTCGCCATCTGAGTTCGTGACGCACCGCTGCGACCCGTCCCGGGAGAAGCCCCTGAAGTGTCCCGACTGCGAGAAGCGCTTCAAGTATTCCTCGGAGCTGCAACGTCACCGCCGCGTTCACACCGGGGAGAAGCCGTACAAGTGCTCCAGCTGCGACAAGAGCTTCAAACAGCGGGAACACCTGGTGAAGCACCAGGCGGTGCACTCGCGGGAAGCCCAGTTTAAGTGCGTGTGGTGCGGGGAGCGTTTTGTGAACCTAGGAGCCCTCCAGGAGCACACGGTCCAGCACACTGCAGAAGGAGGTGGTTATCCTGCAGCCCCATGTATACAGTGAGCAGGTCTGCTGCTGTTGAGCGTCTGTACAGTGTGAACACACACGGTGACATGGAACGTTGCCCGCCAGGCATACAGCAACACTCTTCCTGACACCTTATTTGTATATAACCACACATTCATTATTTACATTTAGTTACACACCCACATAACCCCCCCTCCTTTTGCATAAACAATGGTAAAACTCTGCTTAATCCTAACCATGAAGTTATTATTGACACCTTCTTCCTCGCACCAAGGTAATCATGACCATGTTCTGCCCTTCATTAGTGACTTCCAACTACCCATGACCCAGATCAACTGAAAACAGTACATCAACTACCCATGACCCAGATCAACTGAAAACAGTACATCAACTACCCATGACCCAGATCAACTGAAAACAGTACATCAACTACCCATGACCCAGATCAACTGAAAACAGTACATCAACTACCCATGACCCAGATCAACTGTGGTCACATTGTTGGATGCAGGAAAAATGCAACTCGAAAAGGATGTTCGAATCTGAAAAGTAATTGGAAATGTATTCATGTTTGTAACATCAAATACTTAAGAGTTGCTTCTTTTTTTTTAATGGTGAGAAATTAAATGTTTAAGGAAATTGTTGCGAGGGAGAGTCTTATTCTCTGACTCCTTTATGGTCATATAATTTCTTTGCTGTGGTTTGGTTCAAGTTTTAGCCACACTACGTGTTGAACTCCCCCTTAACTCTCTGGTTGGCTGTTAGTAATGCCCAATAAGCCCCACCCCTCATAGACTTAAATATACGTTTCTGCATGAGTATATTTAAGCAATATGGCCCGAGGGGTTGTGGTATATGGCCAATATACCACGGCTAAGGGCTGTTCTTATGCATGATGCAATGCGGAGCCCTTAGCTGTGGTATATTGCCCATATACCACAAACCCCTCGAGGTGCCTTTATAAACTGGTTATCAATGTAATTAGAGCAGTTAAAATACATGTTTTGTTATACCTGTATACCACGGCTGTCAGCCAATCAGCATTCAGGGCTCGAACCACCCAGTTTATAATTGTGAAATACGTTTATATTTAGCATCACTGTTGTACTGTAGTAGCTTAGGTTTGCTTAAAAAATGAAAAAAAAATGTGACAAGTTATATCTTGTGTCCTCTTTGGAAATCTGTGGTAGATAAACTGTGGCATCTCTGTACTATAATGAATAGCAACTACTGTAGTATGTGTCAATGGGAATATTTCCCCACATTCTGGACTACTTTGGCTTCCTATTTCATAGAAAGAAACACATACCATATCTCTCTGTCAACGTGGGGGGCTCCCGAGTGGCCACTGCATCTCAGTGCTAGAGGCGTCCCTACAGACCCTGGTCCGATTCCAGGCTGTATCACAACCGGCCGTGATTGAGAGTCCCATAGGGGGCGTCGCACAATTGACCCAGCGTCGTCCGCGTTTGGCTGGGGTAGGCCGTCATTTGTAAATAAGAATTTGTTCTTAACTGACTTGCCTAGTTAAATAAAATGTACACAGGGAATGATGCTCACACAACCTCTGAATCCTATATGTACTGTTTGTACATAAATATTACATTCTAACATGTTAACAAACTTGGTGGTAGAAGTTAAATGTGTTGAAGAACTGATTCTGCTACCTGCTTTCTACCCAGTTGAGATTGTGTTGTATTTAAGCAAAAGGGGTGTGGAGGACATACTCCGGCCCAGTGGTTTTGTCCTCCGACAGGTGGCATCACTCCTACACAGCGCTCGTCCCTCAACCGACAGAGCAGACAGTTGGTCGTAAGACAACGGCTCAGTGGTTTTGTTTAAACCAGTAATGTCTACATCTGGATTTCAAAGTGTTATCTCTTCACCTAGCAGTTATCATGTGATTAAAAAACCCCCAATCAATCTCTTTATCATGACTTCCATTTGGACACGTTGGCCTCGGTTTGTGCCTACGAGGTCTTCATGTAAACCCAGCCAAGTTAGAGTCCCAATTGCACAAATTGTTCCTCAGTTGCCCCTGAAATAGCTGTGCGAGGACTTTTATGTTAGTAAGTCTAAATGTTGAGGTGGAGAAGAAGGAATAAAAAGTATGTGATTATGTATGCAAGTTTATACATTTATGTTTTTTTTTATATTGTTTTATGATAGTGTATTTAAAAAAAGAAGAAGAAAAAAAAAACATTCTCACAATGTGTATTTGGAATGGGGATATGGAACTGAAAGGTTAGAGGTGAGAATGTCATGTGGTGGATTCATTCTAAATGGCACCCTATTCCCTATGTAGTATACCAGGGCCTCGGGTCAAAAGTAATGCACGCTATAGGGAATAGGGTGCAACTTGGGAAGAAGTTGATGTTTGAACTGGGTGGGATGATGAGGTAGTCAAGCACTTGTGTCTGCAGTTAGGCTATGAGCGTGTTTGACATTGCAGCCATTTTTTTTTTTAAGGTGTGACTGACTAATCTACAAATCACCTTGAATCATAATTAACTAGTCAAATGTTAGTTGCAGGTCCGGTCACAATTTCCCCACGATGCATCACGGTTTTGATGCGCTCGACAGGCCTAAGCCTTCTGCATGCCAATGCTGGTCAAATATGTCCTGGTCTGTGCTTCTGCCTCTGCTGCCCTCAATCGTTGTCGACTGGGAGATATAGATGATGACATCAGTCTGTGTGGCTTAATCTGTGTAGGCTACATTCAATCTTGAATGATATGTACAGTATATCATGGTTCATATACACACTGCACTAACAAAATAAACGAATCTTACAATATTATTGTTTTACAGTATTTGTGTTTGCTTAAATACACTGGACTTACCACACACTCGAGAGGGGCAAAGTACTACTAGTCCTCTTAACAGGAAGTTCTTGACAAAAAACAGGAAATTGTCTCATACATAAACACAATACGTCAATGCACATGGAAATGTTGTCCACAAGGTGCACATTTTTTTATTATTAGGTACCGAGGTGGAATTACAACACACCTAACCTGAAAGGAAACTACATGTGAATATTGAGAGTGATCAGGTGACTATTTTGGTACGTATTTCAGGCTTTCACTAGATATTTGCCAGAAGGGTGATATACATTTACTTAGTCAAATAATATATAGTTATGTTTCAATAAAGCAATTGCTAGGTCAGAAATTTGTGATATATCTTCAAACGAAACCCGCTACAAAATAACCCCGGTCGGTTAGAATGCGGCCAGTAACGGCGACAGTAGTGATCTTTGGGCCGCTACATAGACGACTCCAATAGTGGCTACAGTTTTGCGTTTGGGGGGGTCACTGGCGACTACTTCCGGGTGATGTTTTTGTTGCAACGGAGTCGCAGCAGCTACGACTTGAACGACGGAGTCTTCTTAGAATGAATATTTAGCTAAACCCATTAGCCAGACTCAAAAACATATTCAGCGGTTTCAAGTGTAATATTCTCAGGCATTTTCCTCGAACTTTGCGCCCTGGAGAGGGTGCCACCGCAAGCCCAAAATGCATGTCGCTGGACTTCCTACCCGAGTGCGCTGCTAGCTAGCTAACAGTAGCAGGCTAGCTAACGACAATCATTTCTACAGTAACGTACATGTAGCGAGACGGATTTCACGTCTTTTCTAAACCAACTGACCATTGTTAACTTATTATCGCCACTCAAGCTTGCTGTTTGATATTGTACTTATGGTGGCTTATCGTATTCGTTTACGTTAGTATTGTGATGAACACGGGGGCCCAACTTAGCTGGTTAGCATCTAGGCTAACTAGCTAACTTATCTTGCTTATACCAGAGGGGTCTGTCAAATTCAATTAGCTTGCCCAGCTCTCGGCCTCGTAAATTACTTTTTAAACCATTTCTCGATTTGAGTTACTAGCTAGCTGTCCGATATTGAATCCTTATTGCCAGTTGTGTTAGTCTACCTCATCCTCTTTCCCCTTTCTCCTGCCGCCTCCCTGAAACTGGCGGTCCACCATAGCATCTTGCCAAACAGGCTGTTCAGGTGCATCAGGCACTCGCTCATCGTAGCTTTGACAATCCGCACAGCAAGTGCTGCCGACTGCGGTCACCAACTACGGACGAAAGTAGCCCAAACCAATGTTAATCCATCTTACACGGAGTTAACTAAATCTAGGGTCCCCGAAAGTCGGTGCCCTGCCTTCCAATTTCGCGCCAAGAAGAGTAGTATTGTTGTGGAAGGTGAGCCCCATCAGCACCGGGCGTCCAAGCTCGCGATGCCCCCTCCTACGGTCAGCAGTAAAGCTCGGGTCTACACCGATGTCAACACGCAGAAGACCAGGGACTACTGGGACTACGATGCACACGTGCCAAGCTGGAGGTAAAGAAGGATGTAGCTATTCTACTAACTGTTAGTTACTAGGGTTCTCTAATTCTGGAGAGTTGGGTGTGCTTTCATTCCAAGCCTACAGGGTTTGATCAAACGTCTGTTTATCACTCAGTTGCTCTTCAGGACAGGAGTTAGGAGAACCCTGTTGTAAATGTGTATTATCCCCTCTAGATAATCCTGTCTGATAATAACCCTGCTGCATGCATGTACTCCTACCATTTCCCGCTGGTCTCTTCTCAGGATTCTCTTGTGCTTCTCTCTGCAGTAATCAGGACAACTACCAGTTGGTGCGTAAGCTGGGCCGAGGGAAATACAGCGAGGTGTTTGAAGCCGTCAACGTCAGCAACAATGAGAAAGTGGTGGTTAAAATCCTCAAGGTGAGCTGCTGTCATTTTATGTGTTTTTGAATGTTTTTCCGTAGGTGTATACAATGAAGGTAATGGGCCCCTCAACCTAGGCATGTGGCCCCTACTACTAAACAGTTGGCCTTCTATTGGCTTCAGTTGAACAGGTTCATATTTATTAGTCCACACACCCAATGGAGTGTGTAAAGTTAAGTTTCACCCCGTTTTCGGGTCCAATTGTTTTCCGTTTGGTTCTGGAGAATACAACCTTGTCTGGTTGAGGCTTTGAGGGTCTTTTTGTTGTGTTACGTCTGGAAATGATTGATCTCTTGTTTCAGCCTGTCAAGAAGAAGAAGATCAAGCGAGAGATTAAGATCCTAGAGAACCTGCGTGGTGGAACCAACATCATCCGCCTGGTGGACACAGTGAAGGATCCTGTGGTATGTCTCTCTAGTAGAAATATCATCTCTAGAAGGGGCTTAGAGCTTCTAGCAATCACAAATTCACTGGTAAACTCGCAATGGCTGCCAGTCGTCCCATAATGACATCAATGACTTGGTCTGTTCTATAGATTATATGTCTATGGTCTCTCCGGTCAGCCCCAGTATTCCATACTATAGATTCCATTTATGTGGTCTCGCCACTCAACCCCAGTACTTAATTCTATAGATTATATTTCTGTGGTCTCTTTGGTCAACCCCAGTACTCCATTCTATAGATTATATTTCTGTGGTCTCTCTGGTCAGCCCCAGTACTCCATACTATAGATTATATTTCTGTGGTCTCTCTGGTCAGCCCCAGTACTCCATCTTATAGATTATATTTCTGTGGTCTCTCTGGTCAACCCCAGTACTCCATTGGGTGCATGTTTATTTGCATTTAGGGGTGTGACCTCCCCTCCATGAAAAGGGAATTAATGAGCCCACACGTCACAGTGAGGTGCTGACTAACAGATTTACATTTCAGTTATTTAGCAGACTCTAATCCAGAGCCAATCACAGTTAGTGCATTCATCTTAGCTAGGTAAGACAACCACCTATCACAGTCATAGTAAGTCAAACTTTTTCTCAAAGCCCACTATCAGCAAAGTTAAACTCTAGAATGAGAGAACCCCCTGATGAAGGCTATTTGGACAATGTTGGTGATAAATCCACAAGCAAGGAGAGAGATGCGTGTGAGACTGTTTTCATTGTAATGTCTCTCCCATCAGTTTATTTACCTTTAGAGGTGTGCTGCTCTACTGTTGTTGAAATGTGTGCTTCTATGTCCTCAACAATAGAACTTTCTCTCTGCCGTCTTCTTTATTCTTTAATAATCAAGGATCAATTCTCTCGTCTTGTTTCTCTGCAGTCTAGAACGCCGGCACTTGTCTTTGAGTGCATCAATAACACAGATTTTAAGGTACTGATGTTTGGTGAATATCATGCATTCATGTGAAACTACTACAAAAAAATAATGTAAAGTTACTGATCTCTCTCTAAGGTAATTGTCTGTTTGAAAAGTTAACAGACATGAAAATATACTGATATCATATAACATACTTTTTAATCTGTAAACATTTTGAAAGTACAGTGCGTTCGGAAAGTATTCAGACCCCTTGACTTTTCCCACATTTTGTTACAGCGTTATTCTAAAATTGATTAAATTGAAAGCAAAAAATACAATCTACACACAGTACCCCATAATGACAAAGTAAATACAAACGTTTTGAATTTTTTTGCAAAACAAAAAAAATCATATTTACATAAGTATTCAGACCATTTACTCAGTACTTTGTTGAAGCACCTTTGGCAGCGATTACAGCCTCGAGTCTTCTTGGGTATGACGCTACAAGCGTGGCACACCTGTATTTGTGGAGTTTCTTCCATTCTTCTCTGCAGATCCTCTCAAGCTCTGTCAGGTTGGACGCACAGCTATTTTCAGGTCTCCAGAGATGTTTGATTGGATTCAAGTCTGGGCTCTGGCAGGGCCACTCAATGACATTCAGAGACTTGTCCCGAAGCCACTCCTGTGTTGTCTTGGCTGTGTGCTTTGGGTTGTTGTCCTGTTGGAAGGTGAAACTTGTGCCCAGTCTGAGGTCCTCAGCGCTCTGGAGCAGGTTTTCATCAAGGATCTCTCTGTACTTTGCTCCGTTCAGCTTTCCCTCGATCCTGACTAGTCTCCCAGTCCCTGCTGCTGAAAAACATCTCCACAGCATGATGCTGCCACCACCATTCCTCGCTGTAGGGATGGTGCAAGGTTTCCTCCAGATGTGACGCTTGGCATTCAGGCCAATCAGTTAAATATTGGTTTCATCTTTAGGTGCCTTTTGGCAAGCTGTCATGTGCCTTTTACTGAGGAGTGGCTTCTGTCTGGCCACTCTACCATAAAGGCCTGATTGGTGGAGTGCTGCATAGATGGTTGTCCTTCTAGAAGGTTCTCCCGTCACCATAGAGGAACTCTGGAGCTCTGTCAGAGTGACCATCGGGTTCTTGGTCACCTCTCTGACCATGGCCCTTCTCCCCCGATTGCTCAGTTTGTCCGGGCGGCCATCTCTAGGAAGAGTTGTGTTTGTTCCAAACTTCTTTCAATTAAGAATGATTGAGACCACTGTGTTCTTGGGCACCTTCAATGTTGCAGAAATGTTTTGGTACCCTTCCCCAGATCTGTGCCTCGACACAATCCTGTCTCGGAGCTCTACGGACAATTCCTTCGACCTCACGGCTTGGTTTTTGCTCTGACATGCACTGTCCACTGTAGGACCTTATATAGACAGGTGTGTGCCTTTCCAAATCATGTCCAATCAACTGAATTTACCACAGGTGGACTCAAATCAAGCTGTAGAAACATCTCAAGGATGATCAATGGAAACAGGATGCACCTGAGCTCAATTTTGAGTCTCATAGCAAAGGGTCTGATAGCAAAGGGTCTGATTTTATTTGAATAAAACATTTGCAAACATTAAAATAAAAATAGGTTTTTCCTTTGTCATTACGGGGTATTGTGTTTAGATTGAGGACATGTTTTTATCTTCAATATATTTTAGAATCTGGTTTTAACAAAATGTGGAAAAAGTCAAGTGCTATGAATACTTTCCAAATGCACTGTAGTGAACCTTTGTTTCATCTCATTCACAGGAGCTTTACCAGAAGTTAACAGACTTTGATATCCGTTTCTATGTGTACGAGCTTCTCAAGGTAAGGGAAACAGGCAGGTCTCCTTGCTTGGCTCTGTTGCATCCCACTTCTCAAATCATTTGGCTTCAATTTGTTTCCATTGACATTTTGGGGGGTCAAGAGGGCCTGAAACAAGCCTTCAGATAAAGACTGTCGTCTAGACTGTGATGTCCTTTGTGTCGTCTCCTACAGGCTCTGGACTACTGCCATAGCATGGGGATCATGCACAGGGATGTCAAACCACACAACGTCATGATCGACCACCAGATGAGAAAGGTAGCGATACCATCATCTTTATTTAAACAAGTTATTCTCATTGAGATACAATCTGGAGAGTCCTGGGAGAAACATCAAACTCTGCCTCTGTCAGGGTTGGGGGTTTCTTCATTTCCTGATTTAATCAGGATTTCTGGTTTTGCTGACATCCTCTATTCATACATGATGGAAGTTGGCCCGCCCCCAAAACAATATTCTCTTTATGTCCTGGTTCTCTACAAGGTTAAAAAAAGATATATATATTTATCCTTTATTTTTTTCAGGGAGTCTTACTGAGACCAAGGTTTCTTTTACAGATGAAAAACATGGTCATAAAAAAACAAACACATTAATCGGTCATAATGTCCTCAAGCAGCTTCCTGAATTGACCCAGAGACACCAAAACATCACATTTTGAATATTGTTCCACAAATACAGTGAAAAAATAACTAAAGCTGGTTTACCTAACTCAGTACAGACAGAAGGAATTTCCCAGACTTATCCAGTCATGTCTAGAGGTTAGTAATGATGTTAGGTACAGTGGGAGTTGTTTGTAAAAGGGCTTTATGAATGAAAACACAGCAACGTATCAACCTACATGATATCAGAGACGACCAACCAACTTTACAGTAGAGAATGTAGTGATGAGCACTAAAACTAGTCGACCCGCAAAAAAATGTAAGAACATTTTATGTTATGAGTACAACAGGTGTAGACTTTACCGTGAAATGCTTACTTACGAGCCCTTTCCCAACAATGCAGAGTTAAAAAGTTTTAAACAGATGAGTAAAATAAGAATAACAAGGCTGCATACAAGGAGTACCGGTTCCAATATACTTATTTCGGTTTCATTTTCAATACATTTTGAAAAGTGTCATTCTCCCCCCCCCCCCCCCCCCCCCTTAACTTTGTTATTATTGGCTATGGTATGTAGATGAGTGATATAATGTAATCCATGTTGAATTCAGGCTGTAACACAACAACATGTGGAATAAGTCAAGGGATAAGAATACTTTCTGAAGGCAATGTACATGTGGGTAACTAGGGGGTAACTAGGGGGTAACTAGGGGGTAACTAGGGGTAAAAGGCAGGATAGATAATACAGTAGCAGTGTGTGGCTACAGTCCAGTGAGTGTGCATAGAGCCAGTGGAAGAATGTAAGTGCAAACAAGGGAGTCGATGCAAATAGTCCGGTTAGCCGTTTGATTAACTGTTGAGCACAGGGTTTCCGTTAGCCGACTTTTGGCCAATTTACATTTTTGTTGTTGTTGAAAAACTGATATAATTGGCACCGGCCAATTGTCCGGTAGAAGAAGAAGATCCCATTTCGAAATAATAATATTATTTTTTTCCTATTAATTGGCGGAAATACCAGTCGATGGAAACACATTTAACTAGTCATGCCTATCGGTCTATAGGTTAATTTAGTGGAATTCAATAGGTGAGTGTAGTACAGTATATTCGTTATGCATCTTATCACACCGGACACATACAGAGCCTTTGAGGGGACAGTCTGTCAGACAGCATCTCCAACGGCAACGAGAGGCAGGCTTCTTCATCATCACCTCACACCACTATGCAGTGAGCTGGAAGCAGTCTTCATCATCACCTCACCACTATGCAGTGAGCTGGAGGCAGTCTTCATCGTCACCTCACACCACTATGCAGTGAGCTGGAGGCAGTCTTCATCACCTCACACCACTATGCAGTGAGCTGGAGGCAGTCTTCATCACCTCACACCACTATGCAGTGAGCTGGAGGCAGTCTTCATCATCACCTCACACCACTATGCAGTGAGCTGGAAGCAGTCTTCATCATCACCTCACACCACTATGCAGTGAGCTGGAGGCAGTCTTCATCGTCACCTCACACCACTATGCAGTGAGCTGGAGGCAGTCTTCATCGTCACCTCACACCACTATGCAGTGAGCTGGAGGCAGTCTTCATCGTCACCTCACACCACTATGCAGTGAGCTGGAGGCAGTCTTCATCATCACCTCACACCACTATGCAACTATGCAGTGAGCTGGAGGCAGTCTTCATCATCACCTCACACCACTATGCAGTGAGCTGGAGGCAGTCTTCATCATCACCTCACACCACTATGCAGTGAGCTGGAGGCAGTCTTCATCGTCACCTCACACCACTATGCAGTGAGCTGGAGGCAGTCTTCATCGTCACCTCACACCACTATGCAGTGAGCTGGAGGCAGTCTTCATCATCACCTCACACCACTATGCAGTGAGCTGGAAGCAGTCTTTATCATCACCTCACACCACTATGCAGTGAGCTGGAAGCAGTCTTCATCACCTCACACCACTATGCAGTGAGCTGGAGGCAGTCTTCATCACCTCACACCACTATGCAGTGAGCTGGAGGCAGTCTTCATCACCTCACACCACTATGCAGTGAGCTGGAGGCAGTCTTCATCACCTCACACCACTATGCAATGAGCTGGAGGCAGTCTTCATCACCTCACACCACTATGCAGTGAGCTGGAGGCAGTCTTCATCACCTCACACCACTATGCAGTGAGCTGGAGGCAGTCTTCATCACCTCACACCACTATGCAGTGAGCTGGAGGCAGTCTTCATCACCTCACACCACTATGCAGTGAGCTGGAGGCAGTCTTCATCACCTCACACCACTATGCAGTGAGCTGGAAGCAGTCTTCATCATCACCTCACACCACTATGCAGTGAGCTGGAAGCAGTCTTCATCATCACCTCACACCACTATGCAGTGAGCTGGAGGCAGTCTTCATCATCACCTCACACCACTATGCAGTGAGCTGGAAGCAGTCTTCATCATCACCTCACACCACTATGCAGTGAGCTGGAAGCAGTCTTCATCATCACCTCACACCACTATGCAGTGAGCTGGAGGCAGTCTTCATCATCACCTCACACCACTATGCAGTGAGCGTTTAGAAAACATTCACTTCATTGTTTGAAACTTAAATGTTTTTTACTACATTTACTACTTACCTTGCTTCAAAGTAGCCTAGTCAATCACACCATTTCCATGGAGGCCATTTTTTCTTTCGTTGTCCAGTAGCCAAAGGCACAATCCTGGTCATATTAGCAACACGTGATAGTTGTTGATAATCCTGGTCATATTAGCAACACGTGATAGTTGTTGATAATCCTGGTCATATTAGCAACACGTGCTAGTTGTTGATAATCCTGGTCATATTAGCAACACGTGCTAGTTGTTGATAATCCTGGTCATATTAGCAACACGTGATAGTTGTTGATAACCCTAGTCATATTAGCAACACGTGATAGTTGTTGATTATCCTAGTCATATTAGTGACCCGTGGTAGTTGTTAATCCTGGTCATATTAGTGACCCGTGGTAGTTGTTGATAATCCTAGTCATATTAGTGACCCGTGGTAGTTGTTAATCCTGGTCATATTAGTGACCCGTGGTAGTTGTTGATAATCCTGGTGATATTAGTGACCCGTGGTAGTTGTTGATAATCCTGGTGATATTAGTGACCCGTGGTAGTTGTTGATAATCCTGGTCATATTAGCGACCTGTGCTAGTTGTTGATAATCCTGGTGATATTAGCGACCCGTGCTAGTTGTTGATAATCCTGGTCATATTAGCAACACGTGATAGTTGTTGATAATCCTGGTCATATTAGCGACCCGTGATAGTTGTTGATAATCCTGGTCATATTAGCGACCCGTGATAGTTGTTGATAATCCTGGTGATATTAGTGACCCGTGATAGTTGTTGATAATCCTGGTCATATTAGCGACCCGTGGTAGTTGTTAATCCTGGTCATATTAGCGACCCGTGCTAGTTGTTGATAATCCTGGTCATATTAGTGACCCGTGATAGTTGTTGATAATCCTGGTCATATTAGCGACCCGTGCTAGTTGTTGATAATCCTGGTGATATTAGAGACCCGTGATAGTTGGTGGGGTAAATGTGTGTCAGTGCTATGTGTAAATTGACTATGTAAACAATTTGGAATTTCCAACACATGAATATTTCTTATAAAAACAAGATGTTAGATGCAGTCAGTCTTTATCAAACTCTCAGCCAAGAGAGACTGACATGCATAGTATTCATATCCGCCCTCTGATTACAGTGAAGAGCAAGACGTGCCGCTCTGTTCTGGGACAGCTGCAGCTTAACTAGGTCTTTCTTTGCAGCACTGGACCACACGACTGGACAATAATCAAGATGAGATCAAACTAGAGCCTGCAGGCTTTGTGTTGTGTGAAAAAAGCAGAGCGTCTCTTTATTACGGACAGACCTCTCCCTCTCCTTTGTGTGGTGTCAAAAAAGCCCCCAAAAAACTCTCCCCATCTTTACAACCTTGAATCTATACTGAACAAAAATATCGACGCAACAATTTCAAAGATTTTACTGAGTTAGTTCATATAAGGAAATCAGTCAATTTAAATTAATTCATTACGCATTAATCTATGGGTTTTACATGACTGGGAATACAGATGTGCATCTGTTGGTCACAGATACCTTAAAGAAAACGTAGGGGCGTGAATCAGAAAACCAGTCAGTATCTGGTGTGACCACCATTTGCCTCATGCAGCGCGACACATCTCCTTCATATAGAGTTGATCAGGATGTTGATTGTGGCCAGTGGAATGTTGTCGCACTCCTCTTTAATGGCTGTGCGATGTTGCTGGATATTGGCGGGAACTGGAACACGCGGTAGATCTAGAGCATCCCAAACATGCTCAATGGGTGACATTTCTGAGTATGCAGGCCATGGAAGAACTGGGACATTTTCAGCTTCCAGGAATTGTGTACAGATCTTTGCGTCATGGGGCTGTGCATGATCATGCTGAAACATGAGGTGATGGTGGCAAATTAATGGCAAGACAATGGGCCTCAGGATCTCGTCACGGTATCTCTGTGCATTCAAATTGCCATCGATAAGATGCAATTGTGTTCGTAGCTTATGCCTGCCCATACAATAACCCCACCGCCACCATGGGGCGTTCTGTTCACAACGTTGACATCAGCAGACCACATGGCACAATACACGTGGTCTGTGGTTGTGAACCTACACTTACATGTTGCGGTTTAGTGGATATGTCTTATATGGGCTGGAGTTAACCTACAGGAGGGTATCTCTCCAGGAACAGGGTTGGGGTTAAAACCTACAGGAGGGTCTCTCTCTAGGAACAGGGTTGGAGTTAAAACCTACAGGAGGGTCTCTCTCCAGGAACAGGGTTGGAGTTAAAACCTACAGGAGGGTCTCTCTCCAGCAACAGGGTTGGAGTTAAAACCTACAGGAGGGTCTCTCTCCAGGAACAGGGTTGGGGTTAAAACCTACAGGAGGGTAGGTCTCCAGGAACAGGGTTGGGGTTAAAACCTACAGGAGGGTATCTCTCCAGGAACAGGGTTGGAGTTAAAACCTACAGGAGGGTCTCTCTCCAGCAACAGGGTTGGAGTTAAAACCTACAGGAGGGTGGCTCTCCAGGAACAGGGTTGGGGTTAAAACCTACAGGAGGGTAGCTCTCCAGGAACAGGGTTGGGGTTAAAACCTACAGGGGGGTCTCTCTCCAGGAACAGGGTTGGGGTTAAAACCTACAGGAGGGTCTCTCTCCAGGAACAGGGTTGGGGTTAAAACCTACAGGGGGGTCTCTCTCCAGGAACAGGGTTGGGGTTAAAACCTACAGGAGGGTGGCTCTCCAGGAACAGGGTTGGGGTTAAAACCTACAGGAGGGTAGCTCTCCAGGAACAGGGTTGGGGTTAAAACCTACAGGGGGGTCTCTCTCCAGGAACAGGGTTGGGGTTAAAACCTACAGGGGGGTCTCTCTCCAGGAACAGGGTTGGGGTTAAAACCTACAGGGGGGTCTCTCTCCAGGAACAGGGTTGGGGTTAAAACCTACAGGAGGGTCTCTCTCCAGGAACAGGGTTGGGGTTAAAACCTACAGGGGGGTCTCTCTCCAGGAACAGGGTTGGGGTTAAAACCTACAGGAGGGTGGCTCTCCAGGAACAGGGTTGGGGTTAAAACCTACAGGAGGGTAGCTCTCCAGGAACAGGGTTGGGGTTAAAACCTACAGGGGGGTCTCTCTCCAGGAACAGGGTTGGGGTTAAAACCTACAGGGGGGTCTCTCTCCAGGAACAGGGTTGGGGTTAAAACCTACAGGGGGGTCTCTCTCCAGGAACAGGGTTGGGGTTAAAACCTACAGGGGGGTCTCTCTCCAGGAACAGGGTTGGGGTTAAAACCTACAGGGGGGTCTCTCTCCAGGAACAGGGTTGGGGTTAAAACCTACAGGAGGGTAGCTCTCCAGGAACAGGGTTGGGGTTAAAACCTACAGGAGGGTGGCTCTCCAGGAACAGGGTTGGGGTTAAAACCTACAGGAGGGTATCTCTCCAGGAACAGGGTTGGGGTTAAAACCTACAGGGGGGTCTCTCTCCAGGAACAGGGTTGGGGTTAAAACCTACAGGAGGGTAGCTCTCCAGGAACAGGGTTAGAGTTAAGACCTACAGGAGGGTCTCTCTCCAGGAACAGGGTTGGAGTTAAAACCTACAGGAGGGTAGCTCCAGGAACAGGGTTGGAGTTAACCTACAGGAGGGTGGCTCTCCAGGAACACGGTTGGAAACCCCTGATATAGATGTTACCATAGTCTAGGACCGGTAGGAACAGCTACTGAATAATCTGCTTTTGACTATTTAGCGAGAGGCAGGACTTCTATTTCTATAGAAGAAGACAATTTTTAACATGATGTTATGATAAACACCATTCCTGCCCCTGTTCCCTACTAATCTAGGCCAGTGTTTCCCAAATAGCCTCATAGCAGCCGTAGCTGCAGCTCATTTCTCCTGGGTCAGAAGCAGAGCATCAACACTGTTGTTTTTATCAGGAGGGTCACAGAACGTGCGTCCCAAATATATCACCTGAAGTGTACACTCGATTTTTTGACCTCTTACAACCGTCCGCAAGTCTCTCAAGCTTACGTTGTTTTTCTACACGAATTCAGCAGTAAACAGGAATCAGTAATCTCCTCACTAATGTAATGGCATTGGATTGGTGGATGCGTAGGTAGTTCCCACCATATTTCTTATACTTGTCGTTTCCTTTAGAATCAGTGAAGGGACGTAAACAAGGTCACACGTTGGGAGGAAGAAGAGATAATTGGGTCTCATCCAGAGAGGAAACTTCAGAAGGTGTTAAATGGGTCACGTTATGGCACCAAAACGCTGTGAAGATGGAGGGGGGGTACAGGGTGGGGCTGGGCTGGGCTGTCATGGTTCTGTTTAGCCACCAGGTGGCAGTAATGGAGCTGCAGCAGCAGAACACAAAGCTGAAGGCCAAGATTTTTATTTATTTATTTAACCTTTTATTTAACTAGGCAAGTCAGTTAAGAACAAATTCTTATTTACAATGACGACCTACACCGGCCAAACCCGGATGGCGCTGGGCCAATTGTGCGCAGCCCTATGGGACTCCCAATCACGGCCGGTTGTGATACAGCCTGAATTCGAACCAGGGTGTCTGTAGTGATGCCTCTAGAGCTGTGCCTTAGCCCTGCTGCGCCTCTCTGGAGCCCATTAAATTAAAGATGCGTATAGTGTAGAGAATCATTGTAGCATCTAAACCGCAGTGAAATATATTTTTCATGACCCAAAATATTGTATTTTCTGCTGTTTTGAAGCAAAACTGAAAGTTAAAGACGCAAAAACCAAATGTAAGAACTGGAAGCATAGAAATAGCACCCATAGAATTGATCTTAGACTTGCGTTCAATAAGAATGACAGATCTATAATACACGTTTCTATGTGAATTTGGTCTGGTCGTCCTAGAAGTGACATTTTGCAGCTTTATGTATCAAATCCTTTTTTTAAATTCAATAACCAACTGAATGTTCAATTTTGTAAATTTAAAAATGATCCATTTAATATTCAGACTATTTTCAACTGAATTTCGTTACCTCTTTTTACTGATTTTCAAAATGTAATTGATCCCAAATACTGTAGATCCGTAGTCCCCAGATGGTCCACTATTTGGTGGGTCAGAAGGACGTTTTTAAAGGCTTAGAAGGCAGGTTAGCATAGTGCAAAACAGGAAGCTCTGCTTCTGTAGATGTCACACTGCCACTAACCCCTCTAATTCCTCTCTCTCCTCTCTCTCCTCTCTCTCCTCTCTCTCCTCTCTCTCCTCTCTCTCCTCTCTCTCCTCTCTTCTCTCTCCTCTCTCCTCTCTCCTCTCTCCTCTCTCTCTCTCCTCTCTCTCTATCTCCTCTCTCTCTCTCTCTCTCTCTGCTGTCTGTGTGTCTCAGCTGCGTCTCATAGACTGGGGTCTGGCTGAGTTCTACCACCCAGCTCAGGAATACAACGTCAGGGTGGCCTCCCGTTATTTTAAAGGACCGGAGCTGCTAGTGGACTATCAGGTAGACACTAGTTATTAACACACATCACACTACTGACACAATGTGAACATCCACATACACTGCAGTACATCATGATGCACATATTGGTTTAATTCTTGTTACATCAACACATTGATCTGCCTGTTAACATTTAGTATGTTCAATAGTCGTATGTTTACAGATGTACCAATACATGGATATTGTTCAATGAACCAAATTGTGATTTTTAAAATCAGTTGTAAGAGTGTTTTTCCAGTGTTCTGTATTGTCCTTGTTGTGTTTGTAGCTTTATGACTACAGTCTGGACATGTGGAGTCTAGGCTGCATGTTGGCCAGCATGATCTTCCTGAAAGAGCCATTCTTCCATGGCCAGGACAACTACGATCAGGTACACACACACACACACACACACAAACAGGGCAACTACGATCAGGTACACACACACACACACAAACAGGGCAACTACGATCAGGTACACACACACACACACACACACACACAAACAGGGCAACTACGATCAGGTACACACACACACACACACACATACACACACACACACACACACACACACACACACACACACACACACACACACACACACACACACACACACAAACAGGGCAACTAGGACCAGGTAAATAACACACACAGCTCCACACTACACTAGTCCATGATACTATGCTTGTATGTAATACCACAGTGTGAAATGGCATCATTGGGAGTGGAACCAACCACTAGAGAGGAGGACATCACTTCTATTGTCAACAATCCCTGTTATAATTATATATATATATATATATATAACTAAATGACCACGTTAATACACACTATGAACACTGTTCATCTGTGATGTAGAAGGTGTGGCTGTATGGTAGATGTGTGTCTCAACGTTCCTCTGACTGTCCCATGTTGTGTCCAGCTGGTCCGCATCGCTAAGGTTCTTGGGACAGATGAGCTGTTTGGCTACCTACACAAGTACCACATTGAACTGGACACACGTTTCAAAGACCTGCTGGGACAGTAAGTACCACTAGGGGGCGTAGCACAGGGCTAGCCTGGTCCCCACGTCTGTTTGTGCCCATTGAAAAGCCAAACATTTTGACAAAGCACTGACATGCCAGAAACAGACGGTCACTCAGGTGGGGAGAGGGGCTGCTGTTGAGGGCTCCTGGGGTGGTATTCAGTGGCTCTATGGGGATTTGTTTTGGTGCAGTGGATGGGCAAGACTGTTTGTTTACATGGAGAACATACCACTGTGCTAGCCTACCGTGTGGAATGTTCAGATAGAAATAGATTGTGTAGAAATCCACATCCCAGTGTTCTGTTGTTTCCGTGTTACTCTGAAGGACATAGACTATAAAGTATAGATCCAATCACCTTCACATTTTAGCCTCCCATTCTCTCTTTTTATTGGATGTTTGTTCCCTTGGCGACGGCGATACTTGTGAAGCGATGTGTCAACATACCCCTCGGGCAAAACCGTAGCGCGACATTTTGAAACGTTAAACTAAAATGAACGTTTCTTATTGGACCAGTTTAAGCAGTACCTCCCTGTTTCTTATTGGACCAGTTTAAGCAGTACCTCCCTGTTTCTTATCGGACCAGTTTAAGCAGTACCTCCCTGTTTCTTATTGGACCAGTTTAAGCAGTACCTCCCTGTTTCTTATTGGACCAGTTTAAGCAGTACCTCCCTGGTTCTTATTGGACCAGTTTAAGCAGTACCTCCCTGGTTCTTATTGGACCAGTTTAAGCAGTACCTCCCTGTTTCTTATTGGACCAGTTTAAGCAGTACCTCCCTGGTTCTTATTGGACCAGTTTAAGCAGTACCTCCCTGGTTCTTATTGGACCAGTTTAAGCAGTACCTCCCTGTTTCTTATTGGACCAGTTTAAGCAGTACCTCCCTGTTTCTTATCGGACCAGTTTAAGCAGTACCTCCCTGTTTCTTATCGGACCAGTTTAAGCAGTACCTCCCTGTTTCTTATTGGACCAGTTTAAGCAGTACCTCCCTGTTTCTTATTGGACCAGTTTAAGCAGTACCTCCCTGTTTCTTATCGGACCAGTTTAAGCAGTACCTCCCTGTTTCTTATCGGACCAGTTTAAGCAGTACCTCCCTGTTTCTTATCGGACCAGTTTAAGCAGTACCTCCCTGTTTCTTATCGGACCAGTTTAAGCAGTACCTCCCTGTTTCTTATTGGACCAGTTTAAGCAGTACCTCCCTGTTTCTTATCGGACCAGTTTAAGCAGTACCTCCCTGTTTCTTATTGGACCAGTTTAAGCAGTACCTCCCTGTTTCTTATCGGACCAGTTTAAGCAGTACCTCCCTGTTTCTTATCGGACCAGTTTAAGCAGTACCTCCCTGTTTCTTATTGGACCAGTTTAAGCAGTACCTCCCTGTTTCTTATCGGACCAGTTTAAGCAGTACCTCCCTGGTTCTTATCGGACCAGTTTAAGCAGTACCTCCCTGGTTCTTATCGGACCAGTTTAAGCAGTACCTCCCTGTTTCTTATTGGACCAGTTTAAGCAGTACCTCCCTGTTTCTTATCGGACCAGTTTAAGCAGTACCTCCCTGTTTCTTATCGGACCAGTTTAAGCAGTACCTCCCTGTTTCTTATTGGACCAGTTTAAGCAGTACCTCCCTGTTTCTTATTGGACCAGTTTAAGCAGTACCTCCCTGTTTCTTATTGGACCAGTTTAAGCAGTACCTCCCTGTTTCTTATTGGACCAGTTTAAGCAGTACCTCCCTGTTTCTTATCGGACCAGTTTAAGCAGTACCTCCCTGTTTCTTATCGGACCAGTTTAAGCAGTACCTCCCTGTTTCTTATTGGACCAGTTTAAGCAGTACCTCCCTGTTTCTTATCGGACCAGTTTAAGCAGTACCTCCCTGTTTCTTATCGGACCAGTTTAAGCAGTACCTCCCTGTTTCTTATTGGACCAGTTTAAGCAGTACCTCCCTGTTTCTTATTGGACCAGTTTAAGCAGTACCTCCCTGTTTCTTATCGGACCAGTTTAAGCAGTACCTCCCTGTTTCTTATCGGACCAGTTTAAGCAGTACCTCCCTGTTTCTTATCGGACCAGTTTAAGCAGTACCTCCCTGTTTCTTATCGGACCAGTTTAAGCAGTACCTCCCTGTTTCTTATCGGACCAGTTTAAGCAGTACCTCCCTGTTTCTTATTGGACCAGTTTAAGCAGTACCTCCCTGTTTCTTATTGGACCAGTTTAAGCAGTACCTCCCTGTTTCTTATCGGACCAGTTTAAGCAGTACCTCCCTGTTTCTTATCGGACCAGTTTAAGCAGTACCTCCCTGTTTCTTATCGGACCAGTTTAAGCAGTACCTCCCTGTTTCTTATTGGACCAGTTTAAGCAGTACCTCCCTGTTTCTTATCGGACCAGTTTAAGCAGTACCTCCCTGTTTCTTATCGGACCAGTTTAAGCAGTACCTCCCTGTTTCTTATTGGACCAGTTTAAGCAGTACCTCCCTGTTTCTTATCGGACCAGTTTAAGCAGTACCTCCCTGTTTCTTATCGGACCAGTTTAAGCAGTACCTCCCTGTTTCTTATTGGACCAGTTTAAGCAGTACCTCCCTGGTTCTTATTGGACCAGTTTAAGCAGTACCTCCCTGGTTCTTATTGGACCAGTTTAAGCAGTACCTCCCTGTTTCTTATTGGACCAGTTTAAGCAGTACCTCCCTGTTTCTTATTGGACCAGTTTAAGCAGTACCTCCCTGTTTCTTATTGGACCAGTTTAAGCAGTACCTCCCTGTTTCTTATCGGACCAGTTTAAGCAGTACCTCCCTGTTTCTTATCGGACCAGTTTAAGCAGTACCTCCCTGTTTCTTATTGGACCAGTTTAAGCAGTACCTCCCTGTTTCTTATTGGACCAGTTTAAGCAGTACCTCCCTGTTTCTTATCGGACCAGTTTAAGCAGTACCCCCCCCTCTCCTCCCCCCAGGCAGACGAGGAAGCGCTGGGAGCAGTTTGTCCAGACAGAGAACCAGCACCTGGTGACCCCTGAGTCCCTGGACCTGCTGGACAAGCTGCTACGTTACGACCACCAGCAGAGACTGACCGCTGCTGAGGCCATGCAGCATCCATACTTCTGTAAGATATACACCTGTCTGTCTATCTGTCTACCTGAGGCCATGCAGCATCCATACTTCTGTAAGATACACACCTGTCTGTCTACCTGAGGCCATGCAGCATCCATACTTCTGTAAGATACACACCTGTCTGTCTGTCTACCTGAGGCCATGCAGCATCCATACTTCTGTAAGATACACACCTGTCTGTCTGTCTGTCTACCTGAGGCCATGCAGCATCCATACTTCTGTAAGATACACACCTGTCTGTCTGTCTGTCTGTCTACCTGAGGCCATGCAGCATCCATACTTCTGTAAGATACACACCTGTCTGTCTGTCTGTCTACCTGAGGCCATGCAGCATCCATACTTCTGTAAGATACACACCTGTCTGTCTGTCTACCTGAGGCCATGCAGCATCCATACTTCTGTAAGATACACACCTGTCTGTCTGTCTGTCTGTCTACCTGAGGCCATGCAGCATCCATACTTCTGTAAGATACACACCTGTCTGTCTGTCTACCTGAGGCCATGCAGCATCCATACTTCTGTAAGATACACACCTGTCTGTCTGTCTACCTGAGGCCATGCAGCATCCATACTTCTGTAAGATACACACCTGTCTGTCTGTCTGTCTACCTGAGGCCATGCAGCATCCATACTTCTGTAAGATACACACCTGTCTGTCTGTCTGTCTGTCTACCTGAGGCCATGCAGCATCCATACTTCTGTAAGATACACACCTGTCTGTCTGTCTGTCTACCTGAGGCCATGCAGCATCCATACTTCTGTAAGATACACACCTGTCTGTCTGTCTACCTGAGGCCATGCAGCATCCATACTTCTGTAAGATACACACCTGTCTGTCTGTCTGTCTACCTGAGGCCATGCAGCATCCATACTTCTGTAAGATACACACCTGTCTGTCTGTCTGTCTACCTGAGGCCATGCAGCATCCATACTTCTGTAAGATACACACCTGTCTGTCTGTCTGTCTGTCTACCTGAGGCCATGCAGCATCCATACTTCTGTAAGATACACACCTGTCTGTCTGTCTGTCTGTCTACCTGAGGCCATGCAGCATCCATACTTCTGTAAGATACACACCTGTCTGTCTGTCTGTCTTCCTGAGGCCATGCAGCATCCATACTTCTGTAAGATACACACCTGTCTGTCTGTCTGTCTACCTGAGGCCATGCAGCATCCATACTTCTGTAAGATACACACCTGTCTGTCTGTCTACCTGAGGCCATGCAGCATCCATACTTCTGTAAGATACACACCTGTCTGTCTGTCTACCTGAGGCCATGCAGCATCCATACTTCTGTAAGATACACACCTGTCTGTCTGTCTGTCTACCTGAGGCCATGCAGCATCCATACTTCTGTAAGATACACACCTGTCTGTCTGTCTACCTGAGGCCATGCAGCATCCATACTTCTGTAAGATACACACCTGTCTGTCTGTCTGTCTGTCTACCTGAGGCCATGCAGCATCCATACTTCTGTAAGATACACACCTGTCTGTCTGTCTGTCTGTCTACCTGAGGCCATGCAGCATCCATACTTCTGTAAGATACACACCTGTCTGTCTGTCTGTCTACCTGAGGCCATGCAGCATCCATACTTCTGTAAGATACACACCTGTCTGTCTGTCTGTCTACCTGAGGCCATGCAGCATCCATACTTCTGTAAGATACACACCTGTCTGTCTGTCTGTCTACCTGAGGCCATGCAGCATCCATACTTCTGTAAGATACACACCTGTATGTCTGTCTGTCTACCTGAGGCCATGCAGCATCCATACTTCTGTAAGATACACACCTGTATGTCTGTCTGTCTACCTGAGGCCATGCAGCATCCATACTTCTGTAAGATACACACCTGTATGTCTGTCTGTCTACCTGAGGCCATGCAGCATCCATACTTCTGTAAGATACACACCTGTCTGTCTGTCTGTCTACCTGAGGCCATGCAGCATCCATACTTCTGTAAGATACACACCTGTCTGTCTGTCTACCTGAGGCCATGCAGCATCCATACTTCTGTAAAGGGATCTACACAGTTTACTAAACAGAGCCGACGGAGGTCTGTTTCCGTCTCTCTTTACGTAGTTCTATTAACATTTGTGAGGCTGAATTTTTGGAACTCGACACAGACCTCTGTCAGCTCCGTTTGAGTAGACTGTGTAAAACCTTTAAGATAAACCCACACAGCAGAAGATATGAGCGGAGTGGAGCGAGGAGCGGAGCCTGCGTAATGTGGCTGGAGCATGGAGCGGATCTTATTTTTTTCGAACATTGGCCTTCTGTCTCGCTCCAATTTCACTGTGGTACCGCTTTTAAAAATTCCTTCATCCCTGTTCTTTTAATGAGACCTGTTCTGTTGTATTAATTTATCCCACCCACCACTAATGAACAGAGACGTAGATATCAGTACACCAGGTAATAGGACACTGTACTTGATGATTTTTATAAAGGTTATTATTAAATAATACGAGTAAGTTTGTAACAGTGCTAAAGTTGTGTATCAACTGTAAAATGTGAGCACAACAGAGCCAGTTACAACTGAAGTATCAGATCATCAATAGATTGGAGAAAAAGCTAATAGTTTTTTAACATGGTGTCACATATCATCAGCTTGGTCCTTGTTCAGGAGCCGATGACATGTTGAAGCTTCTAATTTAAATTGTTCCTTTATTTAACTAGGCAAGTCAGTTAAGAACAAATTCTTATTTACAATGACGGCCTACCGGGGAACAGTGGGTTTAAACTGCCTTTGTTCAGGGGCAGAACGACAGATTTTCACCTTGTCAGCTCGGGGATTCGATCTTGCAACCTTTCGGTTACAAGTCCAATGCTCTAACCACTAGGCTAGCTGCCGCCCCATTATGATAACCTACGTCAAAACCAAACGGTGCGTAGTCACCAGAGTAGATGTACAGCACCAGTCAAACGTTTGGACATCTACTTATTCCAGGGTTTTTATTTTATTTTTTACTTGTTTTATACATTGTAGAATAATAGTGAAGACATCAAAACTATCAAATAACACATCATGCATTAACTAAAAAAGTGTTAAACAAATCTAAATATATTTTATATTTGAGGTTCTTCTAAGGTTGCCACCCTTTGCCTTTGACACTTTTGGCATTCTCTCAACCAGCTTCATGAGGTCGTCACCTGGAATGCATTTGAGTTAACATGTGTGCCTTAAGTTAATTTGTGGAATTTCTTTCCTTCTAAATGTGTTTGAGCGAATCAGTTGTGTTGTGACCAGGTAGGGGTGGTATACAGAAGATAGCCTTATTTGGTAAAAGACCAAGTCCTTATTATGGCAAGAACAGCTCAAATAATCAAAGAGAAACAACAGTCCATTACTTTAAGACATGAAGGTCAGTCAATCCGGAAAAATGTCAAGAACTTTGAAAGTTTCTTCAAGTGCAGTCGCAAAACACATCAAGCGCTATGATGAAACTGGCTCTCATGAGGACCGCCACAGGAAAGGAAGACCCAGAGTTACCTCTGCTGCAGAGGATAAGTTCATTAAAGTTACCATCCTCAGAAATTGCAGCCCAAATGAATGCTTCAGAGTTCAAGTAACAGACACATCTCAACATCCACTGTTCAGAGGGGACTGTGTGAATCAGGCATTCGTGGTCGAATTGCTGCAAAGAAACCACTACTAAAGGACACCAATAGGAAGAAGAGACTTGCTTGGGCCAAGAAACCCGGGCAATGGACATTAGGCCGGTGGAAATCCAAATTTGAGATTTTTGATTCTAACCGCTGTGTTTTTGAGACGCAGAGTAGGTGAATGGAGGATATCCGCATGTGTGGTTCCCACCGTGAAGCATGGAGGAGGAGGTGTGTTGATGTGAGGGTGCTTTGCTGGTGACACTGATTTATTTAGAATTAATGGCACACTTAACTAGCATGGCTACCACAGCATTCTGCAGCGATACGCCATCCCATCTGGTTTGGGCTTAGTGGGACTATCATTTGTTTTTCAACAGGACAATGACCTAACACGCCTCCAGGCTGTGTAAGGGCTATTTGACCAAGAAGGAGAGTAATGGAGTGCTGCATCAGATGACCTGGCTTAAAAATCACCGACCTCAACCCAAATTAGATGGTTTGGGATGAGTTGGACCGCAGAGTGAAGGAAAAGCAGCCAACAAGTGCTCAGCATAGGTGGGAACTCCTTTAAAGACTGTTGGAAAAGCATTCCAGGTGAAGCTGGTTGAGAGAATGCCAAGTGTGCAAAGCTGTCAAGGTGAAGGGTGGCTACTTTGAAGAATCTACAATATTAAATATTTTGATTTGTTAAACACTTTTTTTTCTTTTAACTACATGATTCCATATGTATTATTTCATAGTTTTGATGTCTTCACTATTATTCTACAATGTAAAAATAAAGAAAAACCCTTGATTGAGTAGGTGTGTCAACTTTGACTAGTATTGTACGTATTTGAAAATAAATGGAGGGAATTTGGAGCTGCAGGTTTTTAAAATGTTTATTTAATGTGCCGAGCGATTTTTAGGACGTTGAGCACCAGAGCGCTGCACCACTCAACTCTAGTGTCACTCATCCCACCTTTCTACGTTCCTCCGTCTTTCGCTGTCTCTCTCTCCATCCCTGTCCATGGACTCAATGCTAGTGTCTCTCCCCTGCTGTCTCTCTCTCTCTCTCCATCCCTGTCCATGGACTCAATGCTAGTGTCTCTCCCCTGCTGTCTCTCTCTCTCCATCCCTGTCCATGGACTCAATGCTAGTGTCTCTCCCCTGCTGTCTCTCTCTCTCCATCCCTGTCCATGGACTCAATGCTAGTGTCTCTCCCCTGCTGTCTCTCTCTCTCTCCATCCCTGTCCATGGACTCAATGCTAGTGTCTCTCCCCTGCTGTCTCTCTCTCTCCATCCCTGTCCATGGACTCAATGCTAGTGTCTCTCCCCTGCTCTCTCTCTCTCTCCATCCCTGTCCATGGACTCAATGCTAGTGTCTCTCCCCTGCTGTCTCTCTCTCTCCATCCCTGTCCATGGACTCAATGCTAGTGTCTCTCCCCTGCTGTCTCTCTCTCTCCATCCCTGTCCATGGACTCAATGCTAGTGTCTCTCCCCTGCTGTCTCTCTCTCTCCATCCCTGTCCATGGACTCAATGCTAGTGTCTCTCCCCTGCTGTCTCTCTCTCTCCATCCCTGTCCATGGACTCAATGCTAGTGTCTCTCCCCTGCTGTCTCTCTCTCTCCATCCCTGTCCATGGACTCAATGCTAGTGTCTCTCCCCTGCTGTCTCTCTCTCTCCATCCCTGTCCATGGACTCAATGCTAGTGTCTCTCCCCTGCTGTCTCTCTCTCTCTCTCCATCCCTGTCCATGGACTCAATGCTAGTGTCTCTCCCCTGCTGTCTCTCTCTCTCCATCCCTGTCCATGGACTCAATGCTAGTGTCTCTCCCCTGCTGTCTCTCTCTCTCCATCCCTGTCCATGGACTCAATGCTAGGCAGTGCACTCATTCTGTGTCCAGTATGCAATTATTTATGCAAATTTACTTTTGTGATGTAAATAGTTAGAAACAGTTCAAACCCAGTGCTTAAAGGGACGGTTCCAGATTTTGCCAGTTAAAGGGATACTTTGGGATTTTGTCAGAGGTCATTTATGTACTTCCCCATAGTCAGTTGAACTTGTAGCTACTATGTTTCTCTGTCCAGTATGAAGGAAGTTGGAAGCAGTTTCGCAAGCCAATGCTAACTAGCGTTACCCATAGACTTCCAGTCATTGTGCTATCTGCTAGCATGCTAGCAGTAGATAAAGGGCATCATTGCAAAAATCCTGAAGTATCCCTTTAAGCACTTTTTCATCTGACTGTGTAACAGAGAACTTTATTGCAGAAATCTCTCACTGATGAAGAGTGAATCTCTCACCATCCCTTTAAACTTTGATCTGTACTGATGAAGAGTGAATCTCTCACCATCCCTTTAAACTTTGATCTGTAGTGATGAAGAGTGAATCTCTCACCATCCCTTTAAACTTTGATCTGTAGTGATGAAGAGTGAATCTCTCACCATCCCTTTAAACTTTGATCTGTAGTGATGAAGAGTGAATCTCTCACCATCCCTTTAAACTTTGATCTGTAGTGATGAAGAGTGAATCTCTCACCATCCCTTTAAACTTTGATCTGTAGTGATGAAGAGTGAATTGGAAAGAGATGGTCTCCTGACTACCATGTTCTGTGTCCCTCAGATCCAGTGCTGAATGAACAGACCATCTCCAACACACACACCAAGGCAATAAGTGGATCCAATGCAACATGATGGACAGAGAGGAGGTAACACACACACAGAGTTCTCCCCAAAGAATGTTAGAGCGGCGCCACCTGGTGGACTGGCAGCGCCATTATGTAAACAAAATCTCTAATATTTCTGAGTAGATTACAGGAAATGTCAGGAAATGCTCAGCAGCACCACCTTGTTAACTAATCCTGGGGAGAACCCTGACATGTACACATTCTCACACCTGTAACACCCAGATTGTAACAAGCCCAGACTTCCATTCTGTTGATCGTGTCTCTGTTCCTTCTTGCCGTCCAGGAAAACCTTTGTTACCTCAACTTGTGACCCTTTCGTGGTAGAAACGATCTGCCTCCAAGTCTACAGCCATACTGGAGCAAGACGCCAACTTGCAACACACACAACACTCTTGGATAAAACCTAAATCTTTCACAACGTGGGTACTAGCGTTGCTTGGCCCCAGTCACACACAACGTATCGGATCCAAGCTATGAGGTGTGATATTGCCTCCTAGAACTGCCCCCCCTGAAATCCCTGCCCGCTCCCCACCCCACCCACCTCAACTCCCCTGTTTTCAAATAAGCTGATGTCAGATGTGATACAGAGACTGACTCCAGGTCAGTTTGGCACTGGTGTTGTGCTGTGAGATGTGTGTTGGTCAGTATGGAGCTGCACTGGCCTGGGGTCAGAGCTATAATAGCACTGAGTGGCATGGAGGCTCTTTTCTGCTATGGATAGAACAAATACTATATTAAAGAGAATAAACCATTTTTATTTAAATGTTTTTGTGCCTGTTTTTATTATTTTTATTATATATATTGATTTCTGATTGATCAGTAGAAACCTAAATACTTACAGAGCATTCGGAAAGTATTCCAGCCCCCTTGACTTTTTCCACATTTTGTTACGTTAAAGCCTTATTCTAAAATTGATTTCCTCCTCAATCTACACACAATACCCCATAATTACAAAGCAAAGACTTATTTAAAAAAATATATATATGTATTACAAAGAAAAAATTTACATATTACATTTACATAAGTATTCATACTTTTTACTCAGTACTTTGTTGAAGCACCTTAGGCAGCGATTACAGCCTTGAGTCTGGGGTATGACGCTACAAGCTTGGTACAACTGTATTTGGGAAGTTTCTCCCGTTCTTCTCTGCAGATCCTCTCAAGCTCTGTCAGGTTGGATGGGGAGCGTCGCTGTACAGCTACTTTCAGGTCTCTCCAGAGATGTTCGATGGGGTTCAAGTCCGGGCTCTGGCAGGGCCACTCAATGACATTCAGAGACTTGTCCCGAAGCCACTCTTGCGTTGTCTTGGCTGTGTACATAGGGTTGTTGTCCTGTTGGATGGTGAACCTTTACCCCAGTCTGAGGTCCTGAGCGCTCTGCTGCAGGTTTTCATCAAGGATCTCTCTGTACTTTGTTCTGTTTATCTTTGCCTCGATCCTGACTAGTCTCCCAGTCCCTGCCGCTGAAAACATCCCCACAGCATGATGCTGCCACCACCATGCTTCACCGTAGGGATGGTGCCTGGTTTTTCCCCAATTTGACGCCTGGCATTCAGGCAAAAGAGTTCAATCTTGGTTTCATCAGACCAGAGAACCTTGTATCTCATGGTCTGAGAGTCTTTAGGGACCTTTTGGCAAACTCCAAGTGCACTGTCGTGTGCCTTTTACTGAAGTCTGGCCACTCTATCATAAAGGCCTGATTGGTGGAGTGCTGCAGAGATGGGAGAACCTTCCAGAAGGACAACCATCTCCACAGATGAAATCTAGAGCTCTGTCAGAGTGACCATCGGGTTCTTGGTCACCTCCCTGACCAAGGCCCTTCTCCCCCGATTGCTCAGTTTGGCAGGGCGGCCATCTCTAGGAAGAGTCTTGGTGGTTACAAACTTCTTCCATTTAAGAATGATGGTGGCCACTGTGTTCTTGGGGAACTTCAATGCTGCATACATTTTTTTTGGTACACTTCCCCAGATGTGTGCCTCGACACAATCCTGTCTCGGAGCTCTACGGACAATTCCTTTGACCTCATGGCTTGGTTTTTGCTCTGACATGCACTGTCAACTGTGGGACCTTATATAGACAGGTGTGTGCCTTTTCAAATCATGTCCAATCAATTGAATTTAACACAGGTGGACTCCAAGTTGTAGAAACATCTCAAGGATGATCATGAGCTCAATTTTGAGTCTGAATACTTAGGTAAATAAGGTAATTCTGTTTTTTTTTTTTATAAATTAGCGAAAATGTCACTGTTTTTGTTTTGTCATTATGGGTTATTGTCTGTAGATTGAGGATTTTTTTTCTTTAATCAATTTTAGAATAAGGCTAACGTAATAAAATGTGGGGGAAATCAAGGGGTCTGAATACTTTCTGAATGCACTCTACCTGAGTCAAAGTATGAACACTTCTCAGATCAGTATCTAATAGATTCCAAAATGTAAATTATAGAAAGTTATAGACGACGTCAGTTTTAGTGTGTTGTTTTAATAAATAATCTGTGAATCCCAGATTATTTCCAGAACATAAAATGTTCAACATTAATTTAATACAAATGACAAGAGTGATGATTAAAATGCAGTCTACAGAAGTCTAACTTCAGCAGGGCTGCGTTCAGCAGGTTGTAATACACTGAACACTGCAGATAGAAATGCTATGAATAGAGCTGACACAATTCCACAACGTAGTGCCCTACTGAACGCAGCCCAGGTGAGTTCTAATCGAAACCCATCTAAGGCACGCCCACAACACACCCTTTCTCCTCTACAGCCAATCACGCATGTGCCTTGTCAAACCCAGGAAATTAGGAAGCTGCTGTGATTGGTCAGTTTTGGCTGCCTGACAGTATGAATTAAGGTTGCCATGGTAGCGTATCTCAGTGGCCTGTCGTTTTATTTAAGGGTGTGTTCCTCTGGCCAGATGTTGCTGATCTTACAACGCCTGGGTAGGTGTTTAACCGATCAGCCAACCACATCATGTTATAGCAGTCTGGTGCCCGACGGCACAGTCAATGACGTGGCACTCAACCATTGGTTGAGGCAAGCAATGTCTGAGCAGGGGAACGCGGCCTGTAACGTCCATGGACCTGGCATAGAAGGCAAAGGATCCCACGTGAGGCGGAGGCAAGGGAAGCTCAGGCCTTCAGCTCAGTCACATCACATTAATACAGTAGCGCTGATATCAAGGGAGCTTGAAGCCCACCAAGGGAGCTTGAAGCCCACCAAGGGAGCTCAGGCCTTCAGCTCAGTCACATCACATTAATACAGTAGCGCTGATATCAAGGGAGCTTGAAGCCCACCAAGGGAGCTTGAAGCCCACCAAGGGAGCTTGAAGCCCACCAAGGGAGCTCTCGCTCAACACAACAAAATAACAATCATAACTGGGTCTGATTTAACCACACAATAAGATACATGTGTTGTAAAATAGTGGTAAAAACTAATCCCAGGGAAGATTTATTTTAACACTGAACATCCAGACCAGTCAGAATGAGTCTATTGGCAGTCAATAGTTTTAGTCTTCTTTACCTGGTTTCTGGAAAATAATTCCTTGGTGTTCTTTACTTGTGTTCTGGAATAGAACTGAGTGCTCCTTGGTGTTCTTTACCTGGGTTCTGGAATAGAACTGAGTGCTCCTTGGTGTTCTTTACCTGGGTTCTGGAATAGAACTGAGTGCTCCTTGGTGATCTTTACCTGGGTTCTGGAATAGAACTGAGTGCTCCTTGGTGTTCTTTACCCGGGTTCTGGAATAGAACTGAGTGCTCCTTGGTGATCTTTACCCGGGTTCTGGAATAGAACTGAGTGCTCCTTGGTGATCTTTTTAGCAAAGCTAAAGGCTTAAAACAATCAGCTCCACAAAAAGGAGATACAAAACTAATACCATAGACATTCATTGTTTTTGTCCTGAAAATAAAAACAGACAAATGAAATAACTTACAAATCCATGACATGACCCTGTGGTTGTTTCCAGAGGTATAAGAAGCAGAAGCACAGTCTTCCAGACATGGGCTGTGGTGGTATAATGTAGGCTGCAGTGGTATAATGTAGGCTGCAGTGGTATAATGTAGGCTGTGTACGTGAGAAGAATGTTCCCACTGGGCACAGACGTCAGTTCAACGTCTAGTTTTGATTTACATTTGGTTGAGTTGTCAACTAACATGAATCCAATGTGAAATTAACTAAAAAATGTCACGATGACATTGGATTTAGGTTAAAAGATGGGTGTAAAATAGACTAAATTCCCATACGTTGATAACATTCTAATCCAATCAGTTTTCCCACATTGATTCAATTTCATCACAGATAAAAAAAAATGGTTGAAATGTTGATTCAAGCAGTTTTTGCCCAGTGGGTATTAATATGATACAGCCAGACAGGGTTGGGGCTCAATTCCATTTCAATTCCAGTCAATAGAGAAAGTAAACCAAATTCCAAATGTTACTTATTGAAGAGAATTGGAATTTCATTGTACTTCCTGAATTGAGCTCAACCTTGTAGCCAGGTTAGCTAGTGGTTACAGCAGGGAACATCCACTAGATTCAGCCACAGGACCATGTTTATATTCTTCAGCAGATGTTCAGGGGTTTGGAAACATAATTAGAAATGATTTATAGACTGCAAATTTGACCACAAGAAGCCACAACAGATATATTTGACTAAAACATAAAATAATTTCAAACCTTACATTTGTATACGATCACATATATATCTCTGTTATGTGTGGGAATACTTTGATAACAGATTTCCAAAATTAAAATCACTTGCAGCTGATTTGCTGGTGGCTTTACAGTATATTATGTCCAACAATATGTAAAAAATAATTGGGGGGGGGGGGAGAAATAAAATCACTGCGGGCCCCTGGGTTCCAATATTGAGGTAACTTGAATATGAGTAAAGGCAAAGGGATGGGAACTGCAGTAGCAGTAACCTAATGGGCAGGTGAAAATGCCTCAAAGACATGCATTGGGTATATGTGACGTTCACTGGAAATGTAGTTCTGTGACGTACAGTATATGGTCCATACAGACGGACATATCATCCAGGGGGTTGAATATGAACCCCAAGGGAGACATCATCCAGGGGGTTGAATATGAACCTCAAGGGAGACATCATCCAGGGGGTTGAATATGAACCTCAAGGTAGACATCATCCAGGGGGTTGAATATGAACCTCAAGGGAGACATCATCCAGGGGGTTGAATATGAACCCCAAGGGAGACATCATCCAGGGGGTTGAATATGAACCCCAAGGTAGACATCATCCAGGGGGTTGAATATGAACCCCAAGGTAGACATCATCCAGGGGGTTGAATATGAACCCCAAGGTAGACATCATCCAGGGGGTTGAATATGAACCCAAGGGAGACATCATCCAGGGGGTTGAATATGAACCCCAAGGGAGACATCATCCAGGGGGTTGAATATGAACCCCAAGGTAGACATCATCCAGGGGGTTGAATATGAACCCCAAGGGAGACATCATCCAGGGGGTTGAATATGAACCCCAAGGTAGACATCATCCAGGGGGTTGAATATGAACCTCAAGGTAGACATCATCCAGGGGGTTGAATATGAACCCCAAGGGAGACATCATCCAGGGGGTTGAATATGAACCCCAAGGGAGACATCATCCAGGGGGTTGAATATGAACCTCAAGGGAGACATCATCCAGGGGGTTGAATATGAACCCCAAGGGAGACATCATCCAGGGGGTTGAATATGAACCTCAAGGGAGACATCATCCAGGGGGTTGAATATGAACCCCAAGGTAGACATCATCCAGGGGGTTGAATATGAACCCCAAGGGAGACATCATCCAGGGGGTTGAATATGAACCTCAAGGGAGACATCATCCAGGGGGTTGAATATGAACCTCAAGGTAGACATCATCCAGGGGGTTGAATATGAACACAAGGGAGACATCATCCAGGGGGTTGAATATGAACCCCAAGGGAGACATCATCCAGGGGGTTGAATATGAACCCCAAGGTAGACATCATCCAGGGGGTTGAATATGAACCCAAGGGAGACATCATCCAGGGGGTTGAATATGAACCTCAAGGTAGACATCATCCAGGGGGTTGAATATGAACCCCAAGGTAGACATCATCCAGGGGGTTGAATATGAACCCCAAGGGAGACATCATCCAGGGGGTTGAATATGAACCTCAAGGTAGACATCATCCAGGGGGTTGAATATGAACCCCAAGGTAGACATCATCCAGGGGGTTGAATATGAACCCCAAGGGAGACATCATCCAGGGGGTTGAATATGAACCCCAAGGGAGACATCATCCAGGGGGTTGAATATGAACCCCAAGGGAGACATCATCCAGGGGGTTGAATATGAACCTCAAGGGAGACATCATCCAGGGGGTTGAATATGAACCCCAAGGGAGACATCATCCAGGGGGTTGAATATGAACCCCAAGGTAGACATCATCCAGGGGGTTGAATATGAACCCCAAGGGAGACATCATCCAGGGGGTTGAATATGAACCTCAAGGTAGACATCATCCAGGGGGTTGAATATGAACCCCAAGGGAGACATCATCCAGGGGGTTGAATATGAACCACAAGGGAGACATCATCCAGGTATCAGAAGAAGCGTTCTGTTTCCCTGCAGGACTGCTGTCGTCACAACAATCCACTGACCTGTTGGACTGTATGACCATGATATACAGTAGTATGTATAGATATATGATATAGGCTGTATCCCACCTGGCAGCCTGTTCCCTTTATAGTGCACTACTTTTGACCAGGGTTCATAGGGTAGTGCACTACTTTTGACCAGGGTTCATAGGGTAGTGCACTACTTTTGACCAGGGTCCATAGGGTAGTGCACTACTTTTGACCAGGGTCCATAGGGTAGTGCACTACTTTTGACCTGGGTCCATAGGGTAGTGCACTACTTTTGACCAGGGTCCATAGGGTAGTGCACTACTTTTGACCAGGGTCCATAGGGTAGTGCACTACTTTTGATCTGGGTCCATAGGGTAGTGCACTACTGTTGACCTGGGTCCATAGGGTAGTGCACTACTGTTGACCTGGGTCCATAGGGTAGTGCACTACTTTTGACCAGGGTCCATAGGGTAGTGCACTACTGTTGATCTGGGTCCATAGGGTAGTGCACTACTGTTGACCTGGGTCCATAGGGCTCTATACAGAGAATAGGGTGCCGTTTAGGACTCAGCCAGAGTGAATATGATCCAAGCGTAGTAGATATGATCTGAGTGTTGATCTGTTCGTTCCACACACTCTGTCTGTCGGACACTAGCCTTCATTTCCAGGGCTTTCCAACAGCAGAGTGATGAATGACTCTTGGGAGGATTAGGGTTAGTCTAGACGAGAGGGAGTCAGTCAGTCAAGGATGGGATGGCAAGTCTAGACGAGAGGGAGTCAGTCAAGGATGGGATGGCCAGTCTAGTCCAGAGGGAGTCAGTCAGTCAAGGATGGGATGGCCAGTCTAGACAAGAGGCAGTCAGTCAAGGATGGGATGGCCAGTCTAGACGAGAGGCAGTCAGTCAAGGATGGTACGGCCAGTCTAGACGAGAGGCAGTCAGTCAAGGATGGGATGGCCAGTCTAGACGAGAGGCAGTCAGTCAAGGATGGGATGGCCAGTCTAGACGAGAGGGAGTCAGTCAAGGATGGGATGGCCAGTCTAGACGAGAGGGAGTCAGTCAGTCAAGGATGGGATGGCCAGTCTAGACGAGAGGCAGTCAGTCAAGGATGGGATGGCCAGTCTAGACGAGAGGGAGTCAGTCAAGGATGGGATGGCCAGTCTAGATGAGAGGGAGTCAGTCAGTCAAGGATGGGATGTCCAGTCTAGACGAGAGGCAGTCAGTCAAGGATGGGATGGCCAGTCTAGGCGAGAGGCAGTCAGTCAAGGATGGGATGGCCAGTCTAGACGAGAGGCAGTCAGTCAAGGATGGGATGGCCAGTCTAGACGAGAGGCAGTCAGTCAAGGATGGGATGGCCAGTCTAGACGAGAGGGAGTCAGTCAAGGATGGGATGGCCAGTCTAGACGAGAGGGAGTCAGTCAGTCAAGGATGGGATGGCCAGTCTAGACGAGAGGGAGTCAGTCAAGGATGGGATGGCCAGTCTAGATGAGAGGCAGTCAGTCAAGGATGGGATGGCCAGTCTAGACGAGAGGGAGTCAGTCAGTCAAGGATGGGATGGCCAGTCTAGACGAGAGGCAGTCAGTCAAGGATGGGATGGCCAGTCTAGACGAGAGGCAGTCAGTCAAGGATGGGATGGCCAGTGTAGACGAGAGGGAGTCAGTCAAGGATGGGATGGCCAGTCTAGACGAGAGGCAGTCAGTCAAGGATGGGATGGCCAGTCTAGACGAGAGGGAGTCAGTCAGTCAAGGATGGGATGGCCAGTCTAGACGAGAGGGAGTCAGTCAGTCAAAGATGGGATGGCCAGTCTAGACGAGAGAGTCAGTCAGTCAAGGATGGGATGGGATGGCCAGTCTAGACGAGAGGGAGTCAGTCAAGGATGGGATGGCCAGTCTAGACGAGAGGGAGTCAGTCAAGGATGGGATGGCCAGTCTCGACGAGAGGGAGTCAGTCAGTCAAGGATGGGATGGCCAGTCTAGACCAGAGAGAGTCAGTCAGTCAAGGATGGGATGGCCAGTCTAGACGAGAGGGAGTCAGTCAAGGATGGGATGGCCAGTCTAGACGAGAGGCAGTCAGTCAAGGATGGGATGGCCAGTCTAGACGAGAGGGAGTCAGTCAAGGATGGGATGGCCAGTCTAGACGAGAGGCAGTCAGTCAAGGATGGGATGGCCAGTCTAGACGAGAGGGAGTCAGTCAGTCAAGGATGGGATGGCCAGTCTAGACGAGAGGGAGTCAGTCAGTCAAAGATAAGATGGCCAGTCTAGACGAGAGGGAGTCAGTCAGTCAAAGATGGGATGGCCAGTCTAGACGAGAGCGAGTCAGTCAGTCAAAGATGGGATGGCCAGTCTAGACGAGAGGGAGTCAGTCAGTCAAAGATGGGATGGCCAGTCTAGACGAGAGGGAGTCAGTCAGTCAAGGATGGGATGGCCAGTCTAGACGAGAGAGTCAGTCAGTCAAGGATGGGATGTCCAGTCTAGACGAGAGGGAGTCAGTCAAGGATGGGATGGCCAGTCTAGACGAGAGGGAGTCAGTCAAGGATGGGATGGCCAGTCTAGACGAGAGGGAGTCAGTCAGTCAAGGATGGGATGGCCAGTCTAGACCAGAGAGAGTCAGTCAGTCAAGGATGGGATGGCCAGTCTAGACGAGAGGGAGTCAGTCAAGGATGGGATGGCCAGTCTAGATGAGAGGGAGTCAGTCAGTCAAGGATGGGATGGCCAGTCTAGACGAGAGGGAGTCAGTCAGTCAAGGATGGGATGGCCAGTCTAGACGAGAGAGTCAGTCAGTCAAGGATGAGATGGGATGGCCAGTCTAGACGAGAGGGAGTCAGTCAAGGATGGGATGGCCAGTCTAGACGAGAGGGAGTCAGTCAAGGATGGGATGGCCAGTCTAGACGAGAGGGAGTCAGTCAGTCAAGGATGGGATTGCCAGTCTAGACCAGAGAGAGTCAGTCAGTCAAGGATGGGATGGCCAGTCTAGACGAGAGGGAGTCAGTCAAGAATGAGATGGCCAGTCTAGACCAGAAAGTCAGTCAGTCAAGGATGGGATGGCCAGTCTAGACGAGAGTCAGTCAGTCAAGGATGGGATGGCCAGTTGAGACCAGAGAGAGTCAGTCAAGGGAAAAACAGACCACGCTGACCAGAGGTAATTAGCAGCAGGTGACCATTCTTAACGCCTCAGACCACCGAACATCATCCGCCATTTTCTATTGATTTCCCGACCATTCTACATGTTGAATTGCCACCTTTGTTGACGCCCAGCAGGTGATCTAGCGCGCTCAGCTGAAGGTCGGTCGGTCGGTCGGTCAGGGAAGGAGTTCTCTAAGCTGAGCGTCGCTCAGTTCGTTGACCGTGACGATGTGGTCCAGATGCTGAAGGTATTTCTCCTGGTCCTGCATGAAGTGAGGGATTCTGGTCCGGCGGAGGACAGCGATGTGCCGTAGTCTTTCCACGTCCTCAAACGACACCTGGAGGGCCAGAAGAAGGATGGGTTAACGTCATCATCACATCGGTGGCAAATTTACAGACTCTTTCCAACTCTTTCCAACCCGATCTGATATTACAACAGCCCTGTCTGTGCTCTACTTATGAGGTTTGTATAAACTACAATTCAGCTTTTGTGCTGAAAATGTGTCCACCATGAAAGAACCAAACTATATGTCATCACCGTGGGGGGAAATAAACATGAAGCGATCCTGTACGGGAGGATGACGACTAACCTTGCCTAGCGAGGTCAGCATCTTGAAGTCGATGTTCCTCCGATGTCGTAGAATCCTGAGGATTCCGTCCAGGTACACCTGATCTTTACTGAAACAGCCTGATTCACAACCACACAAACAATCAAGTCAACACAGAGACCACCAATCCTTAAAAAAATTAAAAATTAAAAGTCATATTTTTGGGGTGCATAGATCTACCACTGGTACATGTACAATGGTTAGTGTATTCACACACACACACACACACACACACACACACACACACACACACACACACACACACACACACACACACACACACACACACACACACACACACTCACCAGGCTGCGAGGTGTCCGTCTGTCCCCTCTTGGCTCTGAGGCAGTACTCCCAGCGCACCACCGGATCCTGGACGAACTGAGCGATGTGGCTGAAGAGCTGGCTGAAGCCCATCCTGGTGGCGTGATACACCGTATAGTAGAGCAGAGCGGCACGCCACAGGTAGGGCTGTTTCCGTAGCAACACACTGTGCAGGCTGGCCAGGCCTTCTTCCGTGGGATTGGCCGGTTTGAGGCCATACTGCTTCCTGCCTGCGGAAGTAGACCAGGGCTGGAGGCTGTTGTTCACACCTCGAAGGTAGTGGGTTCCTGGGAGGGACAGAGATGGAATAACATGGGGATGTGTTGAGGCACTGTGTACCTGGTAGAACACGCAAATTATAACTCACAACTCATGTATAATGCTGTGTGGACACATCCCACATCACACATCCACACATCCCCATCACACATCCCCATCACACATCCCAGAACCCCATCACACATCCCAGAACCCCATTACACATCCCCATCACACATCCCAGAACCCCATCACACATCCCCCATCACAGATCCCCACACAGTGAAAACATGCTGTATGGTGCAGTCAGCGTACTGTACCTATCTCATGCCCTCCAGCCAGTGTTGTCAGTCAGCGTACTGTACCTATCTCATGCCCTCCAGCCAGTGTAGTCAGTCAGCGTACTGTACCTATCTCATGCCCTCCAGCCAGTGTTGTCAGTCAGCGTACTGTACCTATCTCATGCCCTCCAGCCAGTGTAGTCAGTCAGCGTACTGTACCTATCTCATGCCCTCCAGCCAGTGTTGTCAGTCAGCGTACTGTACCTATCTCATGCCCTCCAGCCAGTGTTGTCAGTCAGCGTACTGTACCTATCTCATGCCCTCCAGCCAGTGTAGTCAGTCAGCGTACTGTACCTATCTCATGCCCTCCAGCCAGTGTAGTCAGTCAGCGTACTGTACCTATCTCATGCCCTCCAGCCAGTGTAGTCAGTCAGCGTACTGTACCTATCTCATGCCCTCCAGCCAGTGTAGTCAGTCAGCGTACTGTACCTATCTCATGCCCTCCAGCCAGTGTAGTCAGTCAGCGTACTGTACCTATCTCATGCCCTCCAGCCAGTGTAGTCAGTCAGCGTACTGTACCTATCTCATGCCCTCCAGCCAGTGTAGTCAGTCAGCGTACTGTACCTATCTCATGCCCTCCAGCCAGTGTTGTCAGTCAGCGTACTGTACCTATCTCATGCCCTCCAGCCAGTGTTGTCAGTCAGCGTACTGTACCTATCTCATGCCCTCCAGCCAGTGTTGTCAGTCAGCGTACTGTACCTATCTCATGCCCTCCAGCCAGTGTTGTCAGTCAGCGTACTGTACCTATCTCATGCCCTCCAGCCAGTGTTGTCAGTCAGCGTACTGTACCTATCTCATGCCCTCCAGCCAGTGTAGTCAGTCAGCGTACTGTACCTATCTCATGCCCTCCAGCCAGTGTTGTCAGTCAGCGTACTGTATCTATCTCACGCCCTCCAGCCAGTGTTGTCAGTCAGCGTACTGTACCTATCTCATGCCCTCCAGCCAGTGTTGTCAGTCAGCGCACTGTACCTATCTCATGCCCTCCAGCCAGCTTTGTCAGTCAGCGTACTGTACCTATCTCATGCCCTCCAGCCAGTGTTGTCAGTCAGCGTACTGTACCTATCTCATGTCTGAGCATGCCCTCCAGCCAGTGTTGTCGTGCTCCAGACAGGTTGATAGTCAGAGTGGGACGACAACTCTCCACCATCATCACGGCCTGGGACAGCAGCTCCTCAGACAGACACACCACCACCTAGACAAAGTTAACACCATACTCTTCATCATCATCATCATCATCACCTCCTGGGACAGCAGCTCCTCAGACAGACACACCACAACCTAGACAAAGTTAACACCATACTCTTCATCATCATCACACAGACACACCACCACCTAGACAAAGTTAACACCATACTCTTCATCATCATCATCATCATCACCTCCTGGGACAGCAGCTCCTCAAACAGACACACCACAACCTAGACAAGGTTATCATCATCACCTTCATCATCATCATCATCATCAGACACACCACCACCTCGACAAGGTTATCATCATCAGACACACCACCACCTAGACAAGGTTATCATCATCACCTTCATCATCATCATCATCATCAGACACACCACCACCTCGACAAGGTTATCATCATCAGACACACCACCACCTAGACAAGGTTATCATCATCACCTTCATCATCATCATCATCATCAGACACACCACCACCTCGACAAGGTTATCATCATTACCTTCCTCATCATCATCATTAGACACACCACCACCTAGACAAGGTTATCATCATTACCTTCCTCATCATCATCATTAGACACACCACCACCTAGACAAGGTTATCATCATTACCTTCCTCATCATCATCATTAGACACACCATCACCTAGACAAGGTTATCATCATTACCTTCCTCATCATAATCATTAGACACACCACCACCTAGACAAGGTTATCATCATTACCTTCATCATCATCATTGCACAAAGACATCTTGTTAACACACCAACCGTCAAACACACTACAGCACAGGAGGTTGGTGGCATCTTAATCAGGGAGGAGGGGCTCATGGTAATAACTGGAGAGGAATCAGTGGAATGGTATCAAATACATCCAACCATTATTATGAGCTGTCCTCCCCTCAGCAGCCTCCACTGCACTACACATAACACACCAACCCTCAAACACACTACCCATAACACACCAGCCCTCAAACACACTACCCATAACACACCAACCCTCAAACACACTACCCATAACACACTACCCATAACACACCAACCCTCAAATACACTACCCATAACACACCAACCCTCAAACACACTACCCATAACACACCAACCCTCAAACACACTACCCATAACACACCAACCCTCCAACACACTACCCATAGCACACCAACCCTCCAACACACTACCCGTAACACACCAACCCTCCAACACACCACCCGTAACACACCAACCCTCCAACACACTACCCGTAACACACCAACCCTCCAACACACTACCCGTAACACACCAACCCTCCAACACACTACACATAACACACCAACCCTCCAACACACTACCCGTAACACACCAACCCTCCAACACACCACACGTAACACACCAACCCTCCAACACACTACCCATAACACACCAACCCTCCAACACACTACCCATAACACACCAACCCTCAAACACACTACCCATAACACACCAACCCTCCAACACACTACCCGTAACACACCAACCCTCCAACACACTACCCATAACACACCAACCCTCTAACACACTACCCGTAACACACCAACCCTCTAACACACTACCCGTAACACACCAACCCTCCAACACACCACACGTAACACACCAACCCTCTAACACACTACCCGTAACACACCAACCCTCCAACACACTACCCATAACACACCAACCCTCCAACACACTACCCATAACACACCAACCCTCCAACACACTACCCGTAACACACCAACCCTCCAACACACCACACGTAACACACCAACCCTCTAACACACTACCCGTAACACACCAACCCTCCAACACACTACCCATAACACACCAACCCTCCAACACACTACCCATAACACACCAACCCTCCAACACACTACCCGTAACACACCAACCCTCCAACACACTACCCATAACACACCACACGTAACATGTGAAACCTCCAACACACTACCCATAACACACCAACCCTCCAACACACTACCCGTAACACACCAACCCTCTAACACACTACCCATAACACACCACACGTAACATGTGAAACCTCACTCACCTCTCCTACACAGTTCTCCTTCTGCAGGTACTTGCGTGCAGCAGCCCAGACTCGACTCTTTGGTAAAATACTTCCTCCCGTCACTTCCTCAAAGTTCTCATAGTTACCAAACTTCCTCAGAATACACTCCATAATCCCAACAGCCTGTAGAGAGAGAGAGAGAGAGAGAGAGAGAGAGAGAGAGAGAGAGAGAGAGAGAGAGAGAGAGAGAGAGAGAGAGAGAGAGAGAGAGAGAGAGAGAGAGAGAGAGATAGGAGAGAGATAGGAGAGAGAAACACCCAGAGAGAGAGAGAGAGAGAGAGAGAGAAACACCCAGAGAAAGAGAGAGAGAGAGAGAAACACCCAGAGAGAGAGAGAGAGAGAGAGAGAGAGAGAGAGAGAGAGAGAGAGAGAGAGAGAGAGAAACACCCAGAGAGAGAGAGAGAGAGAGAGAGAGAAACACCCAGAGAGAGAGAGATAGAGAGTTATGTTCACAAACAGACCCCACAGAGCCACAGGACAGCAATACAATTAGACCCAATCAAATCATGAGAAAACAAAAAGATAATTACTTGACACATTGGAAAGAATTAACAAAAAAACAGAGCAAACTAGAATGTTATTTGGCCGTAAACAGAGAGTACACAGTGGCAGAATACCTGACCACTGTGACTGACGCAAAATTAAGGAAATCTTTGACTATGTACAGACTCAGTGAACATAGCCTTGCTATTGAGAAAGGCAGCCGAAGGCAGACCTGGCTCTCAAGAGAAGACAGGCTATGTGCTCACTGCCCACAAAATGAGGTGGAAACAGCTTCCTAACCTCCTGCCCAATGTATGACCATATTAGAGACACATATTTCCCTCAGATTACACAGATCCACAAAGAATTCGAAAACAAATCCAATTTTGATAAACTCCCATATCTACTGGGTGAAATTCCACAGTGTGCCATCACAGCAGCAAGATTTGTGACCTGTTGCCACAAGAAAAGGGCAACCAGTGAAGAACAAACACCATTGTAAATACAACCCATATTTATGCTTATTTATTTCCCCTTTTGTACTTTAACCATTTGTACATTGTTACAACACTGTACATAGACATAATATGACATTTGTAATGTCTTTATTCTTTTGGAACTTCTGTGAGTGTAATGTTTACTGTTAATTGTTATTGTTTATTTCACTTTTGTATAATAAATACAACCCATATTTATGCTTATTTATTTTCCCTTTTGTACTTCAACCATTTGTACATCGTTACAACACTGTTTATAGACATAATATGACATTTGTCTTTATTCTTTTGGAACTTCTGTAAGTGTAATGTTTACTGTGGCATTTGCTTTGGCAATGTAAACATATGTTTCCCATGCCAATAAATTAAAAGAGAGAGAGAAACACCCAGAGAGAGAGAGAGAGAGCGCGAGAGAGAGAGAGCGAGAGAGAGAGAGAGAGAGAGAGAGAGAGAGAGAGAGAGACAGAGAGAGAGAGAGAGACAGAGACAGAGAGAGAGAGGGAAACATCCAGAGAGAGTTTATTAAGATACAATATGTCAGGAGGAAGACATTTCAAGTTAATTTGCCAAAAAACAAACATAATAACTAAAAATGCAGAAATCCCCAGAGTGGGTTATCTTCCTATCATCTAATATCTTTGCCAGACAGAGAGGCCTACCTGTGCGAGGAAGAGGTCAGATCCATCTCTGTATTTCTCCAGCACAGTGCTGGGCTCCGGGGTCGAGTACTCAAACTGGGGGTCGTATTTATAGTCAGACTGGAAGAAGGCCTGCCTCTCCTGGTCTAGGTTAATGGGTCTTAGGGCCACAAGGAGACAGGGGCCTCGCGGTGTGGAGGGCAAGGGCAGCGGGGAGGCCCCTCCAAACCCCCGGGCAATGTGGGGAAGGGAGGTAGCTGGACGCATACGCCCCCTGGTGGCCCGGAGGCCCATTGAGGAGTTGTTGACGGTACAGGTGCTCTCGCTGCGGCGCATCCAGCCTCCGGGGCCCAGGCTGGGGCTGGTGAGGGAGCGTGCTGGGGGCGAGGGGGCAGTGGAGGGACCACCAGCGCTGCGCCAGGGGGGCTGTAGGACCCTGCGGTCCAGCGCGGGCTCGGAGCCACGGAGGCGCAGGGGCGTCACATCCAGGCTGAGGGGCCGGCGGAGAGTGGGTCTGGTCGCCACCTTATTCCGAGACGAGGCCGTTGCCATGGTGACGTCCCGCCTCAGAGAGACAACCGGTCCATCGTATGGCGAGACGGAGTGAGAGGAGTTGGTAGAGGAGCCAACACTGGCCCTAGGGCTGGGGGTAAGGCTGACATCTGCCACCAACGACTGAGGTTGAGGCTGGGGTCCATTGTGGGAGTTGGATACCCGCTCCCTCTTGGTGACACTGCTTGTCCTGGCGTGGAGCCTAGTGTTGGTGGTGGTGGGAGGGTCCGCTGTTGGTTCCTCTGTTCTTTTGGTGGTTTTGGTAGTGTCAGGTCTGGTCTCTTCTGTTCTAGTGGTGGTGCTGTTGGTGGTGGTTTTGGGAGGCTCTGGGCTGGTGTTTTCTAGTCTGGTGCTGTTGGTTTTGGGAGGCTCTGGGCTGGTGTTTTCTAGTCTGGTGCTGTTGGTGGTGGTTTTGGGAGGCTCTGGGCTGGTGTTTTCTAGTCTGCTGTTGGTGGTGGTTTTGGGAGGCTCTGGGCTGGTATTTTCTAGTCCGGTGCTGTTGGTGTTGGTTTTGGGAGGCTCTGGGCTGGTGTTTTCTAGTCTGCTGTTGGTGGTGGTTTTGGGAGGCTCTGGGCTGGTGTTTTCTAGTCCGGTGCTGTTGGTGTTGGTTTTGGGAGGCTCTGGGCTGGTGTTTTCTAGTCTGGTGCTGTTGGTGGTGGTTTTGGGAGGCTCTGGGCTGGTGTTTTCTAGTCCGGTGCTGTCGGTTGTGATGGTTTTGCGAGGGTCCGGTCTTGGTTCTGGACCCGTCAGGTCTGTGGTGCTGCTGCTCCCTCCGACCCCGTCGACGTCTGTCCGATCCATACAGTCCTCACCCGGGTCCAAAACCATCTCCGCTGCAACAGCTCTGCTGCCGCTGGTCCAACCACACCACACTGCAAACACAAGATGGTCAGCTTTTTGGTCTGTCACAAATTACCCATTGATTGGTATGACCTTTTAATGCAGTCAGTGCTTGTGTCAGGAACAGGTGATAACAAGTTCAAAAACATGTGTGCCACTACTTTAACTGGATTACATGAATCCATGAATGGCCTCGGAGCCATCTGGACAGGGACACACATGTCCAACGGTCTGATTGCGCAAGTATACCTCCGGTTTGAATCGGCCTGCCTGCAACATAGACAGGGCTCGGTCAGGGGCGGGGTTTCTGTGCTGCTGAATACGAAACTAGGTGGTCGGGACGGCGGGACGGGCTCTAGTCATCCCATATATGGGACTAGTCATGACTTCAAACAAAAACAAAAGATCCGAATCATATCGATGTTTAGCCTACTACATATGTAGCCTATATTTACACAGGGCGATCGCGACTTCTGCTGTGTATTGTATTGAGGTTTCATATCCATTTGGACCACCAAAGTGTATTGCATACAAATGTGCAGGGTATCTCTCCGTTATTGTGACATTGTCGTAATGTAATGGAACAAATAGTCTGTTGTAGAGTACAGCAAACCGTTTTTATGACACCGTATTATTAGTATAGTCATGCCAATAGCCATAATTGTCACTATATTGTATTCAGTGACAGTAAAGGATGAATCGACAAATAACGGTTTTCTATCAACATGTGTAGTTTTCTTCTGATCTGATCTCCAGAATCAGATAATAAATCGAGGATGAATGAAACAAGACAATAACCGGAATTCCAATAATCGTATTCATAAATGTTTTTACCTTGCAGCGGGGTTTGGTGATCAGATTTGTAAATGCAGGCTTTTCTTTAATTCATGACGCCCAGCTCTGCTTGTGCTCTCCACAATGAGCCGCGGGAAGGTTTCCGGTGGCGCCCGGTGAAAAATGCTCATTGGATATGAGCAGCTATAGTGGATGGGCCGCCCGGAGAGGCATGCGAGGAAGTTCGGACTGTGTTGGAAGATATGACGCGGTGGCACAGCTGATGAACTAGAAGGTGCCATGCGCAGTGCGTGCAGCTATCCTGCGTCCTTACGCACGTGGCATATCTCGGAGGCAACCGAGCAGTGAGGAGCACGTAGGCTACGTTCCCCGAGGTTCACATAAGCCCCATATAATTATAACGGTTAGAGTCCTTATAGTGAAATCCATATATTGAGATATACAGTGCCTTCGGAAAGTATTCAGACCCCATGACTTTTTCCAGAATGTTTTACGTTACAGCCGTATTATAAAATGGATTAAATGACAACAAAAAAAATCTCAGCAATCTACGTACACATGATACCCCATGACAAATCAAAAACCGTTTAAAAAAAATCTTTGCAAATTTATCAAAAAACAGAAATACCTTATTTACATAAGTATTCAGACCCTTTGTTATGAGACTTGAATTTGAGCTCAGGTGCATCCTGTTTCCACTGATCATCCTTGAGATGTTTCTACAACTTGATTGGAATCCACCTGTGGTCAATTAAATTGATTGGACATGATTTGGAAAGGCACACACCTGTCTATATAAGGTCCCACAGTTGACAGTGCATGTCAGAGCAAAAACCAAGCCATGAGGTCAAAGGAATTGTCCGTAGAGCTCCGAGACAGAATTTTGTCGAGGCACAGATCTGGGGAAGGGTACCAAAACATTTCTGCAGCATTGAAGGTCCCCAAGAACACAGCTGGCCTCCATCATTCTTAAATGGAAGAAGTTTGGAACCACCAAAACTCTTCCTAGAGCTGACCGCCCGGCCACACTGACCAATCGGGGGAGAAGGTTGTCGCGTCATACCCAAGAAGACTCAACGCTGTAATTTACATTTACATTTAAGTCATTTAGCAGACGCTCTTATCCAGAGCGACTTACAAATTGGAACGTTCATACATATTCATCCTGGTCCCCCCGTGGGGAATGAACCCACAACCCTGGCGTTGCAAGCGCCATGCTCTACCAACTGAGCCACACGGGACCGTTATCGCAGCATAAGGTTCTTCAACAAAGTATTGAGTAACGGGTCTGAATACTTATGTAAATGTGATATTTCAGTTTTTCTTTTTTTATTAATGAGGAAAAAAATTCTAAACATGTTTTTACTTTGTCATTATGGGGTATTGTGTGTAGATTGATGAGGGGAAAAAAAACATTTAATCTATTTTACAATATGGCTGTAACGTAACAACATGTGGAAAAAGTCAAGGGTTCTGAATACTTTCCGAAATCACTGTAAGGCTCTGGGTATTTCTATCTATCAGTCAATAGGCCTCTGGTTAAACTGTCCTCAGAAGCCTTCCCATCCAAATGTCTTCAATAAAGCCCCCATGCAGTCCTTTTTCATTAAATGTTTAAATAACTTTGTCTAATATATCATTGTGTGTTTATTTCATATTTTTTTATTTATCATTTATTTTCCTGAGATTCCTTTTCCCATTGAAATGCTCAATCTGATTGTGTGGCTCTGCCGATACACATTTTAATATACTGGAGAATAGGATCCTCTAGACTCTAGTCTAGAGCCTACCATGCTTACCCCTTCAAACTAGGAGGATATACAGTGGGGAGAACAAGTATTTGATACACTGCCGATTTTGCAGGTTTTCCTACTTACAAAGCATGTAGAGGTCTGTAATTTTTATCATAGGTACACTTCAACTGTGAGAGACGGAATCTAAAACAAAAATCCAGAAAATCACATTGTATGATTTTTAAATAATTAATTTGCATTTTATTGCATGACATAAGTATTTGATCACCTACCAACCAGTAAGAATTCCGGCTCTCACAGACCTGTTAGTTTTTCTTTTAGAAGCCCTCCTGTTCTCCACTCATTACCTGTATTAACTGCACCTGTTTGAACTCGTTACCTGTATAAAAGACACCTGTCCACACACTCAATCAAACAGATTCCAACCTCTCCACAATGGCCAAGACCAGAGAGCTGTGTAAGGACATCAGGGATAAAATTGTAGACCTGCACGAGGCTGGGATGGGCTACAGGACAATAGGCAAGCAGCTTGGTGAGAAGGAAACAACTGTTGGCGCAATTATTAGAAAATGGAAGAAGTTCAAGATGACGGTCAATCACCCTCGGTCTGGGGCTCCATGCAAGATTTCACCTCGTGGGGCATCAATGATCATGAGGAAGGTGAGGGATCAGCCCAGAACTACACGGCAGGACCTGGTCAATGACCTGAAGAGAGCTGGGACCACAGTCTCAAAGAAAACCATTAGTAACACACTACGCCGTCATGGATTAAAATCCTGCAGCGCACGCAAGGTCCCCCTGCTTAAGCCAGTGCATGTCCAGGCCTGTCTGAAGTTTGCCAATGACCATCTGGATGATCCAGAGGAGGAATGGGAGAAGGTCATGTGGTCTGATGAGACAAAAATAGAGCTTTTTGGTCTAACTCCACTCGCCGTGTTTGGAGGAAGAAGAAGTATGAGTACAACCCCAAGAACACCATCCCAACCGTGAAGCATGGAGGTGGAAACATCATTCTTTGGGGATGCTTTTCTGCAAAGGGGACAGGACGACTGCACCGTATTGAGGGGAGGATGGATGGGGCCATGTATCGCGAGATCTTGGCCAACAACCTCCTTCCCTCAGTAAGAGCATTGAAGATGGGTCGTGGCTGGGTCTTCCAGCATGACAACGACACGAAACACACAGCCATGGCAACTAAGGAGTGGCTCCGTAAGAAGCATCTCAAGGTCCTGGAGTGGCCTAGCCAGTCTCCAGACCTGAACCCAATAGAAAATCTTTGGAGGGAGCTGAAAGTCCGTATTGCCCAGCGACAGCCCCGAAACCTGAAGGATCTGGAGAAGATCTGTAGGGAGGAGTGGGCCAAAATCCCTGCTGCAGTGTGTGCAAACCTAGTCAAGAACTACAGGAAACGTATGATCTCTGTAATTGCAAACAAAGGTTTCTGTACCAAATATTAAGTTCTGCTTTTCTGATGTATCAAATACTTATGTCATGCAATAAAATGCAAATTAATTACTTAAAAATCATACAATGTGATTTTCTGGATTTTTGTTTTAGATTCCGTCTCTCATAGTTGAAGTGTACCTATGATAAAAATTACAGACCTCTACATGCTTTGTAAGTAGGAAAACCTGCAAAATCGGCAGTGTATCAAATACTTGTTCTCCCCACTGTATATGTAATTAAAAGATGACTGGTCATCGGTCATAATAATCAGGTTGTGATGTCATGCTGTGAGCCAATAACTCCATCCCCGCTGAACAGAATGAAATTCCAGGCAATTTTCTTTTTCTCTCCAAAAAGATTACACTTAAAAAGGAATTATCGTAATGTTCTCAATTTCAGAGTGTTATTTCGACCTCATAGTGTGGAAATATCTTCTTCTTTTTTAAAAAATAGGACAATCACGTTTTTTCACTGTACTGCCCCTTTAACAGCATAATACTTGAATCAACAAAAATGTAAGCTATGTAACTTACTACAATCCCTCTGCATAGAATAGAAAGATCCTTAAAATGAGTTTTATTTCAGAGTTAAGTTTATAAAATAACATTGGTTCGTGTATGATTTCACATTTTGGTTAATTTAATTTCATGTAACGATTAATCAATATAAGTAGGCTAGTATAGATTAGTAGAATATTTGATACTGTTCATCACTCTCTGCTAATTTCCTCAGTTGGCCTAGACCAGGCTGCATGTAACTGGTTTAAACATAACTTGACAGATAGAGCTCAATGTGTATCTACTGATGATGTTAAATCAGGTTTCCTTGATATTAAGAAAGGTGTCCCGCAGGGGTCGATTCTGGGTCCTGTACTTTTGACTGTGTAGGACTTTAAACAGCAGAAACCACCTGAGAGAGAGGCTTCCTGGTGGTGTAGGACTTTAAACAGCAGAAACCACCAGAGAGACAGAGGCTTCCTGGTGGTGTAGGACTTTAAACAGCAGAAACCACCAGAGAGACAGTTATCCTGGTGGTGTAGGACTTTAAACAGCAGAAACCACCAGAGAGAGAGGCTTCCTGGTGGTGTAGGATTTTAAACAGCAGAAACCACCAGAGAGAGAGGCTTCCTGGTGGTGTAGGACTTTAAACAGCAGAAACCACCAGAGAGAGAGGCTTCCTGGTGGTGTAGGACTTTAAACAGCAGAAACCACCAGAGAGACAGTTATCCTGGTGGTGTAGGACTTTAAACAGCAGAAACCACCAGAGAGAGAGGCTTCCTGGTGGTGTAGGATTTTAAACAGCAGAAACCACCAGAGAGACAGTTATCCTGGTGGTGTAGGACTTTAAACAGCAGAAACCACCAGAGAGAGAGGCTTCCTGGTGGTGTAGGATTTTAAACAGCAGAAACCACCAGAGAGAGAGGCTTCCTGGTGGTGTAGGACTTTAAACAGCAGAAACCACCAGAGAGAGAGGCTTCCTGGTGGTGTAGGACTTTAAACAGCAGAAACCACCAGAGAGACAGTTATCCTGGTGGTGTAGGACTTTAAACAGCAGAAACCACCAGAGAGAGAGGCTTCCTGGTGGTGTAGGACTTTAAACAGCAGAAACCACCAGAGAGAGAGGCTTCCTGGTGGTGTAGGACTTTAAACAGCAGAAACCACCAGAGAGAGAGAGGCTTCCTGGTGGTGTAGGACTTTAAACAGCAGAAACCACCTGAGAGAGAGGCTTCCTGGTGGTGTAGGACTTTAAACAGCAGAAACCACCAGAGAGAGAGGCTTCCTGGTGGTGTAGGACTTTAAACAGCAGAAACCACCAGAGAGAGAGAGGCTTCCTGGTGGTGTAGGACTTTAAACAGCAGAAACCACCAGAGAGAGAGGCTTCCTGGTGGTGTAGGACTTTAAACAGCAGAAACCACCAGAGAGACAGTTATCCTGGTGGTGTAGGACTTTAAACAGCAGAAACCACCAGAGAGAGAGGCTTCCTGGTGGTGTAGGACTTTAAACAGCAGAAACCACCAGAGAGAGAGGCTTCCTGGTGGTGTAGGACTTTAAACAGCAGAAACCACCAGAGAGAGAGGCTTCCTGGTGGTGTAGGACTTTAAACAGCAGAAACCACCAGAGAGAGAGAGGCTTCCTGGTGGTGTAGGACTTTAAACAGCAGAAACCACCAGAGAGAGAGGCTTCCTGGTGGTGTAGGACTTTAAACAGCAGAAACCACCAGAGAGACAGTTATCCTGGTGGTGTAGGACTTTAAACAGCAGAAACCACCAGAGAGACAGTTATCCTGGTGGTGTAGGACTTTAAACAGCAGAAACCACCAGAGAGACAGTTATCCTGGTGGTGTAGGACTTTAAACAGCAGAAACCACCAGAGAGACAGTTATCCTGGTGGTGTAGGTCTTTAAAACTTCTTCTGGCTGCAAGCCCGACGTCGGTACACTTATGACAACAGCCAGCTCAAGTGCAGGGCGCGAAATTCAAAATATATATTTTTGAAATATTTAACTTTCACACATTAACAAGTCCAATACAGCATTTGAAAGATAAACATCTTGTGAATCCAGCCAACATGTCCGATTTTTAAAATGTTTTACAGCGAAAACACCACGTATATTTATGTTAGCTCACCACCAAATACAAAAAAGGACAGACATTTTTCACAGCACAGGTAGCATGCACAAAACCAACCTAACTAACCAAGAACCAAACAAACTAACCAAGAAACAACTTCATCAGATGACAGTCTTATGACATGTTATTCAATAAATCTATGTTTTGTTCGAAAAATGTGCATATTTGAGCTATAAATCAGTTTTACATTGCAGCTACCATCACAGCTACCGTCAGAAATAACACCGAAGCAGCCAGAGTAATTACAGACACCAATGTGAAATACCTAAATACTCATCATAAAACATTTCTGAAAAATACATGGTGTATAGCAAATGAAAGACAGGCATCTTGTGATTCCAGACAATATTTCAGATTTCTTAAGTGTTTTACAGCGAAAACACAATATAGCATTATATTAGCTTACCACAATAGCCAGAAACACAAGCCATTCACCAGCAGCAAAAGTTAGCGATCGTAACAAACCAGCAAAAGATATATAATTTTTGACTAACCTTGATAAGCTTCATCAGATGACAGTCCTATAACATCAGGTTATACATACACTTATGTTTTGTTCGAAAATGTGCATATTTAGAGCTGAAATCAGTGGTTATACATTGTGCTAACGTAGCATCTTTTTCCCACAACGTCCGGATATTTTTCTGACACACATATTCTGACCAAATAACTATTCATAAACATTACTAAAAAATACATGTTGTATAGGAAATGATAGATACACTAGTTCTTAATGCAATCGCCATGTTAGAATTCTAAAAATAACTTCATTACGACATCCAGCTTAGTTATAGCGAGAGAGTGCCCAAAATCTGGGCGCAAACTACTAGTACAACATGTTCGACAGATATATGAAATAGCATCATAAAATGGGTCCTACTTTTGATGATCTTCCATCAGAATGTTGTACAAGGGGTCCTTTGTCCAGAACAATCGTTGTTTGGATTTAGAATGTCCTCTTCTCCAGTCAATTAGCACGGAAAGCTAGCAAAGTGGCGCGAAGCTCTCCTTCCTGAACATACGCAGACAAAGCAACACGCCTAACGTCCCGAAAAAATTTCAATAATCTAATAAAACTATATTGAAAAAACATACTTTACGATGATATTGTCACATGTATCAAATAAAATCAAAGCCGGAGATATTAGTCGTCTATAATGACAGCTTTACAGAAGGCAATAACAGGTCCCTTCTCGCGCGTTCCAGGAAATTGGGGTCACGTCATGCCAAGAGCTTTTATTCGACCCCAGATCAAGTAATACACTCCATTTCTTCTCTCACTCCCTGTTGACATCTAGTGGAAGGTGTATGAAGTGCATGTATACTGATAAATATGAAGGCCATTTATAGGCAGGCCCTAGAACAGAGCATCGATTTCAGATTTTCCACTTCCTATCAGGAAGTTTGCTGCAAAATGAGTTCTGTTTTACTCACAGATATAATTCAAACGGTTTTAGAAACTAGAGAGTGTTTTCTATCCAATAGTAATAATAATATGCATATTGTACGAGCAAGAATTGAGTACGAGGCCGTTTGAAATGGGCACCTTTATCCAAGTTACTCAATACTGCCCCTGCAGCCATAAGAAGTTTTAAACAGCAGTCTCTGCCAGTCCCAGACGATAGATCATGAATCTGCCGCTTGACCTCAGAAAACAAATAAAAACGAATTGGTGAAGACAAAAAAATGAAGATATATATATATATACAGTGGGGAGAACAAGTATTTGATACACTGCCGATTTTGCAGGTTTTCCTACTTACAAAGCATGTAGAGGTCTGTAAGTTTTATCATAGGTACACTTCAACTGTGAGAGACGGAATCTAAAACAAAAATCCAGAAAATCACATTGTATGATTTTTAAGTAATTAATTAGCATTTTATTGCATGACATAAGTATTTGATCACCTACCAACCAGTAAGAATTCCGGCTCTCACAGACCTGTTAGTTTTTCTTTAAGAAGCCCTCCTGTTCTCCACTCATTACCTGTATTAACTGCACCTGTTTGAACTCGTTACCTGTATAAAAGACACCTGTCCACACACTCAATCAAACAGACTCCAACCTCTCCACAATGGCCAAAACCAGAGAGCTGTGTAAGGACATCAGGGATAAAATTGTAGACCTGCACAAGGCTGGGATGGGCTCCAGGACAATAGGCAAGCAGCTTGGTGAGAAGGCAACAACTGTTGGCACAATTATTAGAAAATGGAAGAAGTTCAAGATGATCGTCAATCACCCTCGGTCTGGGGCTCCATGCAAGATCTCACTTCGTGGGGCATCAATGATCATGAGGAAGGTGAGGGATCAGCCCAGAACTACACGGCAGGACCTGGTCAATGACCTGAAGAGAGCTGGGACCACAGTCTCAAAGAAAACCATTAGTAACACACTACGCCGTCATGGATTAAAATCCTGCAGCGCACGCAAGGTTCCCCTGCTCAAGCCAGCGCATGTCCAGGCCCGTCTGAAGTTTGCCAATGACCATCTGGATGATCCAGAGGAGGAATGGGAGAAGGTCATGTGGTCTGATGAGACAAAAATAGAGCTTTTTGGTCTAAACTCCACTCGCCGTGTTTGGAGGAAGAAGAAGGATGAGTACAACCCCAAGAACACCATCCCAACCGTGAAGCATGGAGGTGGAAACATCATTCTTTGGGGATGCTTTTCTGCAAAGGGGACAGGACGACTGCACCGTATTGAGGGGAGGATGGATGGGGCCATGTATCGCGAGATCTTGGCCAACAACCTCCTTCCCTCAGTAAGAGCATTGAAGATGGGTCGTGGCTGGGTCTTCCAGCATGACAACGACCCGAAACACACAGCCAGGGCAACTAAGGAGTGGCTCCGTAAGAAGCATCTCAAGGTCCTGGAGTGGCCTAGCCAGTCTCCAGACCTGAACCCAATAGAAAATCTTTGGAGGGAGCTGAAAGTCTGTATTGCCCAGCGACAGCCCCGAAACCTGAAGGATCTGGAGAAGGTCTGTATGGAGGAGTGGGCCAAAATCCCTGCTGCAGTGTGTGCGAACCTAGTCAAGAACTACAGGAAACGTATGATCTCTGTAATTGCAAACAAAGGTTTCTGTACCAAATATTAAGTTCTGCTTTTCTGATGTATCAAATACTTATGTCATGCAATAAAATGCAAATTAATTACTTAAAAATCATACAATGTGATTTTCTGGATTTTTGTTTTAGATTCCGTCTCTCACAGTTGAAGTGTACCTATGATAAAAATTACAGACCTCTACATGCTTTGTAAGTAGGAAAACCTGCAACATCGGCAGTGTATCAAATACTTGTTCTCCCCACTGTATATATATACACACACACACACACACACACACACACACACACACACACACACACACACACACACACACACACACACACACACACACACACATACACATACACATACACACACACCCTCAGACGTCGGAGATGGTCTCTGATGTTCTGGTCTCTGATTCTCTGGTCTCTGATGCTCTGGTCTCTAATGCTCTGGTCTCTGATGCTCTGGTCTCTGATGTTTTGGTCTCTGATGCTCTGGTCTCTGATGCTCTGGTCTCTGATGTTCTGGTCTCTGATGCTCTGGTCTCTGATGATCTGGTCTCTGATGCTCTGGTCTCTGATTGTCTGGTCTCTGATGCTCTGGTCTCTGATGCTCTGGTCTCTGATAATCTGGTCTCTGGTGTTCTGGTCTCTGGTGTTCTGGTCTCTGATGCTCTGGTCTCTGATGCTATGATGTTCTGGTCTCTGATGCTCTGGTCTCTGAGGCTCTGGTCTCTGGTGTTCTGGTCTCTGATGCTCTGGTCTCTGATGCTATGATGTTCTGGTCTTTGATGCTCTGGTCTTTGATGCTCTGGTCTCTGATGCTCTGGTCTCTGATGCTCTGGTCTCTGATGCTCTGGTCTCTGATGCTCTGGTCTCTGGTGTTCTGGTCTCTGATGCTCTGGTCTCTGATGCTATGATGTTCTGGTCTCTGATGCTCTGGTCTCTGATGTTCTGGTCTCTGATGTTCTGGTCTCTGATGCTCTGGTCTCTGATGATCTGGTCTCTGATGCTCTGGTCTCTGATGCTCTGGTCTCTGATGCTCTGGTCTCTGATGCTCTGGTCTCTGATGCTCTGGTCTCTGGTGTTCTGGTCTCTGATGCTCTGGTCTCTGATGCTATGATGTTCTGGTCTTTGATGCTCTGGTCTCTTATGTTCTGGTGTCTGATGCGCTGGTCTCTGATGCTCTGGTCTCTGATGCTCTGGTCTCTGGTGTTCTGGTCTGGTTCTATGTCTGAGTTCTGTTCTCTCATTATATAGAAACAGCTATTACATAACAACTGTGGAAGGACCACCAGAGGGCAGGCTGGGCTCACGGATAGTAGCCCAACAAGGCATGGGAGACAAGGTAACCAGAGGCAATTAAGCACAGCTGACGGTACTAATGACCTATTGTCCTTCCCTTATAAGAGAGAGTATGGAACCAGCAGGGAGGGGAAGTAAACTATCTCTGGAAGATGGCCACCGAGACAGAGGAGCTATCCATGAAGAACCACTAAGACGGTGACAATCCTGTGACTTTTGTTGTAGTTTAAAGACAATCGTATTGTGTTCCTGTTTGATCTGGAGAAGAAGATGTATGTTTTTCTTCTTGGGAGATTTTCATTGATTATGTTGGAGTGTTTGTGTTGACCAAATGCCCTCAATAGAGAACTGTGTTCAATCAAGAAAACCTACTCCTGACTCGTTTGTTTCACCTTTCCACTTCAGGGTGACGCCCAATTACCGCTCACACAACTCAACCATGAAAATACAACTTTGCCAGCCAGAGCCCTTCCCTCAATTCCTCTTCCCTGGTCAAAAGTAGGACTCACTTCTGCAATGCTGACATTAACAACTTTGGTGTAGAATTGCTTGCTCAGCGTTCATATGTACATTATGCATGAGTTCTAACATTCTTGCAAGATATCAAAAGAGTTTGTCAAAATAGGTTGTTGGTTAAAGTCCAGAGTTATAGACCTGTTAGGTTGTTGGATAAAGTTCACAATTATAGGCCTGTTAGGTTGTTGGATAAAGTTCAGAGTTATAGACCTGTTAGGTTGGGGGCTAAAGTTCACCACTTGGAAATGAGGAAGGGAAAGTGAAAGACAACACATTTCACCCATCCGGAGTATGTGACAATAAAACATGTAGTCTAGGAGTCTTGTTGTTGAGTTGAACAGTTTATTCTGTTTCTGTGTGGCTGACTGTTGACCTCTGTTGTCTTGGAAACAGAGTTCTCTGTAGTTCCGTGAGTTCTATCACATGAACAGTTTATTCTGTTTCTGTGTGGCTGACTGTTGACCTCTGTTGTCTTGGAAACAGAGTTCTCTGTAGTTCCGTGAGTTCTAACACATGAACAGTTTATTCTGTTTCTGTGTGGCTGACTGTTGACCTCTGTTGTCTTGGAAACAGAGTTCTCTGTAGTTCCGTGAGTTCTATCACATGAACAGTTTATTCTGTTTCTGTGTGGCTGACTGTTGACCTCTGTTGTCTTGGAAACAGAGTTCTCTGTAGTTCCGTGAGTTCTATCACATGAACAGTTTATTCTGTTTCTGTGTGGCTGACTGTTGACCTCTGTTGTCTTGGAAACAGAGTTCTCTGTAGTTCCGTGAGTTCTAACACATGAACAGTTTATTCTGTTTCTGTTTGGCTGACTGTTGACCTCTGTTGTCTTGGAAACAGAGTTCTCTGTAGTTCCGTGAGTTCTATCACATGAACAGTTTATTCTGTTTCTGTGTGGCTGTCTGTTGACCTCTGTTGTCTTGGAAACAGAGTTCTCTGTAGTTCCGTGAGTTCTAACACATGAACAGTTTATTCTGTTTCTGTGTGGCTGACTGTTGACCTCTGTTGTCTTGGAAACAGAGTTCTCTGTAGTTCCGTGAGTTCTATCACATGAACAGTTTATTCTGTTTCTGTGTGGCTGACTGTTGACCTCTGTTGTCTTGGAAACAGAGTTCTCTGTAGTTCCGTGAGTTCTATCACATGAACAGTTTATTCTGTTTCTGTGTGGCTGACTGTTGACCTCTGTTGTCTTGGAAACAGAGTTCTCTGTAGTTCCGTGAGTTCTATCACATGAACAGTTTATTCTGTTTCTGTGTGGCTGACTGTTGACCTCTGTTGTCTTGGAAACAGAGTTCTCTGTAGTTCCGTGAGTTCTATCACATGAACAGTTTATTCTGTTTCTGTGTGGCTGACTGTTGACCTCTGTTGTCTTGGAAACAGAGTTCTCTGTAGTTCCGTGAGTTCTATCACATGAACAGTTTATTCTGTTTCTGTGTGGCTGACTGTTGACCTCTGTTGTCTTGGAAACAGAGTTCTCTGTAGTTCCGTGAGTTCTATCACATGAACAGTTTATTCTGTTTCTGTGTGGCTGACTGTTGACCTCTGTTGTCTTGGAAACAGAGTTCTCTGTAGTTCCGTGAGTTCTATCACATGAACAGTTTATTCTGTTTCTGTGTGGCTGACTGTTGACCTCTGTTGTCTTGGAAACAGAGTTCTCTGTAGTTCCGTGAGTTCTATCACATGAACAGTTTATTCTGTTTCTGTGTGGCTGACTGTTGACCTCTGTTGTCTTGGAAACAGAGTTCTCTGTAGTTCCGTGAGTTCTATCACATGAACAGTTTATTCTGTTTCTGTGTGGCTGACTGTTGACCTCTGTTGTCTTGGAAACAGAGTTCTCTGTAGTTCCGTGAGTTCTATCACATGAACAGTTTATTCTGTCTCTGTGTGGCTGACTGTTGACCTCTGTTGTCTTGGAAACAGAGTTCTCTGTAGTTCCGTGAGTTCTATCACATGAACAGTTTATTCTGTCTCTGTGTGGCTGACTGTTGACCTCTGTTGTCTTGGAAACAGAGTTCTCTGTAGTTCCGTGAGTTCTATCACATGAACAGTTTATTCTGTTTCTGTGTGGCTGACTGTTGACCTCTGTTGTCTTGGAAACAGAGTTCTCTGTAGTTCCGTGAGTTCTATCACATGAACAGTTTATTCTGTTTCTGTGTGGCTGACTGTTGACCTCTGTTGTCTTGGAAACAGAGTTCTCTGTAGTTCCGTGAGTTCTATCACATGAACAGTTTATTCTGTTTCTGTGTGGCTGACTGTTGACCTCTGTTGTCTTGGAAACAGAGTTCTCTGTAGTTCCGTGAGTTCTATCACATGAACAGTTTATTCTGTTTCTGTGTGGCTGACTGTTGACCTCTGTTGTCTTGGAAACAGAGTTCTCTGTAGTTCCGTGAGTTCTATCACATGAACAGTTTATTCTGTTTCTGTGTGGCTGACTGTTGACCTCTGTTGTCTTGGAAACAGAGTTCTCTGTAGTTCCGTGAGTTCTATCACATGAACAGTTTATTCTGTTTCTGTGTGGCTGACTGTTGACCTCTGTTGTCTTGGAAACAGAGTTCTCTGTAGTTCCGTGAGTTCTAACACATGAACTGTTTCCTGACAGAAGAAGCAACCGACATGCTGAATCTGCTGGTTGACAGTTTATGGAGATAGTTGATATGTGTCACGGACGTCGTTCAAGGAAGACCAAGGTGCAGCGTGGTGAGCGTACATTTTCTTTTATTTGAGTAAATGTCGCCAACAAAACAAAAGAAACGGCGTGAAGCTAAACAGGGCTATAGTGCCACTAACAAAGTTAACTACCCGCAATCACAGGTGGGAAAAAGGGCTGCCTAAGTATGATTCCCAATCAGAGACAACGAGACAGCTGTCCCTGATTGAGAACCATACCCGGCCAAAACATAGAAAACCAAATCATAGAAATAAAGGACATAGAATGCCCACCCCAAATCACACCCTGACCAAACCAAAAAGAGACATAAAAAAGTCTCTCTAAGGTCAGGGCGTGACATGTGTCCATGTAACTGGCAACATGCCTCAAGTAGTTGTGAAGAACTCGCCCTCACAAAATGTGAAGCTTTAGTAATCAAAGCATGAATACCACAATAAGAATACAATTAACTTAGTTATTAAACTGTTTAAATTATTTAGCTTTATTGCTGAAAAAAATAAAAATAATTGTTGACAAAACAAATCATTTCAAAATACAAAGTAACTTCACAGTATGGTAAATAAATAAGAATGAAATAATATTACTGTATGTACAACAAATAATATAATATTCTATTTTCTTGACAGATCTGACAGTCATGGCAGTTAGTTTGTGGTGGCGGGGGTTGATGACATCATCGTTGTCTCTCTGCTCTCAATCTTGGTCACATGTCTCTGGACCCAGGCCTGAGACGGGTCGACACAAAGTCGATTATTTTTCTTTGTTGTAAACCTGCAACCAATAAACAACACACATATATTTAGGGGTGACTAAACAAAGCACACACCAAAC
>NC_092090.1:8881498-9153998 GCF_045679555.1 Salvelinus alpinus | reverse complement strand
AACTCTCCCCACACTCACGCCAACTTCACTAGACTACAGTACTCTCTGTATCTCTCTCCACACTCACACCAACTTCACTAGACTACAGTACTCTCTGTATCTCTCTCCACACTCACACCAACTTCACTAGACTACTGTATACTCTGTAACTCTCCCCACACTCACACCAACTTCACTAGACTACAGTACTCTCTGTATCTCTCTCCACACTCACACCAACTTCACTAGACTACTGTACTCTCTGTATCTCTCCCCACACTCACACCAACTTCACTAGACTACAGTACTCTCTGTATCTCTCTCCACACTCACACCAACTTCACTAGACTACTGTATACTCTGTAACTCTCCCCACACTCACACCAACTTCACTAGACTACTGTATTCTCTGTAACTCTCCCCACACTCACACTCACTTCACACTTAGCAGAAACAGCCTTAAACTGTAAAATATATTTTCAAGAAATTCTGATTCCATTATGTTCTGTATTCAAAATGACAGAAGACTTCCTGTACACCTGCTATACAATCATACTGACTGACCCATCTGGTTATACAATCATACTGACTGTCCCATCTGTTATACAATCATACTGACTGACCCATCTGTTATACAATCATACTGACTGACCCATCTGTTATACAATCATACTGACTGACCCATCTGGTTATACAATCATACTGACTGACCCATCTGGTTATACAATCATACTGACTGACCCATCTGGTTATACAATCATACTGACTGACCCATCTGGTTATACAATCATACTGACTGACCCATCTGGTTATACAATCATACTGACTGACCCATCTGGTTATACAATCATTCTGACTGACCCATGTCTCTCTATCTATATCATTTAATTATCAGGGATCAAGGTAAGACCCAGATGCAGACCGTGTCAAAGTAACAATGTTTATAGCAGCAAAAGGGGCAATAGTACAGGACGGCAGGCCTGCTCAGGGTCAGGGGTCAGGCAGAGTGGTCAGACGGGCAGGTACAGGGTCAGGACAGGCGAGGGTCAAAAACCAGGAGGACAAGAGAAGAGAGACTGGGGAAAAGCAAGCGCTGACACAAAAACGCTGGTTGGCTTGACAAACAAGACGAACTGGCAACAGACAAACAGAGAACACAGGTATAAATACACAGGGGATAATAGGGAAGATGGGCGACACCTGGAGGGGGGTGGAGACAATCACAAAGACAGGTGAAACAGATCAGGGTGTGACATAAATAAGGTTTATTAATTGAAGATGCATAGTTTGCAGACACACGCACTGAACCAAGTATGCTGTTTCAGTTCAGATCAGAAAGTTTCAAGTAAAGAGAGACGTCTCTTTTTAAAATAACTCTCACTTCCCCATTCTGTCATGAGAACCTCGTATGATGCAAATGACTGCAGGTTTTCTAAGTACAAACATTGCAGTACTCTTCTCTCATTGTCATTCTCAAAATGTTTGTAATAACTTGAAGCCAGAGTTCACAGTACTGCACAGAGTTGCTGGTGGAAAAAGGGAGGGACTGACAGTAACTGCACAGGCAAGCAAATGTCAACTATATTAATACATTTTTTAAAGTATTTTAAAATGTCTGCTCAGAGAAGTGAATGAATGAATTAATAAATATATTAACAAATGAATGCATTTTTGAATCAATTAATGGAAACAAACTACAGTTACCACCCAGCAAACATGACCCCATTGGCCCCATGTGGGCACGGGCTAGTCCACACCAAGCCCACACCATCCCAATAGGCTAGTCCACACCAAGCACACACCATCCCAATGGGCTAGTCCACACCAAACCCACACCATCCCGATGGGCTAGTCCACACCAAGCCCACACCATCCCAATAGGCTAGTCCACACCAAGCCCACACCATCCCAATGGGCTAGTCCACACCAAACCCACACCATCCCAATGGGCTAGTCCACACCAAGCCCACACCAGCCCAACGGGCTAGTCCACACCAAGCCCACACCATCCCAACAGTCTAGTCCACATCAAGCCCACACCATCCCAATGGGCTAGTCCACACCAAGCCCACACCATCCCAATGGGCTAGTACATACCAAGCCCACACCATCCCAATGGGCTAGTCCACACCAAGACCACACCATCCCAATGGGCTAGTCCACACCAAGACCACACCATCCCAATGGGCTAGTCCACACCAAGCCCACACCATCCCAATGGGCTAGTCCACACCAAGCCCACACCATCCCAATGGGCTAGTCCACACCAACCCCACACCATCCCAATGGGCTAGTCCACATAAAGCCCACACCATCCCAATGGGCTAGTCCACATAAAGCCCACACCATCCCAATGGGCTAGTCCACATAAAGCCCACACCATCCCAATGGGCTAGTCCACATCAAGCCCACACCATCCCAACAGTCTAGTCCACACCAAGCCCACACCATCCCAATGGGCTAGTCCACATAAAGCCCACACCATCCCAATGGGCTAGTCCACATAAAGCCCACACCATCCCAATGGGCTAGTACACACAATGTCCACACCATCCCAATGGGCTAGTCCACACCAAGCCCACACCATCCCAATGGGCTAGTCCACACCAAGCCCACACCATCCCAATGGGCTAGTACACACAATGTCCACACCATCCCAATGGGCTAGTCCATACCAAGCCCACACCATCCCAATGGGCTAGTCCACACCAAGCCCACACCATCCCAATGGGCTAGTCCACACCAAGCCCACACCATCCCAACAGTCTAGTCCACACCAAGCCCACAACATCCCAATAGGCTAGTCCGCACCAAGCCCACACCATCCCAACAGTCTAGTCCACACCAACCCCACACCATCCTAATGGGCTAGTCCACACCAAGCCCACACCATCCCAATGGGCTAGTCCACACCAAGCCCACACCATCCCAATGGGCTAGTCCACATCAAGCCCACACCATCCCAATGGGCTAGTCCACATCAAGCCCACACCATCCCAATGGGCTAGTCCACACCAACCCCACACCATCCCAATGGGCTAGTCCTCATAAAGCCCACACCATCCCAATGGGCTAGTCCACATAAAGCCCACACCATCCCAATGGGCTAGTCCACATCAAGCCCACACCATCCCAACAGTCTAGTCCACACCAAGCCCACACCATCCCAATGGGCTAGTCCACATAAAGCCCACACCATCCCAATGGGCTAGTCCACATAAAGCCCACACCATCCCAATGGGCTAGTACACACAATGTCCACACCATCCCAATGGGCTAGTCCACACCAAGCCCACACCATCCCAATGGGCTAGTCCACACCAAGCCCACACCATCCCAATGGGCTAGTACACACAATGTCCACACCATCCCAATGGGCTAGTCCATACCAAGCCCACACCATCCCAATGGGCGAGTCCACACCAAGCCCACACCATCCCAATGGGCTAGTCCACACCAAGCCCACACCATCCCAACAGTCTAGTCCACACCAAGCCCACAACATCCCAATAGGCTAGTCCGCACCAAGCCCACACCATCCCAACAGTCTAGTCCACACCAACCCCACACCATCCCAATGGGCTAGTCCACACCAAGCCCACACCATCCCAATGGGCTAGTCCACACCAAGCCCACACCATCCCAACAGTCTAGTCCACACCAAGCCCACAACATCCCAATAGGCTAGTCCGCACCAAGCCCACACCATCCCAACAGTCTAGTCCACACCAACCCCACACCATCCCAATGGGCTAGTCCACACCAAGCCCACACCATCCCAATGGGCTAGTCCACATCAAGCCCACACCATCCCAATGGGCTAGTCCACACCAAGCCCACACCATCCCAATGGGCTAGCCCACATCAAGCCCAGCTACTTCATAGTGTTGAGGCGGGGGCTCTTTCGAATATTTTGGGGCATGGTTTGCACACAGTTCTTCTTCTCACCGGTCTTGGGGCCACCTGCCTTGGGGCCACCTGCCTTGGGGCCACCTGCCTTGGGGCCACCTGCCTTGGGGCCACCTGCCTTGGGGCCACCTGCCTTGGGGCCACCTGTCTTGGGGCCACCTGCCTTGGGGCCACCTGCCTTGGGGCCACCTGCCTTGGGGCCACCTGCCTTGGGGCCACTTGTCTTGAGGACCATCGTAGAGCCGATGAGCAAATTGCTTGTTTGCCCAATGTGGGCAGCCTACAGTGACCAATATTATAGCCCTCATTATTTATAATTCTTCTAAATAAAAATTAGTTTTAATATCGGAATTAATTGGAAATAATACACACTGTCTGTGTATGGATTTAATAAGCAGTAACATGTTTGAAGGATTTTGCTGCAAACACTGAGGCATTAAAGCACAGGAAAAGGAAGATGATGAGAAGAGATCTGGGTAGGCAGGATCTTCGAAAGACAACCGAGTGACTACAGCAATACAGGTTGTTTTTATCAATATGGACACAGCCTAATATCTGCATTTAAAAGGTGAAAGATAAATAGTTGAATTAAAGGATCACTTATATACTAGTTGCTTATGATGTAGATAATTTAATTCAGTCTGAATAGTTGTTGTATTTGATGTAATGTATCATAGTATATAGTCCACTTTAATAGCCTTCCTTTGATATGCAATTCTTCAGTAAATGTATTCTGAGTATTTCAGAAAATAGCAGCGCTGCTGAACATCCTGGAGGAAACAGAGTTACAGAGAATTGAAGAAGAGGAACCTGAAGGGCAGAATGTTGGTTCTTAGAAAGATATTCAAAGTGAATTAGGGTATAGAGGGGAGATTCCCCCATCAATTGTCAATGGATCTGATGGACCAGCTCTCTGTATAAAAGACAGGTCAGATCAGACCTCAGACATAGAACCAGAGCATCAGCTAGACATCTGACACAGGCCAGGCCCGAGCATCAGAGACCAGAGCATCAGAGACCAGAGCATCAGAGACCAGAACATCAGAGACTAGAACATCAGAGACTAGAGCATCAGAGACCAGAGCATCAGAGACCAGAGCATCAGAGACCAGAGCATCAAAGACTAGAGCATCAGAGACCAGGTCATCAGAGACCAGAACATCAGAGACCAGAGCATCAGAGACTAGAACATCAGAGACCAGAGCATCAGAGACCAGAGCATCAGAGACCATCTCAGCCAATACAATCTTCAGCATCTCAACCATCTCTGAACCATGAAGACCCTGACTGCTCTACTCCTCCTGGGACTGCTCTGCTCCCTCCATACGACGTCTGCAGGTGTGTGTGTGTGTGTGTGTGTGTGTGTGTGTGTGTGTGTGTGTGTGTGTGTGTGTGTGTGTGTGTGTGTGTGTGTGTGTGTGTGTGTGTGTGTGTGTGTGTGTGTGTGTGTGTGTGTGTGTGTGTGTGTGTGTGTGTGTGTGTGTGTGTGTGTGTGTGTGTGTGTGTGTGTGGAGATCTTTATGTTAACTGTGGTTTATGATCATTTGTTTACAGGTGTCATCGCGTTGGAAATTGCAACTGAATGCTGTATGGAATTCAGCGCGAGGATCCCTCTTAAAAAAGTGGTTTCATTCAGAGCAATCTCCAGTAGCTGCCCTCGCAAAGCACTGATGTAAGTAAGCATAGTCTACTGTAAACTGGAACCATCTAGGCTAGCCTGGTCCCAGATCTGTTTGTGCCTTCATGCCAACTCCTTGTCATGCCAAACATGTCCAGGAGTGACAAGGAGTTGGTATGATAGCACAAACACATCTGGAACCAGGCTACATCCAGGCTACACTGTACAAGACAAGATGGAGCATTATATTATAGACTGGATGTTCTGAGAGACAATGTGTTGTCTATCTGTTGCAGTTTCACCACAATGAAAGGAAAGACATTTTGTGTTGACCCTTCTGATGCCTGGGTCCAGAGTCATGTGACCAAGATTGAGAGCAGATCGACTGCTGCCAAGACGGCGACGATGTCATCAACCACCATCACCCCCTAACACCCTAACCCTTGGTGGTGCACTATAAAGGGAATAGTTTGCCATTAGTGGTGCAAACCTTGTCAGGCATGTTAATACCCTATCTGAGATTGGTATAGAGGAGGATCAATGTAATGTACTAGGTTAATACCCTATCTGAGATTGGTATAGAGGAGGATCAATGTAATGAACTAGGTTAATACCCTATCTGAGATTGGTATAGAGGAGGATCAATGTAATGTACTAGGTTAATACCCTGTCTGAGATTGGTATAGAGGAGGTTCAATGTAATGTACTAGGTTAATACCCTATCTGAGATTGGTATAGAGGAGGTTAAATGTAATGTACTAGGTTAATACCCTATCTGAGATTGGTATAGAGGAGGTTCAATGTAATGTACTAGGTTAATACCCTATCTGAGATTGGTATAGAGGAGGATCAATGTAATGAACTAGGTTAATACCCTATCTGAGATTGGTATAGAGGAGGATCAATGTAATGTACTAGGTTAATACCCTGTCTGAGATTGGTATAGAGGAGGTTCAATGTAATGTACTAGGTTAATACCCTATCTGAGATTGGTATAGAGGAGGTTAAATGTAATGTACTAGGTTAATACCCTATCTGAGATTGGTATAGAGGAGGTTCAATGTAATGTACTAGGTTAATACCCTATCTGAGATTGGTATAGAGGAGGATCAATGTAATGTACTAGGTTAATACCCTATCTGAGATTGGTTTAGAGGTTCATTGTAATGTACTATGTCCAGGATATACAAATTGTTTGTTTGTCTAAAACTGTAAACATATTTGACATGTAGCTATTCAGTAACCTATTTAATATTTTATATTTTATAAAGCCATTGAAGCTTTAAGACATATTCTGTGAAAGAGCGGTTCATATTATTTAATTAATAAATTTACTTTAATGATATTGTGATGGGTTGATGGGTTGTAACTAGAAATATTCTAATACACTGATATAGATATTGATGGGTTGTAACTAGGTCTATTCTACTGATATAGATATTGATGGTTGTAACTAGGTCTATTCTACTGATATAGATATTAATGGGTTGTAACTAGGTCTATTCTACTGATATAGATATTGATGGGTTCATTCAGCACTGGATCTGAGGGACACAGAACATGGTAGTCAGGAGACCATCACTTTCCAATTCACTCTTCATCAGTACAGATCAAAGTTAAAGGGATGGTGAGAGATTCACTCTTCATCAGTGAGAGATTTCTGCAATAAAGTTCTCTGTTACACAGTCAGATGAAAAAGGGCTTAAAGGGATACTTCGGGATTTTTGCAATGATGCCCTGTATCTACTGCAGGCATGCTAGCAGATACCCATAGACTTCCAGTCATTGTGCTAACGCTAGTTAGCATTGGCTCGCGAAACTGCCTCTAACTTCATTCATACTGGACACAGAAACATAAAAACAGTATCTACAAGTTCAACTGACTATAGGAAAGTACATACACTGCTCAAAAAAATAAAGGGAACACTTAAACAACACAATGTAACTCCCAAGTCAATCACACTTCTGTGAAATCAAACTGTCCACTTAGGAAGCAACACTGATTGACAATAAATTTCACATGCTGTTGTGCAAATGGAATAGACAAAAGGTGGAAATTATAGGCAATTAGCAAGACACCCCCAATAAAGGAGTGGTTCTGCAGGTGGTGACCACAGACCACTTCTCAGTTCCTATGCTTCCTGGCTGATGTTTTGGTCACTTTTGAATGCTGGCGGTGCTTTCACTCTAGTGGTAGCATGAGACGGAGTCTACAACCCACACAAGTGGCTCAGGTAGTGCAGCTCATCCAGGATGGCACATCAATGCGAGCTGTGGCAAGAAGGTTTGCTGTGTCTGTCAGCGTAGTGTCCAGAGCATGGAGGCGCTACCAGGAGACAGGCCAGTACATCAGGAGACGTGGAGGAGGCCGTAGGAGGGCAACAACCCAGCAGCAGGACCGCCACCTCCGCCTTTGTGCAAGGAGGAGCACTGCCAGAGCCCTGCAAAATGACCTCCAGCAGGCCACAAATGTGCCTGTCTCACACTGCCCACAAAATGAGGTGAAAACTGAGCTGCACTTCCGAACCTCCTGGCAAATGTATGACCATATTAGAGACACATATTTCCCTCAGATTACACAGACCAACAAAGTATTCGAAAATAAATCCAAATTTGATAAACTCAGAGAGAGAGAGAGAGAGAGAGAGAGAGAGAGAGAGAGAGAGAGAGAGTTAGACAGATACATTTATCAGAAAGTCAACCAAGTTGTTACTATCATACGTATATTTTTTACAAGAGGAATGGTTACGTTGATACTTATGTACATTTAAAACCAAATAGTTGTCACGCTCGTCGTATGAAGGAGACCAAGGCGCAGGATGCGTACATTCTCTTCATTAAAAGAATGAACACCAAACTAACAAAAGAACCGTGACGCTACTGATGTGCACAAAGGCAACTATACGTAGACAAGATCCCACAACACAAACCAGGAAATGGCTGCCTAAATATGATCCCCAATCAGAGACAACGATAAACAGCTGTCTCTGATTGGGAAACATAACAGGCCAACATAGACATACAACACCCCTAGACATACAACACCCCTAGACATACAAGACTAGCGTACCCACCCTACTCACACCCTGACCTAACCAAAATATATAGAAAAACAGAGATATCTAAGGTCAGGGCGTGACAGTACTTTCACTTTTACTTTTACTAATTTTCTATTAAAGTATCTTTACTTTTACTCAAGTATGACAATTGAGTACCTTTTCCACCACTGTTAGAAAGTCAACCAAGTTGTTACTATCAGACATATATTTTTTTACAAGAGAAATAGTTATGTTTCTCACGTGTCACATGCACTCATTTAAAGACTTCACACTGGCAGTGTACAAGATAAAACCATTATGACATCACACTGGCAGTGTACAAGATAAAACCATTATGACATCACACTGGCAGTGTACAAGATAAAACCATTATGACATCACACTGGCAGTGTACAAGATAAAACCATTTGGCATCACACTGGCAGTGTACAAGATAAAACCATTATGACATCACACTGGCAGTGTACAAGATAAAACCATTATGACATCACACTGGCAGTGTACAAGATAAAACCATTATGACATCACACTGGCAGTGTACAAGATAAAACCATTATGACATCACACTGGCAGTGTACAAGATAAAACCATTATGACATCACACTGGCAGTGTACAAGATAAAACCATTATGACATCACACTGGCAGTGTACAAGATAAAACCATTATGACATCACACTGGCAGTGTACAAGATAAAACCATTATGACATCACACTGGCAGTGTACAAGATAAAACCATTATGACATCACACTGGCAGTGTACAAGATAAAACCATTATGACATCACACTGGCAGTGTACAAGATAAAACCATTATGACATCACACTGGCAGTGTACAAGATAAAACCATTATGACATCACACAACAGAACACTACAACTGGAACGACAAGCTCAGAAACGGTTGCACACAAAGAAACGTACAAACCACATTTTTGTAAATTCTTCTATTTTAATGAAAATGTTTGTTATTTGCTTGCCTGTGCAGTTACTGTCAGTCCCTCCCTGTTTCCACTAGTAACTCTGTGCAGTACTGTGAACTCTGGCTTCAAGTTATTAGAAATATTTTGAGAATGGCAATGCGAGAAAGGTGCTGCAAATGTTTGTACTTAGAAAAACCGCAGTAATCTGCATCATACGAAGTTCTAATGACAGAATGGGGAAGTGAGAGTTAATTAAAAAGAGACGTCTCTCTTTACTTGAAACTTTCTGATCTGAACTGAAACAGGATACTTGGTTCAGTGAATGTGTCAGCTAAATATGTATCTTCTACTGAACCCTATTAAACTATATAGATAGAGAGACATGGGACAGTCAGTATGATTGTATAACAGATGGGTCAGTCAGTATGATTGTATAACCAGATGGGTCAGTCAATATGATTGTATAACCAGATGGGTCAGTCAGTATGATTGTATAACCAGATGGGTCAGTCAATATGATTGTATAACCAGATGGGTCAGTCAGTATGATTGTATAACCAGATGGGACAGTCAGTATGATTGTATAACAGATGGGTCAGTCAGTATGATTGTATAGCAGGTCTACAGGAAGTCTTCTGTCATTTTGAATACAGAACATAATGGAATCATTTTTCTAGAATTTATTGAAAATATATTTTACAGTTAAAGGCTGTTTCTGCTGAGTGTGAAGTTGGTGTGAGTGTGGGCAGAGATATAGAGAGTACAGTAGTCTAGTGAAGTTGGTGTGAGTAGAGATACAGAGAGTACAGTAGTCTAGTGAAGTTGGTGTGAGTGTGGGGAGAGATACAGAGAGTACAGTAGTCTAGTGAAGTTGGTGTGAGTGTGGGGAGAGATACAGAGAGTACAGTAGTCTTGTCCGGTCCATAACTGCCCATAGTGTGTGTTAACCTGTTTCTGTAGCAAGAGGCAGGTTGATGTAGGATACAAGTACACCCCCTGAACAGAACGCTAGTCTATTGCAGGACCTTACCCCGTCTCCTTACCTTACCCCGTCTCCTTACCTTACCCCGTCTCCTTACCTTACCCCGTCTCCTTACCTTACCCCGTCTCCTTACCTTACCCCGTCTCCTTACCTTACCCCGTCTCCTTACCTTACCCCGTCTCCTTACCATACCCCGTCTCCTTACCTTACCCCGTCTCCTTACCTTACCCCGTCTCCTTACCTTACCCCGTCTCCTTACCTTACCCCGTCTCCTTACCTTACCCCGTCTCCTTACCTTACCCCGTCTCCTTACCTTACCCCGTCTCCTTAAACAGACTATCGGCAGTTGAAACAATCACAAAACATTTCCTGTCCTTGTTTAGGTGAAAAGCTAGGGATGGGTCTGGACAAATGTAACCACTCTCAAATTCATAGACAGAGCTACAGATGGAAGGACTGACCATCCATGATGTCAACATTATAGATTTAACCACGTTCTCAGGATATACAGAGTGTTTTACATTTACTTTGTTTTAACATTGTAGTAAAATAAGTTTATATTCTGGGTTCTGATGGGGTATGACAGCTCAACTAAGCTCAAGAAGCATTTATAAGTTATATTCTTCAAGAATCAATGGGTGTATATCGTTCATTTATTAGTCCAATAATGGACATAGGAACTGCAGAGTGTTTTTGTTCTGACTGGATCAGGGATCAAACCACCAACCTTCCTGACGGAGGGAAGACACAAACCACAGTAATCTGAGATTAATTGATAGAAAAAGATTCTAGGATTTAATTTCACTATGATGTAAAGGTTAACAGTATTCTACAGGTTTTAAATCAATATGCACACATCCTAAAATCTTTTTAAAAAGTTGAAAGATTTAAAAGTTGAAAGATACACAGTTGATTTCAGGTATTACTTACAAACTAGTTGGTTATGATCTAGAGAACTTAATTTCATCTGAATTTTTCTTGTATTTGATGTAATGTATCATAGTATATAGTCCACTTTAATAGCCTTCCTTTGATATGCAATTCTCTAGTAAATGTATTCTGCGTATTTCAGAAAATAGCAGCGCTGCTGAACATCCTGGAGGAAACAGAGTTACAGAGAATTGAAGAAGAGGAACCTGAAGGCAGAATGTTGGTTCTTAGAAAGATATTCAGAGTGAATGAAGGAATAGAGGGGAGAATCCTTCGTCAATTGTCAATGGGTCTGATGGAACAGCTCTCTGTATAAAAGACAGGTCAGATCAGACCTCAGACATAGAACAAGAGCATCAGCTAGACTTCTGACACAGAACCAGACCAGAGCATCAGAGACCAGAGCATCAGAGACCAGAACATCAGAGACCAGAGAATCAGAGACCAGAGCATCAGAGACCAGAGCATCAGAGACCAGAACATCAGAGACCAGAGAATCAGAGACCAGAGTATCAGAGACCAGAACATCAGAGACCAGAGAATCAGAGACCAGAGCATCAGAGACCAGAGCATCAGAGACCAGAACATCAGAGACCAGAGCATCAGAGACCAGAGCATTAAAGACTAGATCATTAGAGACCAGAGCATCAGAGACCATCTCAGACAAAACAATCTTCAGCATCTCAACCATCTCTGAACCATGAAGACCCTGACTGCTCTACTCCTCCTGGGACTGCTCTGCTCCCTCCATACGACGTCTGCAGGTGTGTGTGTGTGTGTGTGTGTGTGTGTGTGTGTGTGTGTGTGTGTGTGTGTGTGTGTGTGTGTGTGTGTGTGTGTGTGTGTGTGTGTGTGTGTGTGTGTGTGTGTGTGTGTGTGTGTGTGTGTGTGTGTGTGTGTGTGTGTGTGTGTGTGTGTGTGTGTGTGTGTGTGTGTGTGTGGAGTAGCCATGTTGTGTAATACGCTGTTGGAGACCCACCTGGAGATCTTTATGTTAACTGTGGTTTATGATCATTTGTTTACAGGTGTAATCTCGTTGGAAACAGCACCTGAATGCTGTATGAAATTCAGCCCGAGGATCCCTCTTAAACAAGTGGTTTCTCTCAGAACAACTTCCAGTAGCTGCGATTGCAAAGCACTGATGTAAGTAAACATAGTCTACTGTAAACCGGAAACATCTGGGCTAGCCTGGTCCCAGATCTGTTTGTGCCTTCACGTCAACTCCTTGTCATGCCAAACATGACCAGGAGTGACAAGGAGTTGGTACGATAGCACAAACACATCTGGAACCAGGCTACATCCAGGCTACACTGTACAAGACAAGATGGAGCATTATATTATAGACTGGATGTTCTGAGAGACAATGTGTTGTGTATCTGTTGCAGTTTCACCACAATGAAAGGGAAGACATTTTGTGTTGACCCTTCTGAAGCCTGGGTCCAGAGTCATGTGACCAAGATTGAGAGCAGATCGACTGCTGCCAAGACGACGATGATGTCATCAACCACCATCACCCCCTAACACCCTAACCCTTGGTGGTGCACTATAAAGGGAATAGGTTGCCATTATTGACGCAAACCTTGTCAGGCATGTTAATACCCTATCTGAGATTGGTATAGAGGAGGATCAATGTAATGTACTAGGTTAATACCCTGTCTGAGATTGGTATAGAGGAGGATCAATGTAATGTACTAGGTTAATACCCTGTCTGAGATTGGTATAGAGGAGGATCAATGTAATGTACTAGGTTAATACCCTGTCTGAGATTGGTATAGAGGAGGATCAATTTAATGAACTAGGTTAATACCCTATCTGAGATTGGTATAGAGGAGGTTCAATGTAATGTACTAGGTTAATACCCTATCTGAGATTGGTATAGAGGAGGATCAATGTAATGTACTAGGTTAATACCCTATCTGAGATTGGTATAGAGGAGGATCAATGTAATGTACTAGGTTAATACCCTATCTGAGATTGGTATAGAGGAGGATCAATGTAATGTACTAGGTTAATACCCTTTCTGAGATTGGTATAGAGGAGGATCAATGTAATGTACTATGTCCAGGATATACAAATTGTTTGTTTTCTATAACTGTAAACATATTTGACATGTAACTATTCAATAACCTATTTAATATTTTATATTTTATAAAGCTGTTGAAGATTTCAAACATCCTGTGAAAGAGTGGTTCATATTATTCAATTAATATATTGATGGGTTGTAACTAGGTCTATTCTACTGATATAGATATTGATGGTTGTAACTAGGTCTATTCTACTGATATAGATATTGATGGGTTGTAACTAGGTCTATTCTACTGATATAGATAATAATGGGTTGTAACTAGGTCTATTCTACTGATATAGATATTGATGGTTGTAACCAGGTCTATTCTACTGATATAGATATTGATGGTTGTAACTAGGTCTATTCTACTGATATAGATATTGATGGTTGAAACTAGGTCTATTCTACTGATATAGATATTGATGGTTGTACCTAGGTCTATTCTACTGATATAGATATTAATGGGTTGTAACTAGGTCTATTCTACTGATATAGATATTGATGGGTTGTAACTAGGTCTATTCTACTGATATAGATATTGATGGTTGTAACTAGGTCTATTCTACTGATATAGATATTGATGGTTGTAACTAGGTCTATTCTACTGATATAGATATTGATTGGTTGTAACTAGGTCTATTCTACTGATATAGATATTGATGGGTTGTAACTAGGTCTATTCTACTGATATAGATATTAATGGGTTGTAACTAGGTCTATTCTACTGATATAGATATTAATGGGTTGTAACTAGGTCTATTCTACTGATATAGATATTGATGTTTGTAACTAGGTCTATTCTACTGATATAGATATTAATGGGTTGTAACTAGGTCTATTCTACTGATATAGATATTAATGGGTTGTAACTACGTCTATTCTACTGATATAGATATTGATGGGTTGTAACTAGGTCTATTCTACTGATATAGATATTGATGGTTGTAACTAGGTCTATTCTACTGATATAGATATTGATGGGTTGTAACTAGGTCTATTCTACTGATATAGATATTGATGGTTGTAACTAGGTCTATTCTACTGATATAGATATTGATGGGTTGTAACTAGGTCTATTCTACGGATATAGATATTGATGGGTTGTAACTAGGTCTATTCTACTGATATAGATATTAATGGGTTGTAACTAGGTCTATTCTACTGATATAGATATTAATGGGTTGTTTCTAGGTCTATTCTACTGATATAGATATTGATGTTTGTAACTAGGTCTATTCTACTGATATAGATATTAATGGGTTGTAACTAGGTCTATTCTACTGATATAGATATTAATGGGTTGTAACTAGGTCTATTCTACTGATATAGATATTGATGGGTTGTAACTAGGTTTATTCTACTGATATAGATATTGATGGTTGTAACTAGGTCTATTCTACTGATATAGATATTAATGGGTTGTAACTAGGTCTATTCTACTGATATAGATATTAATGGGTTGTAACTAGGTCTTTTCTACTGATATAGATATTGATGGGTTGTAACTAGGTCTATTCTACTGATATAGATATTAATGGGTTGTAACTAGGTCTATTCTACTGATATAGATATTAATGGGTTGTAACTATGTCTATTCTACTGATATAGATATTAATGGGTTGTAACTAGGTCTATTCCACTAACACAGATATTGTATTTTTCTACTATACTTTCAATCGTTGTGCTTCTGTCATTTTTTTAATAAATGAAGTCTTCTGAAGAATTCTCTGATATTTATTTTAGCATCAGATTTAAGTGCCTTTAAACGGGTATAGTAGTAGGTGCCAAGCGCACCGGTTTGAGTGTGTCAAGAACTGCCACTCTGCTGGGTTTTCCACGCTCAACAGTTTCCAGGGTGTATCATGAATGGTCCACTACAGAAGGACATCCAGACAACTTGACACAACTGTGGGAAGCATTGGACTCAACATGTGGAGGCGTTGTGGTGCCTTCTTCTCGACTGTGTTGGTGGGTTTGGACCGTGACAGGTCCTTAGCGATGTGGACAGCGAGGGATTTGAACCTCTTGACGCGCTCCACTACAGCCCCTTCCTTGTAAATTGGGGGCGTGTTCGGTCCTCTGTTTCCTGTAGTCCACAATCCGCTCCACAATCCGCTCCAACACTGCTGGGTTTATCACGCTCAACCGTTTCCCGTGTGTATCAATAATGGTCCACCACCCAAATGACACAACTGGGGGAAGCATTGGAGTCAACATGGGCCAGTATCCCTGTGGGATGCTATCGACACCTAGTGTTCATGCCCTGTTGAATTAAGGCTGTTCTGAAGGAAGTACAATATTAGAAAGATGTTCTTAATGTTTTGTACACTCAGTGTGTCTCCCTTTTTGTGGAGATGATTGTTTTAAACCTTACATTTTTCAACTTTGCCAAAAAAAACACCACGGAGCACTCAGTTCTATTCCAGAACACAGGTAAAGAACACCAAGGAGCACTCAGTTCTATTCCAGAACACAGGTAAAGAACACCAAGGAGCACTCAGTTCTATTCCAGAACCCAGGTAAAGAACACCAAGGAGCACTCAGTTCTATTCCAGAACCCAGGTAAAGAACACCAAGGAGCACTCAGTTCTATTCCAGAACCCAGGTAAAGAACACCAAGGAGCACTCAGTTCTATTCCAGAACCCAGGTAAAGAACACCAAGGACCACTCAGTTCTATTCCAGAACACAAGTAAGGAACACCAAGGACCACTCAGTTCTATTCCAGAACACAAGTAAGGAACACCAAGGACCACTCAGTTCTATTCCAGAACCCAGGTAAAGAACACCAAGGACCACTCAGTTCTATTCCAGAACCCAGGTAAAGAACACCAAGGAGCACTCAGTTCTATTCCAGAACACAAGTAAAGAACACCAAGGAATTATTTTCCAGAAACCAGGTAAAGAAGACTAAAACTATCGAGTGCAAATAGACTCATTCTGACTGGTCTGGATGTTCACTATTAAAATAAATCTTCCCTGAGATTAGTTTTTACCACTATTTTACAACACAGGTATCTTATTGTGTGGTTAAATCAGACCCAGTTATGATTGTTATTTTGTTGTGTTGAGCGAGAGCTCCCTTGGTGGGCTTCAAGCTCCCTTGATATCAGCGCTACTGTATTAATGTGATGTGACTAAGCTGAAGGCCTGAGCTTCCCTTGCCTCCGCCTCACGTGGGATCCTTTGCCTTCTATGCCAGGTTCATGGACGTTATAGGCCACGTTCCCCTGCTCAGACATTGCTTGCCTCAACCAATGGTTGAGTGCCACGTCATTGACTGTGCCGTCGGGCACCAGACTGCTATAACATGATGTGGTTGGCTGATCGGTTAAACACCTACCCAGGCGTTGTAAGATCAGCAACATCTGGCCAGAGGAACACACCCTTAAATAAAACGACAGGCCACTGAGATAATATGCTACCATGGCAACCTAAATACATACCGCCAGGCAGCCAAAACTGACTAATCACAGCAGCTTCCTCCTTTCCTATGTTTGACAAGGCATATGCGTGATTGGCTGTAGAGGAGAAAGGTGGAGTTGTGGGCGTGCCTTAGATGGGTTTCGATTAGAACTCACCTGGGCTACGTTCAGTAGGGCACTGCGTTGTGGAATTGTGTCAGCTCTATTCATAGCATTTCTATCTGCAGTGTTCAGTGTATTACAACCTGCTGAACGCAGCCCTGCTGAAGTTAGACTTCTGTAGACTGCATTTTAATCATCACTCTTTTGTCATTTGTATTGCATGAATGTTGCACATTTTATGTTCTGGAAATAATCTGGGATTCACAGATTATTTATTAAAACACATTAAAACTGACTGTCTATAACTTTACAGAATCTATTAGATACTGATCTGAGAATTGTTCATATTTTGATATTTAGGTATTTAGATTTCTACTGATCAATCACTCAGAAATCAATACATCGAAAACAAACATGAAAAGAAAACATTTCAATAAAAATGGTTTATTCTCTTTAATATAGTATTTGTTCTATCCATAGCAGAAAAGAGCCTCCATGCCACTCAGTGCTATTATAGCTTGGACCCCAGGCCAGTGCAGCTCCATACTGACCAACACACATCTCACAGCACAACACCAGTGCCAAACTGACCTGGAGTCAGTCTCTGTATCACATCTGACATCAGCTTATTTGAAAACAGGGGAGTTGAGGTGGGTGGGGTGGGGAGCGGGCAGGGATTTCAGGGGGGGCAGTTCTAGGAGGCAATATCACACCTCATAGCTTGGATCCGATACGTTGTGTGTGACTGGGGCCAAGCAACGCTAGTACCCACGTTGTGAAAGATTTAGGTTTTATCCAAGAGTGTTGTGTGTGTTGCAAGTTGGCGTCTTGCTCCAGTATGGCTGTAGACTTGGAGGCAGATCGTTTCTACCACGAAAGGGTCACAAGTTGAGGTAACAAAGGTTTTCCTGGACGGCAAGAAGGAACAGAGACACGATCAACAGAATGGAAGTCTGGGCTTGTTACAATCTGGGTGTTACAGGTGTGAGAATGTGTACATGTCAGGGTTCTCCCCAGGATTAGTTAACAAGGTGGTGCTGCTGAGCATTTCCTGACATTTCCTGTAATCTACTCAGAAATATTAGAGATTTTGTTTACATAATGGCGCTGCCAGTCCACCAGGTGGCGCCGCTCTAACATTCTTTGGGGAGAACTCTGTGTGTGTGTTACCTCCTCTCTGTCCATCATGTTGCATTGGATCCACTTATTGCCTTGGTGTGTGTGTTGGAGATGGTCTGTTCATTCAGCACTGGATCTGAGGGACACAGAACATGGTAGTCAGGAGACCATCTCTTTCCAATTACCTCTTCATCACTACAGATCAAAGTTTAAAGGGATGGTGAGAGATTCACTCTTCATCAGTGAGAGATTTCTGCAATAAAGTTCTCTGTTACACAGTCAGATGAAAAAGGGCTTAAAGGGATACTTCGGGATTTTTGCAATGATGCCCTTTATCTACTGCAGGCATGCTAGCAGATACCCATAGACTTCCAGTCATTGTGCTAACGCTAGTTAGCATTGGCTCGCGAAACTGCCTCTAACTTCATTCATACTGGACACAGAAACATAAAAACAGTATCTACAAGTTCAACTGACTATAGGAAAGTACATAACTGCTCAAAAAAATAAAGGGAACACTTAAACAACACAATGTAACTCCCAAGTCAATCACACTTCTGTGAAATCAAACTGTCCACTTAGGAAGCAACACTGATTGACAATAAATTTCACATGCTGTTGTGCAAATGGAATAGACAAAAGGTGGAAATTATAGGCAATTAGCAAGACATCCCCAATAAAGGAGTGGTTCTGCAGGTGGTGACCACAGACCACTTCTCAGTTCCTATGCTTCCTGGCTGATGTTTTGGTCACTTTTGAATGCTGGCGGTGCTTTCACTCTAGTGGTAGCATGAGACGGAGTCTACAACCCACACAAGTGGCTCAGGTAGTGCAGCTCATCCAGGATGGCACATCAATGCGAGCTGTGGCAAGAAGGTTTGCTGTGTCTGTCAGCGTAGTGTCCAGAGCATGGAGGCGCTACCAGGAGACAGGCCAGTACATCAGGAGACGTGGAGGAGGCCGTAGGAGGGCAACAACCTAGCAGCAGGACCGCTACCTCCGCCTTTGTGCAAGGAGGAGCGCTGCCAGAGACCTGCAAAATGACCTCCAGCAGGCCACAAATGTGCCTGTCTCACACTGCCCACAAAATGAGGTGAAAACTGAGCTGCACTTCCGAACCTCCTGGCAAATGTATGACCATATTAGAGACACATATTTCCCTCAGATTACACAGACCAACAAAGTATTCGAAAATAAATCCAAATTTGATAAACTCAGAGAGAGAGAGAGAGAGAGAGAGAGAGAGAGAGTTAGACAGATACATTTATCAGAAAGTCAACCAAGTTCTTACTATCATACGTATATTTTTTACAAGAGGAATGGTTACGTTGATACTTATGTACATTTAAAACCAAATAGTTGTCACGCTCGTCGTATGAAGGAGACCAAGGCGCAGGATGCGTACATTCTCTTCATTAAAAGAATGAACACCAAACTAACAAAATAACCGTGACGCTACTGATGTGCATAAAGGCAACTATACGTAGACAAGATCCCACAACACAAACCAGGAAAATGGCTGCCTAAATATGATCCCCAATCAGAGACAACGATAAACAGCTGTCTCTGATTGGGAAACATAACAGGCCAACATAGACATACAACACCCCTAGACATACAACACCCCTAGACATACAACACCCCTAGACAGACAAGACTAGCGTACCCACCCTAGTCACACCCTGACCTAACCAAAAAATATAGAAAAACAGAGATATCTAAGGTCAGGGCGTGACAGTACTTTCACTTTTACTTTTACTAATTTTCTATTAAAGTATCTTTACTTTTACTCAAGTAAAAGTCCTCTCCCCTGTAACTATTCCCCAGGTCGTTGCTGCAAATGAGAACGTGTTCTCAGTCAACTTACCTGGTAAAATAACGGTAAAATAAAAAATAAATAAAAAAGTATGACAATTGAGTACCTTTTCCACCACTGTTAGAAAGTCAACCAAGTTGTTACTATCAGACATATATTTTTTTACAAGAGAAATAGTTATGTTTCTCACGTGTCACATGCACTCATTTAAAGACTTCACACTGGCAGTGTACAAGATAAAACCATTATGACATCATACTGGCAGTGTACAAGATAAAACCATTTGGCATCACACTGGCAGTGTACAAGATAAAACCATTATGACATCACACTGGCAGTGTACAAGATAAAACCATTATGACATCACACTGGCAGTGTACAAGATAAAACCATTATGACATCACACTGGCAGTGTACAAGATAAAACCATTATGACATCACACTGGCAGTGTACAAGATAAAACCATTATGACATCACACTGGCAGTGTACAAGATAAAACCATTATGTCATCACACTGGCAGTGTACAAGATAAAACCATTATGACATCACACTGGCAGTGTACAAGATAAAACCATTATGACATCACACAACAGTACACTACAACTGGAACGACACGCTCAGAAACGGTGGCACACAAAGAAACGTTCAAACCACATTCTTGTAAATTCTTCTATTTTAATGAAAATGTTTGTTATTTGCTTGCCTGTGCAGTTACTGTCAGTCCCTCCCTGTTTCCACTAGTAACTCTGTGCAGTACTGTGAACTCTGGCTTCAAGTTATTACAAACATTTTGAGAATGGCAATGCGAGAAAAGTGCTGCAAATGTTTGTACTTAGAAAAACCGCAGTAATCTGCATCATACGAAGATCTAATGACAGAATGGGGAAGTGAGAGTTAATTAAAAAGAGACGTCTCTCTTTACTTGAAACTTTCTGATCTGAACTGAAACAGGATACTTGGTTCAGTGAATGTGTCAGCTAAATATGTATCTTCTACTGAACCCTATTAAACTATATAGATAGAGAGACATGGGACAGTCAGTATGATTGTATAACAGATGGGTCAGTCAGTATGATTGTATAACCAGATGGGTCAGTCAGTATGATTGTATAACCAGATGGGTCAGTCAGTATGATTGTATAACCAGATGGGTCAGTCAGTATGATTGTATAACCAGATGGGTCAGTCAGTATGATTGTATAACAGATGGGTCAGTCAGTATGATTGTATAACCAGATGGGTCAGTCAGTATGATTGTATAACCAGATGGGACAGTCAGTATGATTGTATAACAGATGGGTCAGTCAGTATGATTGTATAGCAGGTCTACAGGAAGTCTTCTGTCATTTTGAATACAGAACATAATGGAATTATTTTTCTAGAATTTCTTGAAAATATATTTTACAGTTAAAGGCTGTTTCTGCTGAGTGTGAAGTTGGTGTGAGTGTGGGCAGAGATATAGAGAGTACAGTAGTCTAGTGAAGTTGGTGTGAGTAGAGATACAGAGAGTACAGTAGTCTAGTGAAGTTGGTGTGAGTGTGGGGAGAGATACAGAGAGTACAGTAGTCTAGTGAAGTTGGTGTGAGTGTGGGGAGAGATACAGAGAGTACAGTAGTCTTGTCCGGTCCATAACTGCCCATAGTGTGTGTTAACCTGTTTCTGTAGCAAGAGGCAGGTTGATGTAGGATACAAGTACACCCCCTGAACAGAACGCTAGTCTATTGCAGGACCTTACCCCGTCTCCTTACCTTACCCCGTCTCCTTACCTTACCCCGTCTCCTTACCTTACCCCGTCTCCTTACCTTACCTTACCCCGTCTCCTTACCTTACCCCGTCTCCTTACCTTACCCCGTCTCCTTACCATACCCCGTCTCCTTACCTTACCCCGTCTCCTTACCTTACCCCGTCTCCTTACCTTACCCCGTCTCCTTACCTTACCCCGTCTCCTTACCTTACCCCGTCTCCTTACCTTACCCCGTCTCCTTAAACAGACTATCGGCAGTTGAAACAATCACAAAACATTTCCTGTCCTTGTTTAGGTGAAAAGCTAGGGATGGGTCTGGACAAATGTAACCACTCTCAAATTCATAGACAGAGCTACAGATGGAAGGACTGACCATCCATGATGTCAACATTATAGTTTTAACCACGTTCTCAGGATATACAGAGTGTTTTACATTTACTTTGTTTTAACATTGTAGTAAAATAAGTTTATATTCTGGGTTCTGATGGGGTATGACAGTTTAACTAAACTCAAGAAGCATTTATAAGTTATATTCTTCAAGAATCAATGGGTGTATATCATTCATTTATTAGTCCAATAATGGACATAGGAACTGCAGAGTGTTTTTGTTCTGACTGGATCAGGGATCAAACCACCAACCTTCCTGACGGAGGGAAGACACAAACCACAGTAATCTGAGATTAATTGATAGAAAAAGATTCTAGGATTTAATTTCACTATGATGTAAAGGTTAACAGTATTCTACAGGTTTTAAATCAATATGCACACATCCTAAAATCTTTTTAAAAAGTTGAAAGATTTAAAAGTTGAAAGATACACAGTTGATTTCAGGTATTACTTACAAACTAGTTGGTTATGATCTAGAGAACTTAATTTCATCTGAATTTTTCTTGTATTTGATGTAATGTATCATAGTATATAGTCCCCTTTAATAGCCTTCCTTTGATATGCAATTCTCCGGTAAATGTATTCTGAGTATTTCAGAAAATAGCAGCGCTGCTGAACATCCTGGAGGAAACAGAGTTACAGAGAATTGAGGAAGAGGAACCTGAAGGCAGAATGTTGGTTCTTAGAAAGATATTCATAGTGAATGAAGGAATAGAGGGGAGTTTCACTCGTCAATTGTCAATGGGTCTGATGGACCAGCTCTCTGTATAAAAGACAGGTCAGATCAGACCTCAGACATAGAACAAGAGCATCAGGTAGACTTCTGACAGAGAAACAGACCAGAGCATCAGAGACCAGAACATCAGAGACTAGAGCATCAGAGACCAGAGCATCAGAGACCAGCGCATCAGAGACCAGAGCATCAGAGACCAGAGCATCAGAGACCAGAGCATCAGAGACCAGAGCATCAGACACTAGAACATCAGAGACCAGAGCATCAGAGACCATCTCAGACAATACAATCTTCAGCATCTCAACCATCTCTGAACCATGAAGACCCTGACTGCTCTACTCCTCCTGGGACTGCTCTGCTCCCTCCATACGACGTCTGCAGGTGTGTGTGTGTGTGTGTGTGTGTGTGTGTGTGTGTGTGTGTGTGTGTGTGTGTGTGTGTGTGTGTGTGTGTGTGTGTGTGTGTGTGTGTGTGTGTGTGTGTGTGTGTGTGTGTGTGTGTGTGTGTGTGTGTGTGCGTGCGTGCGTGCGTGCGTGCGTGCGTGCGTGCGTGCGTGCGTGCGTGCGTGCGTGCGTGCGTGCGTGCGTGCGTGCGTGCGTGCGTGCGTGCGTGCGTGTGTGTGTGTGTGTGTGTGTGTGGAGTAGCCATGTTGTGTAATACGCTGTTGGAGACCCACCTGGAGATCTTTATGTTAACTGTGGTTTATGATCATTTGTTTACAGGTGTCATTGAGTTGGAAACAGCACCTGAATGCTGTATGAAATTCAGCCCGAGGATCCCAATTAAACAAGTGGTTTCTCTCAGAACAACTTCCAGTAGCTGCCCTCGCAAAGCACTGATGTAAGTAAACATAGTCTACTGTAAACCGGAAACATCTAGGCTAGCCTGGTCCCAGATCTGTTTGTGCCTTCACATCAACTCCTTGTCATGCCAAACATGACCAGGAGTGACAAGGAGTTGGTATGATAGCACAAACACATCTGGAACCAGGCTACATCCAGGCTACACTGTACAAGACAAGATGGAGCATTCATATTATAGACTGGATGTTCTGAGAGACAATGTGTTGTGTATCTGTTGCAGTTTCACCACAATGAAAGGGAAGACATTTTGTGTTGACCCTTCTGAAGCCTGGGTCCAGAGTCATGTGACCAAGATTGAGAGCAGATCGACTGCTGCCAAGACGACGATGATGTCATCAACCACCATCACCCCCTAACACCCTAACCCTTGGTGGTGCACTATAAAGGGAATAGGTTGCCATTAGTGACGCAAACCTTGTCAGGCATGTTAATACCCTATCTGAGATTGGTATAGAGGAGGATCAATATAATGTACTCAAGAAACAACTTCCGGCGCCGACCGAGATGGCCGCCTCGCTTCGCGTTCCTTGGAAAATATGCAGTATTTTGTTTTTTTATGTGTTATTTCTTACATCGGTACCCCAGGTGATCTTAGGTTTCATTACATACAGTCGGGAGGAACTACTGAATATACGATTAACGTCAACTCACCATCGTTCCTACCAGGAATATGACTTTCCCGAAACGGATCCAGTGTTTTGCCTTCCACCCAATACAATGGATCTGATCCCAGCCGGCGACCCTACGCGACGCCGTAAAAGGGGCAAACGTAGCGGTCTCCTGGTCAGGCTTCGGAGACGGGCACATCGCACTCCACTCCCTAGCATACTACTCGCCAATGTCCAGTCTCTTGACAATAAGGTCAGCCTCTTCAACCTCAGGAGGCTGAAGAAATTCGGCTTGTCACCAAAAGCACTCACAAACTTCTACAGATGCACAATCGAGAGCATCCTGTCGGGCTGTATCACCGCCTGGTACGGCAACTGCTCCGCCCACAACCGTAAGGCTCTCCAGAGGGTAGTGAGGTCTGCAGAACGCATCACCGGGGGCAAACTACCTGCCCTCCAGGACACCTACACCACCCGATGTCACAGGAAGGCCATAAAGATCATCAAGGACAACAACCACCCAAGCCACTGCCTGTTCACCCCGCTATCATCCAGAAGGCGAGGTCAGTACAGGTGCATCAAAGCAGGGACCGAGAGACTGAAAAACAGCTTCTATCTCAAGGCCATCAGACTGTTAAACAGCCACCACTAACATTTAGCGGCCGCTGCCAACATACTGACTCAACTCCAGCCACTTTAAAAATGGGAATTGATGGAAATTATGTAAAAATGTACCACTAGCCACTTTAAACAATGCCACTTAATATAATGTTTACATACCCTACATTACCCATCTCATATGTATATGTATATACTGTACTCTATATCATCTACTGCATCTTGCCATCTTTATGTAATACATGTACCACTAGCCACTTTAAACTATGCCACTTTATGTTTACATACCCTACAGTACTCATCTCATATGTATATACCGTACTCTATACCATCTACTGCATCTTGCCTATGCCGTTCTGTACCATCACTCATTCATATACCTTTATGTACATATTCTTTATCCCTTTACACTTGTGTGTATAAGGTAGTAGTTGTGGAATTGTTAGGTTAGATTACTTGTTGTTATTACTGCATTGTCGGAACTAGAAGCACAAGCATTTCGCTACACTCGCATTAACATCTGCTAACCATGTGTATGTGACTAATAAAATTTGATTTGATTTGATGTAATGTACTAGGTTAATACCCTATCTGAGATTGGTATAGAGGAGGTTCAATGTAATGTACTAGGTTAATACCCTATCTGAGATTGGTATAGAGGTTAAATGTAATGTACTAGGTTAATACCCTATCTGAGATTGGTATAGACGTTCAATGTAATGTACTAGGTTAATACCCTATCTGAGATTGGTATAGAGGAGGATCAATGTAATGTACTAGGTTAATACCCTATCTGAGATTGGTATAGAGGAGGATCAATGTAATGTACTAGGTTAATACCCTATCTGAGATTGGTATAGAGGTTCATTGTAATGTACTATGTCCAGGATATACAAATTGTTTGTTTGTCTAAAACTGTAAACATATTTGACATGTAGCTATTCAGTAACCTATTTAATATTTTATATTTTATAAAGCCATTGAAGCTTTAAGACATATTCTGTGAAAGAGCGGTTCATATTATTTAATTAAATTTACTTTAATGATATTGTGATGGATTGATGGGTTGTAACTAGGAATATTCTAATACACTGATATAGATATTAATGGGTTGTAACTAGGTCTATTCTACTGATATAGATATTAATGGGTTGTAACTAGGTCTATTCTACTGATATAGATATTGATGGTTGTAACTAGGTCTATTCTACTGATATAGATATTGATGGTTGTAACTAGGTCTATTCTACTGATATAGATATTGATGGGTTGTAACTAGGTCTATTCTACTGATATAGATATTGATGGGTTGTAACTAGGTCTATTCTACTGATATAGATATTGATGGTTGTAACTAGGTCTATTCTACTGATATAGATATTGATGGTTGTAACTAGGTCTATTCTACTGATATAGATATTGATGGGTTGTAACTAGGTCTATTCTACTGATATAGATATTGATGGTTGAAACTAGGTCTATTCTACTGATATAGATATTGATGGGTTGTAACTAGGTCTATTCTACTGATATAGATATTGATGGTTGTAACTAGGTCTATTCTACTGATATAGATATTGATGGTTGTAACTAGGTCTATTCTACTGATATAGATATTGATGGTTGTAACTAGGTCTATTCTACTGATATAGATATTGATGGTTGTAACTAGGTCTATTCTACTGATATAGATATTGATGGTTGTAACTAGGTCTATTCTACTGATATAGATATTGATGGTTGTAACTAGGTCTATTCTACTGATATAGATATTGATGGTTGTAACTAGGTCTATTCTACTGATATAGATATTGATGGTTGTAACTAGGTCTATTCTACTGATATAGATATTGATGGGTTGTAACTAGGTCTATTCTACTGATATAGATATTGATGAGTTGTAACTAGGTCTATTCCACTGATATATATATTAATGGGTTGTAACTAGGTCTATTCTACTGATATAGATATTAATGGGTTGTAACTAGGTCTATTCTACTGATATAGATATTAATGGGTTGTAACTAGGTCTATTCTACTGATATAGATATTAATGGGTTGTAACTAGGTCTATTCCACTAACACAGATATTGTATTTTTCTACTATACTTTCAACCGTTGTGCTTCTGTGATTTTTTAAATAAATGAAGTCTTCTGAACAATTCTCTGATATTTATTTTAGCATCAGATTTAAGTGCCTTTAAACGGGTATAGTAGTAGGTGCCAAGCGCACCGGTTTGAGTGTGTCAAGAACTGCCACTCTGCTGGGTTTTTCACGCTCAACAGTTTCCAGGGTGTATCATGAATGATCCACTACACAAGGACATCCAGACAACTTGACACAACTGTGGGAAGCATTGGACTCAACATGTGGAGGCGTTGTGGTGCCTTCTTCTCGACTGTGTTGGTGGGTTTGGACCGTGACAGGTCCTTAGCGATGTGGACAGCGAGGGATTTGAACCTCTTGACGCGCTCCACTACAGCCCCTTCCTTGTAAATTGGGGGCGTGTTCGGTCCTCTGTTTCCTGTAGTCCACAATCCGCTCCACAATCCGCTCCAACACTGCTGGGTTTATCACGCTCAACCGTTTCCCGTGTGTATCAATAATGGTCCACCACCCAAATGACACAACTGGGGGAAACATTGGAGTCAACATGGACCAGTATCCCTGTGGGATGCTATCGACACCTAGTGTTCATGCCCTGTTGAATTAAGGCTGTTCTGAAGGAAGTACAATATTAGAAAGATGTTCTTAATGTTTTGTACACTCAGTGTGTCTCCCTTTTTGTGGAGATGATTGTTTTAAACCTTACATTTTTCAACTTTGCCAAAAAAAACACCACGGAGCACTCAGTTCTATTCCAGAACACAGGTAAAGAACACCAAGGAGCACTCAGTTCTATTCCAGAACACAGGTAAAGAACACCAAGGAGCACTCAGTTCTATTCCAGAACCCGGGTAAAGAACACCAAGGAGCACTCAGTTCTATTCCAGAACCCAGGTAAAGAACACCAAGGAGCACTCAGTTCTATTCCAGAACCCGGGTAAAGAACACCAAGGAGCACTCAGTTCTATTCCAGAACCCAGGTAAAGAACACCAAGGACCACTCAGTTCTATTCCAGAACACAAGTAAGGAACACCAAGGACCACTCAGTTCTATTCCAGAACACAAGTAAGGAACACCAAGGACCACTCAGTTCTATTCCAGAACACAGGTAAAGAACACCAAGGAGCACTCAGTTCTATTCCAGAACCCAGGTAAAGAACACCAAGGAGCACTCAGTTCTATTCCAGAACACAGGTAAGGAACACCAAGGAATTATTTTCCAGAAACCAGGTAAAGAAGACTAAAACTATCGAGTGCAAATAGACTCATTCTGACTGGTCTGGATGTTCACTATTAAAATAAATCTTCCCTGAGATTAGTTTTTACCACTATTTTACAACACAGGTATCTTATTGTGTGGTTAAATCAGACCCAGTTATGATTGTTATTTTGTTGTGTTGAGCGAGAGCTCCCTTGGTGGGCTTCAAGCTCCCTTGATATCAGCGCTACTGTATTAATGTGATGTGACTAAGCTGAAGGCCTGAGCTTCCCTTGCCTCCGCCTCACGTGGGATCCTTTGCCTTCTATGCCAGGTTCATGGACGTTATAGGCCACGTTCCCCTGCTCAGACATTGCTTGCCTCAACCAATGGTTGAGTGCCACGTCATTGACTGTGCCGTCGGGCACCAGACTGCTATAACATGATGTGGTTGGCTGATCGGTTAAACACCTACCCAGGCGTTGTAAGATCAGCAACATCTGGCCAGAGGAACACACCCTTAAATAAAACGACAGGCCACTGAGATAATATGCTACCATGGCAACCTAAATACATACCGCCAGGCAGCCAAAACTGACTAATCACAGCAGCTTCCTCCTTTCCTATGTTTGACAAGGCATATGCGTGATTGGCTGTAGAGGAGAAAGGTGGAGTTGTGGGCGTGCCTTAGATGGGTTTCGATTAGAACTCACCTGGGCTACGTTCAGTAGGGCACTGCGTTGTGGAATTGTGTCAGCTCTATTCATAGCATTTCTATCTGCAGTGTTCAGTGTATTACAACCTGCTGAACGCAGCCCTGCTGAAGTTAGACTTCTGTAGACTGCATTTTAATCATCACTCTTTTGTCATTTGTATTGCATGAATGTTGCACATTTTATGTTCTGGAAATAATCTGGGATTCACAGATTATTTATTAAAACACATTAAAACTGACTGTCTATAACTTTACAGAATCTATTAGATACTGATCTGAGAATTGTTCATATTTTGATATTTAGGTATTTAGATTTCTACTGATCAATCACTCAGAAATCAATACATCGAAAACAAACATGAAAAGAAAACATTTCAATAAAAATGGTTTATTCTCTTTAATATAGTATTTGTTCTATCCATAGCAGAAAAGAGCCTCCATGCCACTCAGTGCTATTATAGCTTGGACCCCAGGCCAGTGCAGCTCCATACTGACCAACACACATCTCACAGCACAACACCAGTGCCAAACTGACCTGGAGTCAGTCTCTGTATCACATCTGACATCAGCTTATTTGAAAACAGGGGAGTTGAGGTGGGTGGGGTGGGGAGCGGGCAGGGATTTCAGGGGGGGCAGTTCTAGGAGGCAATATCACACCTCATAGCTTGGATCCGATACGTTGTGTGTGACTGGGGCCAAGCAACGCTAGTACCCACGTTGTGACAGATTTAGGTTTTATCCAAGAGTGTTGTGTGTGTTGCAAGTTGGCGTCTTGCTCCAGTATGGCTGTAGACTTGGAGGCAGATCGTTTCTGCCACGAAAGGGTCACAAGTTGAGGTAACAAAGGTTTTCCTGGACGGCAAGAAGGAACAGAGACGCGATCAACAGAATGGAAGTCTGGGCTTGTTACAATCTGGGTGTAACAGGTGTGAGAATGTGTACATGTCAGGGTTCTCCCCAGGATTAGTTAACAAGGTGGTGCTGCTGAGCATTTCCTGACATTTCCTGTAATCTACTCAGAAATATTAGAGATTTTGTTTACATAATGGCGCTGCCAGTCCACCAGGTGGCGCCGCTCTAACATTCTTTGGGGAGAACTCTGTGTGTGTGTTACCTCCTCTCTGTCCATCATGTTGCATTGGATCCACTTATTGCCTTGGTGTGTGTGTTGGAGATGGTCTGTTCATTCAGCACTGGATCTGAGGGACACAGAACATGGTAGTCAGGAGACCATCTCTTTCCAATTACCTCTTCATCACTACAGATCAAAGTTTAAAGGGATGGTGAGAGATTCACTCTTCATCAGTGAGAGATTTCTGCAATAAAGTTCTCTGTTACACAGTCAGATGAAAAAGGGCTTAAAGGGATACTTCGGGATTTTTGCAATGATGCCCTGTATCTACTGCAGGCATGCTAGCAGATACCCATAGACTTCCAGTCATTGTGCTAACGCTAGTTAGCATTGGCTCGCGAAACTGCCTCTAACTTCATTCATACTGGACACAGAAACATAAAAACAGTATCTACAAGTTCAACTGACTATAGGAAAGTACATACACTGCTCAAAAAAATAAAGGGAACACTTAAACAACACAATGTAACTCCAAGTCAATCACACTTCTGTGAAATCAAACTGTCCACTTAGGAAGCAACACTGATTGACAATAAATTTCACATGCTGTTGTGCAAATGGAATAGACAAAAGGTGGAAATTATAGGCAATTAGCAAGACATCCCCAATAAAGGAGTGGTTCTGCAGGTGGTGACCACAGACCACTTCTCAGTTCCTATGCTTCCTGGCTGATGTTTTGGTCACTTTTGAATGCTGGCGGTGCTTTCACTCTAGTGGTAGCATGAGACGGAGTCTACAACCCACACAAGTGGCTCAGGTAGTGCAGCTCATCCAGGATGGCACATCAATGCGAGCTGTGGCAAGAAGGTTTGCTGTGTCTGTCAGCGTAGTGTCCAGAGCATGGAGGCGCTACCAGGAGACAGGCCAGTACATCAGGAGACGTGGAGGAGGCCGTAGGAGGGCAACAACCCAGCAGCAGGACCGCTACCTCCGCCTTTGTGCAAGGAGGAGCACTGCCAGAGCCCTGCAAAATGACCTCCAGCAGGCCACAAATGTGCCAGTCTCACACTGCCCACAAAATGAGGTGAAAACTGAGCTGCACTTCCGAACCTCCTGGCAAATGTATGACCATATTAGAGACACATATTTCCCTCAGATTACACAGACCAACAAAGTATTTGAAAATAAATCCAAATTTGATAAACTCAGAGAGAGAGAGAGAGAGAGAGAGAGAGAGAGAGAGAGTTAGACAGATACATTTATCAGAAAGTCAACCAAGTTGTTACTATCATACGTATATTTTTTACAAGAGGAATGGTTACGTTGATACTTATGTACATTTAAAACCAAATAGTTGTCACGCTCGTCGTATGAAGGAGACCAAGGCGCAGGATGCGTACATTCTCTTCATTAAAAGAATGAACACCAAACTAACAAAAGAACCGTGACGCTACTGATGTGCACAAAGGCAACTATACGTAGACAAGATCCCACAACACAAACCAGGAAAATGGCTGCCTAAATATGATCCCCAATCAGAGACAACGATAAACAGCTGTCTCTGATTGGGAAACATAACAGGCCAACATAGACATACAACACCCCTAGACATACAACACTCCTAGACATACAACACCCCTAGACATACAACACCCCTAGACATACAACACTCCTAGACATACAACACCCCTAGACAGACAAGACTAGCGTACCCACCCTAGTCACACCCTGACCTAACCAAAATATATAGAAAAACAGAGATATCTAAGGTCAGGGCGTGACAGTACTTTCACTTTTACTAATTTTCTATTAAAGTATCTTTACTTTTACTCAAGTATGACAATTGAGTACCTTTTCCACCACTGTTAGAAAGTCAACCAAGTTGTTACTATCATACATATATTTTTTTACAAGAGAAATAGTTATGTTTCTCACGTGTCACATGCACTCATTTAAAGACTTCACACTGGCAGTGTACAATATAAAACCATTATGACATCACACTGGCAGTGTACAAGATAAAACCATTTGGCATCACACTGGCAGTGTACAAGATAAAACCATTATGACATCACACTGGCAGTGTACAAGATAAAACCATTATGACATCACACTGGCAGTGTACAAGATAAAACCATTATGGCATCACACTGGCAGTGTACAAGATAAAACCATTTGGCATCACACTGGCAGTGTACAAGATAAAACCATTATGACATCACACTGGCAGTGTACAAGATAAAACCATTATGACATCACACTGGCAGTGTACAAGATAAAACCATTATGACATCACACTGGCAGTGTACAAGATAAAACCATTATGACATCACACAACAGAACACTACAACTGGAACGACACGCTCAGAAACGGTTGCACACAAAGAAAGAAACGTTCAAACCACATTTTTTTATTATTCTGTATTTTAATGAAAATGTTTGTTATTTGCTTGCCTGTGCAGTTACTGTCAGTCCCTCCCTGTTTCCACCAGTAACTCTGTGCAGTACTGTGAACTCTGGCTTCAAGTTATTAGAAATATTTTGAGAATGGCAATGCGAGAAAAGTGCTGCAAATGTTTGTACTTAGAAAAACCGCAGTAATCTGCATCATACGAAGTTCTAATGACAGAAAGGGGAAGTGAGAGTTAATTAAAAAGAGACGTCTCTCTTTACTTGAATCTTTCTGAACTGAAACAGGATACTTGGTTCAGTGAATGTGTCAGCTAAATATGTATCTTCTACTGAACCCTGTTAAACTATATAGATGGAGAGACATGGGACAGTCAGTATGATTGTAGAACCAGATGGGTCAGTCAGTATGATTGTATAACCAGATGGGTCAGTCAGTATGATTGTATAACCAGATGGGTCAGTCAGTATGATTGTATAACCAGATGGGACAGTCAGTATGATTGTATAACCAGATGGGTCAGTCAGTATGATTGTATAGCAGGTCTACAGGAAGTCTTCTGTCATTTTGAATACAGAACATAATGGAATCATTTTTCTAGAATTTCTTGAAAATATATTTTACAGTTAAAGGCTGTTTCTGCTGAGTGTGAAGTTGGTGTGAGTGTGGGCAGAGATATAGAGAGTACAGTAGTCTAGTGAAGTTGGTGTGAGTAGAGATACAGAGAGTACAGTAGTCTAGTGAAGTTGGTGTGAGTGTGGAGAGAGATACAGAGAATACTGTAGTCTAGTGAAGTTGGTGTGAGTGTGGGGAGAGATACAGAGAGTACAGTAGTCTAGTGAAGTTGGTGTGAGTGTGGGGAGAGATACAGAGAGTACAGTAGTCTTGTCCGGTCCATAACTGCCCATAGTGTGTGTTAACCTGTTTCTGTAGCAAGAGGCAGGTTGATTTAGGTTACAAGTACACCCCCTGAACAGAACGCTAGTCTGTTGCAGGACCTTACCCCGTCTCCTTACCTTACCCCGTCTCCTTACCTTACCCCGTCTCCTTAAACAGACTATCGGCAGTTGAAACAATAACAAAACATTTCCTGTCCTTGTTTCTGTGAAAAGCTAGGGATGGGTCTGGACAAATGTAACCACTCTCAAATTCATAGACAGAGCTACGGATGGAAGGACTGACCATCCATGATGTCAATATTATAGTTTTAACCACGTTCTCAGGATATACAGAGTGTTTTACATTTACTTTGTTTTAACATTGTAGTAAAATAAATTTATATTCTGGGTTCTGATGGGGTATGACAGCTCAACTAAGCTCAAGAAGCATTTATAAGTTATATTCTTCAAGAATCAATGGTTGTATATCATTCATTTATTAGTCCAATAATGGACATAGGAACTGCAGAATGTTTTTGTTCCGACTCGATCAGGGATCAAACCACCAACCTTCCTGACGGAGGAAAGACACAAACCACAGTAATCTGAGATTAATTGATAGAAAAAGATTCTAGGATTTAATTTCACTATGATGTAAAGGTTAACAGTATTCTACAGGTTTTAAATCAATATGCACACATCCTAAAATCTTTTAAAAAGTTGAAAGATACAGTTGATTTCAGGTATTACTTACAAACTAGTTGGTTATGATCTAGAGAATTTAATTTCATCTGAATTTTTCTTGTATTTGATGTAATGTATCATAGTATATAGTCCCCTTTAATAGCCTTCCTTTGATATGCAATTCTCCGGTAAATGTATTCTGAGTATTTCAGAAAATAGCAGCGCTGCTGAACATCCTGGAGGAAACAGAGTTACAGAGAATTGAGGAAGAGGTACCTGAAGGGCAGAATGTTGGTTCTTAGAAAGATATTCATAGTGAATGAAGGAATAGAGGGGAGATTCCCTCGTCAATTGTCAATGGGTCTGATGGACCAGCTCTCTGTATAAAAGACAGGTCAGATCAGACCTCAGACATAGAACAAGAGCATCAGGTAGACTTCTGACACAGAACCAGACCAGAGCATCAGAGACCAGAACATCAGAGACTAGAGCATCAGAGACCAGAGCATCAGAGACCAGAGCATCAGAGACCAGAGCATCAGAGACCAGAGCATCAGAGACCAGAGCATCAGAGACCATCTCAGCCAATACAATCTTCAGCATCTCAACCATCTCTGAACCATGAAGACCCTGACTGCTCTACTCCTCCTGGGACTGCTCTGCTCCCTCCATACGACGTCTGCAGGTGTGTGTGTGTGTTTGTGGGTGTGTGTGTGTGTGTGTGTGTGTGTGTGTGTGTGTGTGTGTGTGTGTGTGTGTGTGTGTGTGTGTGTGTGTGTGTGTGAGTAATAGACATGTTGTGTAATACGCTGTTGGAGACCCACCTGGAGATCTTTATGTTAACTGTGGTTTATGATCATTTGTTTACAGGTGTCATCTCGTTGGAAACAGCACCTGAATGCTGTATGAAATTCAGCCCGAGGATCCCTCTTAAACAAGTGGTTTCTCTCAGAACAACTTCCAGTAGCTGCCCTCACAAAGCACTGATGTAAGTAAACATAGTCTACTGTAAACTGGAACCATCTAGGCTAGCCTGGTCCCAGATCTGTTTGTGCCTTCACGTCAAGTCCTTGTCATGCCAAACATGACCAGGAGTGACAAGGAGTTGGTATGATAGCACAAACACATCTGGAACCAGGCTACATCCAGGCTACACTGTACAAGACAAGATGAAGCATTAATATGATAGACTGGATGTTCTGAGAGACAATGTGTTGTGTATCTGTTGCAGTTTCACCACAATGAAAGGGAAGACATTTTGTGTTGACCCTTCTGAAGCCTGGGTCCAGAGTCATGTGACCAAGATTGAGAGCAGATCGACTGCTGCCAAGACGACGATGATGTCATCAACCACCATCACCCCCTAACACCCTAACCCTTGGTGGTGCACTATAAAGGGAATAGGTTGCCATTAGTGACGCAAACCTTGTCAGGCATGTTAATACCCTATCTGAGATTGGTATAGAGGAGGTTCAATGTAATGTACTAGGTTAATACCCTGTCTGAGATTGGTATAGAGGAGGATCAATGTAATGTACTAGGTTAATACCCTATCTGAGATTGGTATAGAGGAGGTTAAATGTAATGTACTAGATTAATACCCTATCTGAGATTGGTATAGAGGAGGATCAATTTAATGTACTAGGTTAATACCCTGTCTGAGATTGTTATAGAGGAGGTTCAATGTAATGTACTTGGTTAATACCCTATCTGAGATTGGTATAGAGGAGGATCATTGTAATGTACTTGGTTAATACCCTATCTGAGATTGGTATAGAGGTTCAATGTAATGTACTAGGTTAATACCCTATCTGAGATTGGTATAGAGGAGGTTAAATGTAATGTACTAGGTTAATACCCTATCTGAGATTGGTATAGAGGAGGTTAAATGTAATGTACTAGGTTAATACCCTATCTGAGATTGGTATAGAGGTTCAATGTAATTATAATTGTTTATTTTTCTATAACTGTAAAAATATTTGACATGTAGCTACTCAGTAACCTATTTTATATTTTATAAAGCTGTTGATGATTTCAAACATATCCTGTATGTATTAATGGGTTGTAACTAGGTCTTTTCTGCTATATAAATATTGTATTTTTTCACACACACACATCTGCGGTTGTTTAAATGAATAAATGATTCTGAAGAATTCTCTATGATATTCATTTTTCCATCAGAACAGCCTCAGTTAGTCAGTGTTCTACAGCGATGCTTGACCGTTGTGTCACGTTTTATTCATTTATTTAACTTAACTAGGCAAGTCAGTGAAGAATAAATTCTTATTTACAATGACGGCCTACCGGGGAACAGTTAACTGCCTTGTTCAGGGGCAAAATGACAGATTTTTACAATGTCGGTTCTGGGATTCGATCCAGCAACCTATTGGTTACTGGCCCAACGCTCTAACCACTAGGCTACCTGCCACCCCCAAGTTGGCTGGATGTCCTTTGGGTGGTGGACAATTGTTGATACACATGGAAAACTGTTGACCGTGAAATGTTCCTAATGTTTTGTACACTCAGTGTATGACTACCTCTGTCACACACCATTTCAAAATCCTCTCATCGACACTGACTGATGCCATCTACAGGAGCAAAACGGAACTAACTTCCTAGACATTTCATTTGTATTATGAACTGGTATAAGGCTGTAATAACAGTCTGTTACTTTATGAACTGGTATAATGCTGTAATAACAGTCTGTGTTACTTTATGAACTGGTATAATGCTGTAATAACAGTCTGTTACTTTATGAACTGGTATAATGCTGTAATAACAGTCTGTGTTACTTTATGAACTGGTATAATGCTGTAATAACAGTCTGTTACTTTATGAACTGGTATGATGCTGTAATAACAGTCTGTTACTTTATGAACTGGTATAATGCTGTAATAACAGTCTGTTACTTTATGAACTGGTATAATGCTGTAATAACAGTCTGTTACTTTATGAACTGGTATAATGCTGTAATAACAGTCTGTTACTTTATGAACTGGTATAATGCTGTAATAACAGTCTGTTACTTTATGAACTGGTATAATGCTGTAATAACAGTCTGTGTTACTTTATTAACTGGTATAATGCTGTAATAACAGTCTGTGTTACTTTATGAACTGGTATAATGCTGTAATAACAGTCTGTTACTTTATGAACTGGTATAATGCTGTAATAACAGTCTGTGTTACTTTATGAACTGGTATAATGCTGTAATAACAGTCTGTTACTTTATGAACTGGTATAATGCTGTAATAACAGTCTGTGTTACTTTATGAACTGGTATAATGCTGTAATAACAGTCTGTTACTTTATGAACTGGTATAATGCTGTAATAACAGTCTGTGTTACTTTATGAACTGGTATAATGCTGTAATAACAGTCTGTTACTTTATGAACTGGTATAATGCTGTAATAATAGTCTGTTACTTTATGAACTGGTATAAGGCTGTAATAACAGTCTGTTACTTTATGAACTGGTATAATGCTGTAATAACAGTCTGTTACTTTATGAACTGGTATAATGCTGTAATAACAGTCTGTTACTTTATGAACTGGTATAATGCTGTAATAACAGTCTGTTACTTTATGAACTGGTATAATGGTGTAATAACAGTCTGTGTTACTTGATATTGAACCTTTCTTTAACTTGTTTAACCTGTTTAATAGCAGTCTGTGTTACTTTAGGGCTGGATCAAAACAGTCAAACAGGTCTCCTAGACTGAAGTGGAAGAACCCTGGTATAGGTCAATAAAAACACAAGGATCATTCACATTTTTTATTGGTTAGGTCATCCAGCTACCTTACCGTTCAAATAGTTAAAATTATTTGAAATATAAATCTTCAAGAATAAAAGCCAAACTAAAAGTGAAACTTCAAAAAACAAAACAAAAAAATTATTTCACGAATGAAAAAAAACCCCAACAACCTCAAAAAGCACCTAAACTAAAAGTAAAGCACAAAACATCAGACGAAACAAAAACAGTCATTCCAATTTGTATCACTATACATAACATCATAATAATAATAATAATAAACATATGAATGTGTACTGCATTGATACAACATGTGCAGAATAGATTAGACAGACTGGTGACTCATCATCATGGTGGTTCTCAACTGATCACTCTCTTCATCTATTTATTTCACTTCATTTCTCTGGGGTTTCCCAGGGCTTCTCCCAGGGGTGGGGGTGTCAGTTAGGGTGGTGGCCAGGTGTTGTATTCTGTCGTAAGTAAGGCTTATGATGATGACGATGGCGGGTCTAGACACCGAAGGTGTTCTCTCCGCTGTACGCCACGTATAAAAAGCCGTCCTCGTCCTTCTCCTTCTCGTACAGCTGTCCCATGGTGATGCTGCAACGGGAGTCACAACAAAACACAGAGAGAGAGAGAAGAGAGAGGCAGAGAGAAGGAGAGAGAGAAGGAGGAAATGGGAGTAGTAAACAGACTGCGCGGCCCAAATGCCAACCTATTCCATATACACGGCTCCCATAGGGCTCTGGTCAAATGTAGTGCACTATGTAGGGAGTAGGGTGCCGTTTGGAACACATTCCACATACTACTCAAGTGAACAGAGGGGATGGAATGTTGCAGTAGATCTAAATGCTTAGTGTTGAGTCACCATCAACAGAATGAAGCAATGTATCTGAAATACCAGTTGAGTGACTGGTATCATCTGCAGGCTGTTTGGTAATGTCTGTTCATTGTTTACTGCAGTTGTGTTGGTAATGTCTGTTCATTGTTTACTGCTGTCGTGTTGATACGACACTAATAAAGCTTTAGGCAGGGATTCATTTCATAGAGCAGCGCGCTGGACAGCCGACCATGTGGCTTTTAAAAAGGCATTTTACCCAACGTTTGTTGAGATCGGAAAATATACCTTTAAAAATGCCATAACGTGGATCTAACATGGACCAGATTGAATGCAGGCCTTAATTTACAGCGCATTCCGAAAGTATTCAGACCTCTTGACTTTTTTCCACATTTTGTTACGTTACAGACTTATTCTAAAATGGAGTAAATATATTTTTTTTTAACAATCTACACCCAATACCCCATAATGACATCACAATACCCCATAATGACATCACAATATCCCATAATGACATCACAATACCCCATAATGACACCAAGTAAAAACTGGTTTTTAGAAATGTATTTAAACATATTTACATAATTATTCAGACCCTTTGCTATGAGACTCCAAATTGAGCTCATGTGCATCCTTGAGATGTTTCTACAACTTAATTGGAGACCACCTGTGGTAAATTTAATTGATTGGAAGTTATTTGGAAAGGCACACACGTGTCTATATAAAAAGGTCCCACAGTGGACAGTGCATGTCAGAGCAAAAACCAAGCCATGAGGTCGAAGGAATTGTCCGTAGAGCTCCGAGGCAGGATTGTGTGGAGGCACAGATCTGGGGAAGGGTACCAAAAAACGTCTGCAGCATTGACGTTCCCCAAGAACACAGAGGCCTCCTTCATTCTTAAATGGAAGAAGTTTGGAACCACCAAGACTCCTAGAGCTGGCTGCCCGGCCAAACTGAGCAATTGGGGGAGAAAGGCCTTGGTCAGGGAAGTGACCAAGAACCCGATGGTCACTCTGACAGAGCTTTAGAGTTCCTCTGTGGAGATGGGAGAACCTTCCAGAAGGACAACCATCTCTGCAGCACTCCACCAATCAGGCCTTTATGGTAGAGTGGCCAGACGGAAGCCACTCCTCAATAAAAACGGACATGACAGCCCACTTGGAGTTTGACAAAAGGCACTTAAAGACTCTCAGACCATGAGAAACAAGATACTCTGGCCTGAATGCCAAGCATCATGTCTGGAAGAAACCTGGCACCATCCCTACGGTGAAGAATTGTGGTGGCAGCATCATGGTGTGGGGATGTTTTTCAGTGGCAGGGACTGGGAGACTAGTCAGGATTGAGGCAAAGTACAGAGAGATCCTTGATGAAAAGCTTCTCCACAGCACTCAGGACCCCAGACTGGGCCTAAGGTCCACCTTCTAACAGGACAACGACCCGAAGCACACAGCCAAGACAACGCAGGAGGGGCTTCAGGAAGTCTCTGAATGTCCTTGAGTGGCCCTGCCAGAGCCTGGACTTGAACCTGATCGAACATCTCTGGAGAGACCTGAAAATAGCTGTGCGGCAATGCTCCCCATCCAACCTGACAGAGCTTGAGAGGATCTGCAGAGAAGAATGGGAGAAACTCCAAATACAGTTGTGCCAAGTTTCATACCCAAGAAGACTCGATGCTGTAATCGCTGCCAAAGGTGCTTCAACAAAGTACTGAGTAAAGGGTCTGAATACTTATGTAAATACTTATTTTTGATAAATTAGCGACAATTTCTAACAAATCCTCTTAGCTTTGTCATTATGGGTTATTGTGGGTAGCTTGATGGAAAAAAACTATTTTATAAATTTTGGAATAAGGCTGTAAACGTAACAAACTGCAGAAAAAGTCAAGGGGTCTGAATACTTTCCCGAATGCACTGTATTTGTGTATAACTAAAGCTAAAGGATATTCTGTGGGAGCAGCGAACCAGGACCCAACCCAGCAGCCACTAGTATCTGTGGGTTCAGACCAGGACCCAACCCAGCAGCCACTAGTATCTGTGGGTTCAGACCAGGACCCAACCCAGCAGCCACTAGTATCTGTGGGTTCAGACCAGGACCCAACCCAGCAGCCACTACTATCTGTGGGTTCAGACCAGGACCCAACCCAGCAGCCACTACTATCTGTGGGTTCAGACCAGGACCCAACCCAGCAGCCACTAGTATCTGTGGGTTCAGACCAGGACCCAACCCAGCAGCCACTAGTATCTGTGGGTTCAGACCAGGACCCAACCCAGCAGCCACTAGTATCTGTGGGTTCAGACCAGGAACCAACCCAGCAGCCACTAGTATCTGTGGGTTCAGACCAGGACCCAACCCAGCAGCGACTAGTATCTGTGGGTTCAGACCGGGACCCAACCCAGCAGCCACTAGTATCTGTGGGTTCAGACCAGGACCCAACCCAGCAGCCACTAGTATCTGTGGGTTCAGACCAGGACCCAACCCAGCAGCCACTACTATCTGTGGGTTCAGACCAGGACCCAACCCAGCAGCCACTAGTATCTGTGGGTTCAGACCAGGACCCAACCCAACAGCCACTAGTATCTGTGGGTTCAGACCAGGACCCAACCCAGCAGCCACTAGTATCTGTGGGTTCAGACCAGGACCCAACCCGGCAGCCACTAGTATCTGTGGGTTCAGACCAGGACCCAACCCAACAGCCACTAGTATCTGTGGGTTCAGACCAGGACCCAACCCAGCAGCCACTAGTATCTGTGGGTTCAGACCAGGACCCAACCCAGCAGCCACTAGTATCTGTGGGTTCAGACCAGGACCCAACCCAGCAGCCACTAGTATCTGTGGGTTCAGACCAGGACCCAACCCGGCAGCCACTAGTATCTGTGGGTTCAGACCAGGACCCAACCCAACAGCCACTAGTATCTGTGGGTTCAGACCAGGACCCAACCCAACAGCCACTAGTATCTGTGGGTTCAGACCAGGACCCAACCCAGCAGCCACTAGTATCTGTGGGTTCAGACCAGGACACACCCAGCAGCCACTAGTATCTGTGGGTTCAGACCAGGACCCAACCCAGCAGCCACTAGTATCTGTGGGTTCAGACCAGGACCCAACCCAGCAGCCACTAGTATCTGTGGGTTCAGACCAGGACCCAACCCAGCAGCCACTAGTATCTGTGGGTTCAGACCAGGACCCAACCCAGCAGCCACTACTATCTGTGGGTTCAGACCAGGACCCAACCCAGCAGCCACTAGTATCTGTGGGATCAGACCAGGACCCAACCCAGCAGCCACTAGTATCTGTGGGTTCAGACCAGGACCCAACCCAGCAGCCACTAGTATCTGTGGGTTCAGACCAGGACCCAACCCAGCAGCCACTAGTATCTGTGGGTTCAGACCAGGACCCAACCCAGCAGCCACTAGTATCTGTGGGTTCAGACCAGGACCCAACCCAGCAGCCACTAGTATCTGTGGGTTCAGACCAGGACCCAACCCAGCAGCCACTAGTATCTGTGGGTTCAGACCAGGACCCAACCCAGCAGCCACTAGTATCTGTGGGTTCAGACCAGGACCCAACCCAGCAGCCACTAGTATCTGTGGGTTCAGACCAGGACCCAACCCAGCAGCCACTAGTATCTGTGGGTTCAGACCAGGACCCAACCCAGCAACCACTAGTATCTGTGGGTTCAGACCAGGACCCAACCCAGCAGCCACTAGTATCTATGGGTTCAGACCAGGACCCAACCCAGCAGCCACTAGTATCTGTGGGTTCAGACCAGGACCCAGCAGCCACTAGTATCTGTGGGTTCAGACCAGGACCTGGATGCTGTGTCTTATTGAGGAAGAGACAAAGGGCATTGAGGTCAAACTATGAACCAATGAGGAGTGGGGTTCATATTCCTGTACCAACATTGTTGCCATGGGTACCAGAATAAAGCCCTTTAGAGCAGCTGGTGTGTGAGCTTGTCAATCTCTATAACTCATGTCCCAGGTTAACCCACCAGCTTGTCTATATCTATAACTCATGTCCCAGGTTAACCTACCAGCTTGTCAATCTCTATAACTCATGTCCCAGGTTAACCTACCAGCTTGTCAATCTCTATAACTCATGTCCCAGGTTAACCTACCAGCTTGTCAATATCTATAACTCATGTCCCAGGTTAACCCAGTTCTAACCCAGCTTGTCAATCTCTATAACTCATGTCCCAGGTTAACCTACCAGCTTGTCTATATCTATAACTCATGTCCCAGGTTAACCCACCAGCTTGTCTATCTCTATAACTCATGTCCCAGGTTAACCTACCAGCTTGTCTATATCTATAACTCATGTCCCAGGTTAACCCACCAGCTTGTCTATCTCTATAACTCATGTCCCAGGTTAACCCACCAGCTTGTCTATATCTATAACTCATGTCCCAGGTTAACCTACCAGCTTGTCTATCTCTATAACTCATGTCCCAGGTTAACCCACCAGCTTGTCTATATCTATAACTCATGTCCCAGGTTAACCCAGTTCTAACCCAGCTTGTCAATCTCTATAACTCATGTCCCAGGTTAACCAGTTCTAACCCAGGTTGTATATCACTATAACTCATGTCCCAGGTTAACCTACCAGCTTGTCAATCTCTATAACTCATGTCCCAGGTTAACCTACCAGCTTGTCAATCTCTATAACTCATGTCCCAGGTTAACCTACCAGCTTGTCAATATCTATAACTAATGTCCCAGGTTAACCCATCAGTTTGTCAATCTCTATAACTCATGTCCCAGGTTAACCTACCAGCTTGTCAATCTCTATAACTCATGTCCCAGGTTAACCTACCAGTTTGTCAATCTCTATAACTCATGTCCCAGGTTAACCTACCAGCTTGTCAATATCTATAACTCATGTCCCAGGTTAACCTACCAGCTTGTCAATATCTATAACTCATGTCCCAGGTTAACCCAGTTCTAACCCAGGTTAACCCAGCAGCTTGTCAATCTCTATAACTCATGTCCCAGGTTAACCCACCAGCTTGTCAATCTCTATAACTCATGTCCCAGGTTAACCTACCAGCTTGTCAATATCTATAACTCATGTCCCAGGTTAACCTACCAGCTTGTCAATCTCTATAACTCATGTCCCAGGTTAACCTATCAGCTTGTCAATATCTATAACTCATGTCCCAGGCTAACCTACCAGCTTGTCAATATCTATAACTCATGTCCCAGGTTAACCTACCAGCTTGTCAATCTCTATAACTCATGTCCCAGGTTAACCCACCAGCTTGTCTATATCTATAACTCATGTCCCAGGTTAACCTACCAGCTTGTCTATCTCTATAACTCATGTCCCAGGTTAACCCACCAGCTTGTCTATATCTATAACTCATGTCCCAGGTTAACCCAGTTCTAACCCAGCTTGTCAATCTCTATAACTCATGTCCCAGGTTAACCCAGTTCTAACCCAGGTTGTATATCACTATAACTCATGTCCCAGGTTAACCTACCAGCTTGTCAATCTCTATAACTCATGTCCCAGGTTAACCTACCAGCTTGTCAATCTCTATAACTCATGTCCCAGGTTAACCTACCAGCTTGTCAATATCTATAACTAATGTCCCAGGTTAACCCATCAGTTTGTCAATCTCTATAACTCATGTCCCAGGTTAACCTACCAGCTTGTCAATCTCTATAACTCATGTCCCAGGTTAACCTACCAGTTTGTCAATCTCTATAACTCATGTCCCAGGTTAACCTACCAGCTTGTCAATCTCTATAACTCATGTCCCAGGTTAACCTACCAGTTTGTAAATCTCTATAACTCATGTCCCAGGTTAACCTACCAGTTTGTCAATCTCTATAACTCATGTCCCAGGTTAACCTACCAGTTTGTCAATCTCTATAACTCATGTCCCAGGTTAACCTACCAGCTTGTCAATATCTATAACTCATGTCCCAGGTTAACCTACCAGCTTGTCAATATCTATAACTCATGTCCCAGGTTAACCCAGTTCTAACCCAGGTTAACCCAGCAGCTTGTCAATCTCTATAACTCATGTCCCAGGTTAACCCACCAGCTTGTCAATCTCTATAACTCATGTCCCAGGTTAACCTACCAGCTTGTCAATATCTATAACTCATGTCCCAGGTTAACCTACCAGCTTGTCAATATCTATAACTCATGTCCCAGGTTAACCTACCAGCTTGTCAATCTCTATAACTCATGTCCCAGGTTAACCTATCAGCTTGTCAATATCTATAACTCATGTCCCAGGCTAACCTACCAGCTTGTCAATATCTATAACTCATGTCCCAGGTTAACCCAGTTCTAACCCAGGTTAACCTACCAGCTTGTCAATATCTATAACTCATGTCCCAGGCTAACCTACCAGCTTGTCTATATCTATAACTCATGTCCCAGGTTAACCTACCAGCTTGTCAATCTCTATAACTCATGTCCCAGGTTAACCTACCAGCTTGTCAATATCTATAACTCATGTCCCAGGTTAACCTACCAGCTTGTCAATATCTATAACTCATGTCCCAGGTTAACCTACCAGCTTGTCAATATCTATAACTCATGTCCCAGGCTAACCTGGTTAAACCCAGCCTCTAGTATATTTGCCCGGTGTGGTCAGTGTTTGAGAACGTCAGTGGCTAAAAGCAGTGTTTTATCTATTCAACTTGGGGAAATATCGTTTCTGAGGTGCCATTTCAGATTATTCCACTGAGTGTTTAGGAGTTCCCGAACCTGGACTGAGGCACGGTCTTATCGACGAAGAGGAAGATGGCCTTCTCCGAGGGCAGCTGGATGCGTTTCCTGATGATCCACATGAACTGGGCCACCGTGATGTCAGAGGGCACCAAATACTTCCTCTTGTCGATGTCCACAATCTGAGACCCAGACACCTTCTCCACGATCACCTACAAAACAGACACAATCTGAGACCCAGACACCTTCTCCACGATCACCTACAAAACAGACACAATCTGAGACCCAGACACCTTCTCCACGATCACCTACAAAAACAGACACAATCTGAGACCCAGACACCTTCTCCACGATCACCTACAAAAACAGACACAATCTGAGACCCAGACACCTTCTCCACGATCACCTACAAAACAGACACAATCTGAGACCCAGACACCTTCTCCACGATCACCTACAAAAACAGACACAATCTGAGACCCAGACACCTTCTCCACGATCACCTACAAAACAGACACAATCTGAGACCCAGACACCTTCTCCACGATCACCTACAAAACAGACAACACAGAGTCATGTCGTATTGGATGTTTATAAGTGTTCACATAAAATTGCCCTCCTGGAACAATAAAGATTGTAGCCTGATTGTCTCCCTACTTTAGTCCTGAAAATCACCATCACCCACTAATTCATGTTTTGCTGATAAAATTTTTCAACAGTGGATAGATAACAATAACCTAGCAAATGACATAGGTTGTCCCTCAACTAATAAAGCCTAGTATCCAGCCAGGTCGCCCGTGATACAAGTCAGTATTTGACAGTCTATCCATGTCTGAGGACGTCGGGAGGTGACGTGGAAACCACCAGCCACTAGGAGGCAACAGTGAGCGTTACCTTCAAGAAGGCTTTGGTTTTTGCTAAGGGTGTTGTGGACGGGGCATACCTTAAGCATCTACCTCTGGTTCCAAAAGGTTGCATGTTCAAATCCAGCGATAGAAAGTTGTTTTATCTTTTGGTTTTAAGCCAATCCTAAACCTTAACGGCTAAACTTAACCTTAGAACGATAGAGCAGTAACAAAACACTTTGAAATTAGACATTTCAGAAACATGGATAAATGTCTAATTCGGACATGAGACTGTGAGAGCTGGTTGATAATATTACGGAAGACATTTTAGCATTTGAATGCTGAAAGTGCCGCGCAGATGTACAAGATCAGGAACAGGCCGTCTGCCTTTGCGATGGTCAGCGTGTGAAACGGGGCACGGTGCGCACAGCTGGACCAGGCTACTGATGTTCGGTATGTAAAATGACTTGTAGATCAATGACTGTCAACGCAGTTACAGTCACTTCACAAAGTACTCGGCTCCCCTTTTTCCAAAACGTGTTGCGTTACAGCCTGAAGTTAAAATAGATTAAATAGAGATGTTGTCACTGGCCTACACACAATACCCCATAATGTCAAAGTGGAATTATGTTTCTCAGAAATGTATTAAAAAAATGTAAGCTGAAATGGTTTGAGTCAATAAGTATTCAACCCCTTTACTGGTTAGCCTAAATACAGTTCAGGAGGAACAATGTGCTTAACAAGTCACAATAATAAGTTGCATTGACTCACTGTGTGTGTAATAATAGTGTTTAACATGATTTTTGAATGACTACCTCATCTCTATACTCCACACATACAATTATCTGTACGGTCCCTCAGTCGGGAGGTGAATATCAAACACAGATTCAACTACAAAGACCAGGGATGTTTTCCAATGCCTAGCAAAGAAGGGCACCTATTGGAAAGATGACTGTAAAACATTATTTAAAAAAATTAAAATAATAATCAGACATTGAATATCCCTTTGAGCATGGTGTTATTAATAAGACGTTGGATGGTGTATAAATACACCCCGTCACTACAGAGTTACAGACGTCCTTCCTAACGCAGTTGCTGGAGAGCAAATATAAAATTTCAACACAAGGCCAATAGGGACTTTAAAACAGTTACAGAGTTTTAATGGCTGTGATAGGAGAAAACTGAGGATGGATCAACAACTTTGTAATTATTCCGCAATACTAATCTAACTGACAGAGTGAAAAGAAGGAAGCCTGTACAGAATAAAAAAATATTACAAAACATGCATCCTGTTTGCAACAAGGCACCAAACTAATACTGCAAAAACTGTGCCAAAGCAATTGACTTTTTGTCCTGATTACAAATTGTTAAGTTTGGAGCAAATCCAATACAACACATTACTGAGTACCACTCTCCATATTTTCCAGCATAGTGGTGGCTGCATCATGTTATGGGTATGCTTGTCATCTTTAAGGACTAGGGAGTTATTCAGGATAAAAAGAAACGGATGGAGCTAAGCATTCACCATTCAGCATGATAATAACCTAAAACACAAGGCCAAATCTACACTGTGGTTGCTTTCCAGGAAGAGAGTGAATGTGAGTAGCCGAGATACAGTTTTGACTAAATCATCTTGAAAATCTATGGCATGATCGTCTAGCAATGATCAACAACCACTCTGACAGAGCTTGAAGAATTTTGAAAGAATAATGGGCAAATATTGTACAAACCAGGTGTGCAAAGCTCTCAGAGACTTACCCAGAAAGATACACAGCTGTAATCACTACCAAACGTGATTCTAACATGTATTGAATCAGGGGTGTGAATACTGTACTTACGTGGGGGGGAAACTATTCAATCCATTTTAGTATAAGGCTGTAACGTAACAAAATGTGTAAAAAGTCAAGGGGTCTGAATACTTTCCCGAATGCACTGTATGTCTTTATTTCCTTTAAATTAAAAAAATAAATAAACATGTTTTCACTTCATCATTATGGGGCACGGTGTGTAGATGAGATTTAAAAAATATATTTTTCCCATTTTAAATTCAAGCTGTAACACAACAAAATGTGGAATAAGTCAAGGGGTATGAATACAGGGCTCAGGGCTAAATGGACATTCCTTCGGTCCCTACAAAATTAGGCAAATCAATGTTGTTGTTTTTTTGCAACTTGGAATAATATCCAAAACGTAGCCGGTCTCAGGGCTAAATTTTATTTTTTTATTTCACCATGTAGGCTAGTTGAGAACAAGTTCTAATTTACAACTGCGACCTGGCCAAGATAAAGCAAAGCAGTGTGACACAGACAACAACACAGAGTTACACATGGAGTAAACAAATGGACATTCCTTCGGTCCCTACAGAGTTAGGTAACTCATGTTTTGTACCTTACTTGGAATAATATGCCTCTAGGGCAATTCAGACTGATTGAGGACCTTTTTACTGAAGAATGTGCTTAGTTTCTATTATAGCGTTTTGTATATCTGTTTTGCATTTCATATTGATGTGTTTATTTGCATCTGTAAAAGAGACATTGGTCTCAGCATGACTCCCTGTCCACATAAAGATACAACAAAACATCCACACCCAGTGAAAACCCGTCTCACTCACCGGAACCCGATCTGGGTACTTGCTGCGTATTTTGGCCGACTCTATACACCGATGTTCTGTTGAAAAACAGAGACGGATTGAGAGATGTTATGAACGGTCGACTCTATACACAGATGTTCTGTTGAGAAGAATGAGACGGATTCAGAGATGTTGTGAAGGGTGTTACATTGTCATCAGTACAGTAATACAACATGTTTCAAGTCCTCCTAGCTACCGAGAGGGTAGGCGTTGTACTCCAGCCTTTACTCTGAACCTGCTGATTCAGCTAACCAAGAACCTTAAGAGCCACTAGATTAGTAGAACAGGCCGGTGGGTTGCCCCCTGACCTACTCAGTTCACCAACGAGCAGGGCTGTGTTCCAAATGGCCCCCTATACCCTGTGTAGTGCACTACTTTAGTGCACTATACTACTTTAGTGCACTTTAGTGTAGTGCACTACTTTAGTGCACTATATAGGGAATAGGGTTCCATTTGGAACATACCCTCTTGGGAGGCTGTGACAGGAGGATCAACATTTGAGGAGAGGTCACATGACGTTGCCTGACCGAGATCCACAGGCATCAGCAGCAGCTGTTGGACATCAGATGCACTCTGGGTAATCACTGGCAAAAGCTGCCAATTCACTGGGATAATTATGTCAATATTTCCCCTAGGCTACTTCTCTGTGTCAATCTAACACATAAACCATACAGGTGTGGCCTATATCCAAAATATGTAATAAAAGGGAAAAGAAAACTCAAGAAAACTGAAATAATATTTTTAGGAGACTTTTGTTAAAAGATATACATCGTTTTTGCCATGTTATGTAAGCATATTTCAGCCATATAACGTAATGTTATCACGATAATAACCTAATGTTCAGGGGATATGACATGCGTCAGGAGCAGAGAATGATTGAGACAACATTTTGCCAAATGTTTGTTAGAACGAATAGGCCTAGTCCTATTGGATATGATCTATTTACTTTCAATATCACTATCATATCAGTTGTCATGTCAATAGGAACGACATGTCTGGATCGAGGCGATTCAAAATGAAGACGCATAAGCACATTTAGCCAATTAAACAACCAATCCATATGCAATATTTGACTAATGTCTTTTGCACAAAACATTAAGTAACGTCGACATACAATTTCGATTAACTTCGTAATGTTATTTTGTAACCAAAGGACTCAACAACATCTGAGCGGCTGGGTCACTACAGTCAGCCAATGTTAGTGCAGAAAAGTAGCCAATCATAATCAGCAATTGCCATTTTTTTTAAAAGATGAAGAACCCAGAGGAGATACATATTTGTTCCTATATTGACAATTTTCCTATTTGCCTGTTATGAAACAAGTAACCCCCTTTACCCAGAGAATGATCCTCTTTGAACATCCATTTCATGGTGCCTGATTCCGGGAGAGTTTGCTCGACGCGCAGTAAAAATCGTAGAGAGTTGGTGAGAAATCAGACCGTGACAACAACAAAAAATGATTGCTATTGCTCTATTCCTAAAACTGAAAACAATGTAAAAATGTTGACCGAGAACGTCAACAATGTAGCAAAACACGTCTCACTCGGCCGTAGCGTTGCCCAGGGGATGACGTCACTATGGGACTGTACAATCACATCGCAGGGGGAAGGAGGCTGATTCGACTGGGTGCGGTTCAGAGACACACATGCTGCGCACAATATCAGATCTTTACAACGCCTCGGTGTTTCACGTCTGCGTGTTTAACGTCCAATCACCAATCCACACGATAAAGACGTAGCTAACAGTCTGCTATAACCTAGGAGCCGGCATGTACAGAGTTTGTATCTCTGGAGCATATCTAGGATCTCAGTCTACTTTCGTTCCTTTTTTTAAACGGTACTTGCTGTTCTGGATCATTCCAATCCGACATTACCCCTTTGAATTTACATTTAAAATGGTTAATGTTAGGATAAGGGTTCTGGTTAAGTTTTGGGGTAAGGGTTAGGATTTAGGGTGTGGACGTCCCAAAGATCCCGGATAGCACTATCTTTTAAAAAACATGACAGTCTGGTCTAGTTTATGACAGATGCCTGAGCTGACGAGCAAGTGATTTGTCCTAGAAACTCCAATTATATTCTCCATACATCCTCTCTACTTCCTCCCCCTTTCATGGGATAGAGTATGGCATTGATTCACATAGGAATATCATAGATGTGTTGTTTGGGTGGCATCCCACTAGAGAATGACATGTGGAATCACATATAGAGGGATTGAAATAGGATCCCAGTGGACCCACTCCTATTCTGGGCCTTTAAAGTGGGCTTCAGTAATAGCACATGGACTTTCCTTTATTCTGGCAACAGAGAATCTGTAGCGGGACGTTTTGAAGCAGTTTAATCCCTGCTCTGATTGGAATGTGAAGGTCACGTAAAGGTCATAACACAGCTCTATTATTTGTCACTAATTGTTTTATTATAAGTATGTACTATAGTAATGGTTGTATAACATATACAGATATGCAGATATCAGCAGTGCTTTAGTACATAGTGATACAGAATGAGGATAATACAACACAATACAGTAATCTATTATTATTATTATACAGTAACTTTACAGTATAGTGTGTGTAGTTGACTTGCCAGCCGCTGTAACATTTGCTGTCACCAGGTTTTCCAGAAGTCCAGGTCGGACTTCCTACTTTTCCGTCCTGATTCCCAGAATCTTCCAACTGGGATTTCTGTGAAACTTCAGCATTTTATGGGGAAAGTTTCCAGAATTTTGCACTTTGATATAATCCAAACTGTATTCTCGGGAACTAGCCTGATCATGCGATAGCTCACCATTCTGTTTCATCTGAAGGAAGCCCTGAGATCAGGTTGGTTCTACGAGGTTATCAGAACGGTGTATGTACCACAGGAGGTTGGTGACACCTTAATTGGGGAGGATTGGCTCGTGGTAATGACTGGAGCGGAATCTATGGAATGGTACCAAATACATCTAACACATGGTTTCCATGGTTTCCAGGTGTTTGATGCCGTTCCGTTTGCTCCAGTGCGGTCATTTTCACGAGCAGCAGTCTCCTGTGATATGTACGTTGTGTTGATGTCAAATGGCAACCCCATTATCAACCAATCAGGAGTTCTGGAAAAACTGGGAATTTGGGTAAAGTTACTAGAATTTTACAACCCTGGTTTTGTTGATGTCAAACAGTTTCCCCTTTATTATCCTCAGCCTTCAGCTGGTTATCAGAGGGAGGGGTTATCAGCCTTCAGCTGGTTATCAGAGGGAGGGGTTATCAGCCTTCAGCTGGTTATCAGAGGGAGGGGTTATCAGCCTTCAGCTGGTTATCAGAGGGAGGGGTTATCAGCTTTCAGCTGGTTGTCAGGGGGAGGGGTTATCAGCCTTTAGCTGGTTGTCAGGGGGAGGGTTTATCAGCCTTTAGCTGGTTGTCAGGGGGAGGGGTTATCAGCCTTTATCTGGTTGTCAGGGAGGAGGGGTTATCAACCTTTAGCTAGTTGTCAGGGGGAGGGGTTATCAGCCTTTATCTGGTTGTCAGGGGGAGGGGTTATCAGCCTTTAGCTAGTTGTCAGGGGGAGGGGTTATCAGCCTTTAGCTGGTTGTCAGGGGGAGGGGTTATCAGCCTTTAGCTGGTTGTCAGGGAGGAGGGGTTATCAGCCTTTAGCTGGTTGTCAGGGGGAGGGGTTATCAGCCTTTAGCTGGTTGTCAGGTGGAGGTGTTATCAGCCTTTAGCTGGTTGTCAGGGAGGAGGGGTTATCAGCCTTTATCTGGTTGTCAGGGAGGAGGGGTTATCAGCCTTTAGCTGGTTGTCAGGGGGAGGGGTTATCAGCCTTTAGCTGGTTGTCAGGGGGAGGGGTTATCAGCCTTTAGCTGGTTGTCAGGGAGGAGGGGTTATCAGCCTTTAGCTGGTTGTCAGGGAGGAGGGGTTATCAGCCTTTATCTGGTTGTCAGGGAGGAGGGGTCATCAGCCTTTAGCTGGTTGTCAGGGGGAGGGGTTATCAGCCTTTAGCTGGTTGTCAGGGAGGAGGGGTTATCAGCCTTTAGCTGGTTGTCAGGGGGAGGGGTTATCAGCCTTTAGCTGGTTGTCAGGGAGGAGGGGTTATCAGCCTTTAGCTGGTTGTCAGGGGGAGGGGTTATCAGCCTTTAGCTGGTTGTCAGGGGGAGGTGTTATCAGCCTTTAGCTGGTTGTCAGGGAGGAGGGGTTATCAGCCTTTATCTGGTTGTCAGGGAGGAGGGGTTATCAGCCTTTAGCTGGTTGTCAGGGGGAGGGGTTATCAGCCTTTAGCTGGTTGTCAGGGGGAGGGGTTATCAGCCTTTAGCTGGTTGTCAGGGAGGAGGGGTTATCAGCCTTTAGCTGGTTGTCAGGGAGGAGGGGTTATCAGCCTTTATCTGGTTGTCAGGGAGGAGGGGTCATCAGCCTTTAGCTGGTTGTCAGGGGGAGGGGTTATCAGCCTTTATCTGGTTGTCAGGGGGAGGGGTTATCAGCCTTTAGCTGGTTGTCAGGGGGAGGGGTTATCAGCCTTTATCTGGTTGTCAGGGGGAGGGGTTATCCGCCTTTAGCTGGTTGTCAGGGGGAGGGGTTATCAGCCTTTATCTGGTTGTCAGGGAGGAGGGGTTTGTTTGGTTATTAGGATCCCCATTAGTTTTTGCAGAAGCAGCAGCTACTCTTCCTGGGGTCCACAAGATACACAAAACATGACAAGTAACAAAACACTGATACACAAGGAAAGTTACACAAATGTAAACAATATTCAAACAATGCAACCAAAAAATTATACAACAATACAACTAAAAAATGATGTTTATGTGTTCTCCTTCCATGAGTTGTTTTTTTAATCCGTTTTTTAAAGGGACGGGAGTTCCATACAATCATGGCTCTGTATAAAACCGTGTATTTCCTTGAATTAGTTTTGGACTTGGGGACTGTGAAGAGACCCCTGGTGGCATGTCTTGTGGGGTATGTATGGGGTGTCTCTGCTGAGTTTATTTGATTATTTTCCTTACAGGAATATTTATCATGAAAACCATTTTGTGAAAAGGTTCTTATTGGAACCAAAAGGGTTTCTACCTGGAACCAACAAGCGTTATTCAAAGGGTTCTCCTATGGTTCTAAATGGTTTTAGGTTTCTAGATAGCACCTTCAAGAGGGTATCTTGGCTAGATCTTCCTTTGCTGCAGCTGACCGTATTATCGGACAGTAATCAACAGGAGACAAGACCAGAGTCTGAACAACTAGTGCAGTTTATTGATGTTTCAGAAAGCAGAACATCTTTTTATAACAAACATACCTCTCCCCATCTTCACAACAACTCTGTCAATTTGCCTTGAGCATAATAACTGACCATCCAATGTTATACTTAAGCAATAAGGCACGAGGGGGGATGTGGTTTATGGCCAATTTACGACGGCTAAGGGCTGTTCTTAAGCACGACGCAATGCGGAGATCCTGGATACAGCCTTTAGCCGTGGTATATTGGTCATTTACCACAAACCCCCCGAGGTGCCTTATTGCTATTATAAACTGGTTACCAACGTAATTAGAGGAGTCCAAATAAATGTTTTGTTATACCCGTGGTATACCACGGCTGTCAGCCAATCAGCATTCAGGGCTCGAACCACCCAGTTTATAACTAGGAATTTAGCTTCCTCAACTTGCTCAATGGTCACACCCTTTATACACAACAACCAGCTGAGGTTTAGGTCTTAGAGAATGTTTTTAATATTAATCACCTAATACTAATGTGTCAAGTGTGGAATCATCTGCATACGTAGTCATTCTAGCTTTGTGTAAGACCAGTGGCAAATCATTTGTAAAAATAGAGGAGAGTAACAGCCCAAGGCAACTGCCCTGAGGGACACCGCACTTTACATATTTAATGTTAGAGAAGCTTCCACTGAAGAACACTCTCTGGGTTCTATTGGATAAATAATTATCCAAGGGTTATCAGCCTTCAGCCTTCAGCTGGTTGTCAGGGGGGAGGGGTTATCAGCCTTCAGCTGGTTGTCAGGGGGAGGGGTTATCAGCCTTCAGCTGGTTGTCAGGGGGGAGGGGTTATCAGCCTTCAGCTGGTTGTCAGGGGGGAGGGGTTATCAGCCTTCAGCTGGTTGTCAGGGGGGAGGGGTTATCAGCCTTCAGCTGGTTGTCAGGGGGGAGGGGTTATCAGCCTTCAGCTGGTTGTCAGGGGGGAGGGGGTTATCAGCCTTCAGTCTTCAGCTGGTTGTCAGGGGGGAGTGGTTTCCCCAGGTGGTGTCCGGTGGTGATGCCGTGGGGGCGGGTGCTCTGCTCCTCCCTGACCTCCGGCCGCAGCACGAAGCCTCCGGGGAAGGTCAGGTCAAACATCTCGCAGGGGGCAAAGGTCAGGGGTCGCTCGACCAGCAGGGTCTTCAGCCTGGCCCTCCAGCCATCCAGCATGGCTGTCCGTGTCGCGGGGGGGCTGTGTCCCGGACACCAGAACACCTGGGGGGCTAGCACCTGGAACCCACAGAAGTGAAGCACGCCGTTCTGGAAGGATGGAGGGACGTGGAGGAGAGAGGAGAGGAGTGAGGAGACGGTCAAATACATAGAGTGAATACTTGATCTGCGCTTGGTTTAGTTTGCACAATATGCTACAATGGAACCAATGGAATAGACCCAACAAATGCAAACCCACAACGAAATGAAACACATTGGAAATACTTGGTATTTGGAGGTAACGTTGAAGCATCAAAATGTATGAGGAAACTCCTTTTGAGACACACAAGTCTCCCCAACACCACTTGATTACCTTCTAAATCCATGAGAAGCAAATACAGTGAAATATTTGTTTAACTCTTCCCCCCTGACTGTCTTCCTGGGTTACCTGTAGGGGCCACAGTGTGACGTTAATGTCTGTCTTCCTGGGTTACCTGTAGGGGCCACAGTGTGACGTTAATGTCTCCGTTGAGGCCGTCGGGGCGGAACATAGTCTGCATAGATCCAGTGCTGAACGACAACATGGCTTTCTTGTCCTGTAAAATGACAAAGAACCTGAAGTTTAACTCCAAAAAAAACATAGGCCCTATTCATTCCTCCAAAACACAAATGACCCTGAACCTAGAAGCAATGTGGCCTGAACTGAATGAGAGCAGTGTGTCATTTCATAAGGTAGATATTATGTAGGGTGTCCAAACAAAATCATTTGACCAATGGGTACAATACTATATTAATTGTGTAGGTACTGCTCAAACAAAAACCAATGGTCCAAACCTCATGTCTCTATCATCATCCTTTCAAAATGTGTTTGAGTAGCATTACGTCAGCTAGACTGGACGATGTTAAAGAGTAGCATTACGTCAGCTAGACTGGACGCTGTTAGAGAATAGCATTACGTCAGCTAGACTGGACGCTGTTAGAGAATAGCATTACATCAGCTAGACTGGACACTGTTAGAGAGTAGCATTACGTCAGCTAGACTGGACGATGTTAGAGAATAGCATTACGTCAGCTAGACTGGACACTGTTAGAGAGTAGCATTACGTCAGCTAGACTGGACGCTGTTAGAGAATAGCAATGCGTCAGCTAGACTGGACACTGTTAGAGAGTAGCATTACGTCAGCTAGACTGGACGATGTTAGAGAATAGCATTACGTCAGCTAGACTGGACGCTGTTAGAGAATAGCATTACGTCAGCTAGACTGGACGATGTTAGAGAATAGCATTACGTCAGCTAGACTGGACGATGTTAGAGAATAGCATTACGTCAGCTAGACTGGACGCTGTAAGAGAATAGCATTACGTCAGCTAGACTGGACGCTGTAAGAGAATAGCATTACGTCAGCTAGACTGGACGATGTTAGAGAATAGCATTACGTCAGCTAGACTGGACGCTGTTAGAGAATAGCATTACGTCAGCTAGACTGGACGCTGTTAGAGAATAGCATTACGTCAGCTAGACTGGACGCTGTTAGAGAATAGCATTACGTCAGCTAGACTGGACGATGTTAGAGAATAGCATTACGTCAGCTAGACTGGACGCTGTTAGAGAATAGCATTACGTCAGCTAGACTGGACGCTGTTAGAGAATAGCATTACGTCAGCTAGACTGGACGATGTTAGAGAATAGCATTACGTCAGCTAGACTGGACGCTGTTAGAGAATAGCATTACGTCAGCTAGACTGGACGATGTTAGAGAATAGCATTACGTCAGCTAGACTGGACGATGTTAGAGAATAGCATTACGTCAGCTAGACTGGACGATGTTAGAGAATAGCATTACGTCAGCTAGACTGGACGATGTTAGAGAATAGCATTACGTCAGCTAGACTGGACGATGTTAGAGAATAGCATTACGTCAGCTAGACTGGACGATGTTAGAGAATAGCATTACGTCAGCTAGACTGGACGCTGTTAGAGAATAGCATTACGTCAGCTAGACTGGACGATGTTAGAGAATAGCATTACGTCAGCTAAACTGGACGATGTTAGAGAATAGCATTACGTCAGCTAGACTGGACGCTGTTAGAGAATAGCATTACGTCAGCTAGACTGGACGCTGTTAGAGAATAGCATTACGTCAGCTAGACTGGACGCTGTTAGAGAATAGCATTACGTCAGCTAGACTGGACGATGTTAGAGAATAGCATTACGTCAGCTAGACTGGACGATGTTAGAGAATAGCATTACGTCAGCTAGACTGGACGATGTTAGAGAATAGCATTACGTCAGCTAGACTGGACGATGTTAGAGAATAGCATTACGTCAGCTAGACTGGACGATGTTAGAGAATAGCATTACGTCAGCTAGACTGGACGCTGTTAGAGAATAGCATTACGTCAGCTAGACTGGACGCTGTTAGAGAATAGCATTACGTCGGCTAGACTGGACGATGTTAGAGAATAGCATTACGTCAGCTAGACTGGACGCTGTTAGAGAATAGCATTACGTCAGCTAGACTGGACGATGTTAGAGAATAGCATTACGTCAGCTAGACTGGACGATGTTAGAGAATAGCATTACGTCAGCTAGACTGGACGATGTTAGAGAATAGCATTACGTCAGCTAGACTGGACGCTGTTAGAGAATAGCATTACGTCAGCTAGACTGGACGATGTTAGAGAATAGCATTGCGTCAGCTAGACTGGACGCTGTTAGAGAATAGCATTACGTCAGCTAGACTGGACGCTGTTAGAGAATAGCATTGTGTCGGCTAGACTGGACGCTGTTAGAGAATAGCATTGTGTCGGCTAGACTGGACGCTGTTAGAGAATAGCATTACATCAGCTAGACTGGACGCTGTAAGATAATTAAGGATAACTGAGAGACTCAGCATTTAACTCGTTATCTTTTACATTTAATTTAGTTTGTGTCCATTTGGCTTCTTGTGATCCACGGAAACAACATGTAAAATCCTCAAACGTCACTGCAAGAAACCAGCCACCGCTCTGTCAACAGAGCCCGGTGCTTATTATGGGATGTATTAGGTTACGAAATCAGACTTAAAAAAAAATATAAATGTTAATCAATGCTTGACTCGGGATGAAAGAAGTGCAGCAGCTGTCTTTTTTCCATTAGACTATATTCACCGAAATGTACAAATGACGTTATGATCAAGAGACCTGATTATTCACTGTGAAGGGTTTATTCACCTTTTCCATGACTTCTCCATGACTTAACCACATTTCATGGCTATTATTTAGACTACATGAAAAAAGTAAGCATTATTGACACTGGAAGGCTTCTGTGTCTGATCCCATAGGCCTACCATCTCCTGTCACTGTGCCCTTTTATCAAGGCACTTAACCCCCCACAAAGTAGAAACTGCACTAGTCACATGTTGTCATCTAGAGAGCTCCTGGGTGTCCATCATGCAGGCTTCTGATCCAGCCCTGAAACACCCAAGTCTACTTATGAAGGTCCTGTTGAGCAGCTGTTGTTAAGGCTACAATGTGGTTAGACCAGGGCTGGAACAAAAGCCTGCACACCCAGTAGCTATCCTGGAGGATGGTTAAATATACGTTAAATATTGCAACATTACAAGGAAATACTTTTGTCTTTATAAAATGATTCCCTCATTCAATGAATCAGGGATCAAATGGATAAGGTTGGCTACCTCAAAGCAAGGTGTCTAGACGTGTTTATATACTAGGCTCTACTATTCATATTTCCGGGGAGATCTATGCACAGCAAGTTATTTCTCATTAGGCTATTCTTAGAAGAGTTTTAATGTTGTCTCAATTTACATGGCTACTGTTTACCAGCTTTCCAACGGTGCAGATTTATTTAGGCTGTCTACAGTCCCGGTGGAAAAGCTACAACACCATTCATGCTTCGTTAGCTCTAGTTAACTAGTGAGATAGCCAGTTCAAAGGATAAATTGTATCAGTTATCTAGGTAGTTTGTTGTCTGTTATTATTTTATACCTGCTGCTGAAATGTCGCGTTCGCACTGGCACACACAGACACGCACCGAAGGGTCATTCCTATAATAGCTGATATGTAGATTTTTAAATGTATTAATAATATTTAAAAGTTTTATAAAAAATTATGCAACTAATTTACATGACTTTACAAATCCTAATTTGCCAATTTGGAATGCATCGTGCTCATTCATGCTGGCGCACTTTCAGTCTGTGCAATCTAGAACCTCCTACTGTCACGCAGTTACGCAAACTAGCGGCAAATAAACGTGAACAAAACGGAATCAGGAACTGAATGCCAACTGTCCATTGCTATTCAATGCAGGTCCCGACTTCATTCCGCTTTGATTAACTATTCAGAACATGAAGAATCATATTTGTCTTAGTAAAATGTATTTTATAGCATATGGAAGTTACATTTCATCACCAACGCGCGTTTTTACCCACTTTGGGCAGAGTGGTGGACCCCCTACATTACGGCTATTTTAAATTGGTAGGATAGTAGGGGGTAACTAGCTGTAATTCACATAAAGACCACAAGATGTCACCGTTTTATTTTCGCAACACTTTCCCTGGCTGTCACTGTTCTTGCTGAACCAAAAAAATGGCCTCTATTTCATCACAATTTTGAGATAATTCAACAAAACGATTGTGGTAAATTGATCTAATTTTTTTAAATGTTGAAAAAGTTGTAAATATATTCCAATGAAGTTAGATCTCTATTTGTTTATATATATATATATATAGAAAAGCCTTAAAAAATCCACTTGTTTAGAGAGAAAATCTAGATAATTTTTTTGTAAAGTAGTAAAGTAATAAGATGTTGGTTGAGTGTGTTGGGGGCTAGTTACCCCTTTATGGTTATGAATGTGTTTCTACCTGTCATTTAGACATTTAGACAATGACTAGCCCAGTTAGCGCTAGTTTATGCTAGTCTACTGGAACTAAAGACATGAACAGAAGGGTCAAAAGGTCAAACCTTGAATATTCCATTGCTGTACATCTTCTGCAGCGAGAAGGCAAAGCCTTGACTCAGGACTCTGTCTATCCAGCCCTTCATGATGGCTGGAACGCTGAACCAGTACATAGGGAACTGATGGGGAGAGAGATATGGTTGACACTTCATCTACACCAATCCAATGATTTTTAAACTATGATGGGGAGTGTAGGCTTAAATACTTTGGGGAGAAAGGTGGAGAATTTAAACGCAGCAAGGCAAAGAAGAAGAAAGACAGAAAGAGAGGTGGGGGAAGGGGAGGTGAGACAGAAAGAGAGAGAGGGGGGAAGGGGAAGGGGAGTGAGACAGAAAGAGAGGTGGGGGAGGGGAGGTGAGACAGAAAGAGAGAGAGGGGGGAAGGGGAAGGGGAGTGAGACAGAAAGAGAGGTGGGGGGAAGGGGAGTGAGACAGAAAAAGAGGTGGGGGGGGATTTAGACAGAAAGAGAGAGAGGGTGGAAGGGGAGTGAGACAGAAAGAGAGAGAGAGGGTGGAAGGGGAGTGAGACAGAAAGAGAGAGAGAGGGTGGAAGGGGAGTGAGACAGAAAGAGAGAGAGAGGGTGGAAGGGGAGTGAGACAGAAAGAGAGAGAGAGGGTGGAAGGGGAGTGAGACAGAAAGAGAGAGAGGGTGGAAGGGGAGTGAGACAGAAAGAGAGAGAGAGGGTGGAAGGGGAGTGAGACAGAAAGAGAGAGAGAGGGTGGAAGGGGAGTGAGACAGAAAGAGAGAGAGAGGGTGGAAGGGGAGTGAGACAGAAAGAGAGAGAGAGGGTGGAAGGGGAGTGAGACAGAAAGAGAGAGAGAGGGTGGAAGGGGAGTGAGACAGAAAGAGAGAGAGAGGGGGGAAGGGGAGTGAGACAGAAAGAGAGAGAGAGGGGGGAAGGGGAGTGAGACAGAAAGAGAGAGAGAGGGGGGAAGGGGAGTGAGACAGAAAGAGAGAGAGAGGGGGGAAGGGGAGTGAGACAGAAAGAGAGAGAGAGGGGGGAAGGGGAGAGAGACAGAAAGAGAGAGAGAGGGGGAAGGGGAGAGAGACAGAAAGAGAGGTGGGGGGAAGGGGAGAGAGACAGAAAGAGAGGTGGGGGGAAGGGGAGAGAGACAGAAAGAGAGAGAGGGGGGAAGGGGAGTGAGACAGAAAGAGAGAGAGGGGGGAAGGGGAAGGGGAGTGAGACAGAAAGAGAGAGGGGGGGGAAGGGGAGTGAGACAGAAAGAGAGAGAGGGGGGAAGGGGAGTGAGACAGAAAGAGAGAGAGTGGGGAAGGGGAGTGAGACAGAAAGAGAGAGAGTGGGGAAGGGGAGTGAGACAGAAAGAGAGAGAGGGGGGAAGGGGAGAGAGACAGAAAGAGAGGTGGGGGGAAGGGGAGAGAGACAGAAAGAGAGGTGGGGGGAAGGGGAGAGAGACAGAAAGAGAGGTGCGGGGAAGGGGAGAGAGACAGAAAGAGAGGTGGGGGGAAGGGGAGAGAGACAGAAAGAGAGGTGGGGGGAAGGGGAGAGAGACAGAAAAAGAGGTGCGGGGAAGGGGAGAGAGACAGAAAGAGAGGTGGGGGGGGATTTAGACAGAAAGAGAGAGAGAGGGGAAGGGGAGTGAGACAGAAAGAGAGGTGGGGGGAAGGGGAGAGAGACAGAAAGAGAGAGAGTGGGGAAGGGGAGTGAGACAGAAAGAGAGAGTAGGGGGAAGGGGAGAGAGACAGAAAGAGAGGTGCGGGGAAGGGGAGAGAGACAGAAAGAGAGGTGGGGGGAAGGGGAGAGAGACAGAAAGAGAGGTGGGGGGAAGGGGAGAGAGACAGAAAGAGAGAGAGTGGGGAAGGGGAGTGAGACAGAAAGAGAGAGTGGGGGGAAGGGGAGAGAGACAGAAAGAGAGGTGTGGGGAAGGGGAGTGAGACAGAAAGAGAGGTGGGGGGAAGGGGAGAGAGACAGAAAGAGAGGTGCGGGGAAGGGGAGTGAGACAGAAAGAGAGAGGGGGGGAAGGGGAGTGAGACAGAAAGAGAGAGGGGGGGAAGGGGAGTGAGACAGAAAGAGAGAGAGGGGGGAAGGGGAGTGAGACAGAAAGAGAGAGGGGGGAAGGGGAGTGAGACAGAAAGAGAGAGGGGGGAAGGGGAGTGAGACAGAAAGAGAGAGAGGGGGGAAGGGGAGTGAGACAGAAAGAGAGAGAGGGGGGAAGGGGAGTGAGACAGAAAGAGAGAGAGGGGGGAATGGGAGTGAGACAGAAAGAGAGAGAGGGGGGAATGGGAGTGAGACAGAAAGAGAGAGAGGGGGGAAGGGGAGTGAGACAGAAAGAGAGAGAGGGTGGAAGGGGAGTGAGACAGAAAGAGAGAGAGGGTGGAAGGGGAGTGAGACAGAAAGAGAGAGAGGGTGGAAGGGGAGTGAGACAGAAAGAGAGAGAGGGTGGAAGGGGAGTGAGACAGAAAGAGAGAGGGGGGGAAGGGGAGTGAGACAGAAAGAGAGAGAGGGGGGAATGGGAGTGAGACAGAAAGAGAGAGAGGGGGGAAGGGGAGTGAGACAAAAAGAGAGAGAGGGGGGAGGGGAGTGAGACAGAAAGAGAGAGAGGGGGGAGGGGAGTGAGACAGAAAGAGAGAGAGGGGGGAAGGGGAGTGAGACAGAAAGAGAGGTGGGGGGAAGGGGAGTGAGACAGAAAGAGAGAGAGGGGGGAAGGGGAGTGAGACAGAAAGAGAGAGAGGGGGGAGTGGAGTATGACAGAAAGAGAGAGAGTGGGGAAGGGGAGAGAGACAGAAAGAAATGTGAGGGGAAGGAGAGAGAGAGGAGTGTGTGACCTCTGACCTGGAAGATGACGAGCTCCGCCGCCTCCACTTTCCGCTGCTCAGCTATGATGTCATCACTGAGTCGACCCTCCTTCCAGGCTTGCATGGTCTCCTCTCCATACTTGAACTGCTCTGGGTTCCTCACCTCACCTGACAAAGGGACAGAACAGCAGCAACGTCAAGCGTGTGTGTAGTTTGTTGGCACCTGTGTGTGTGTGTGTGTGTTGGCGTGTGTGTGTGTGTGTGTGTACCTGTGATATCCTCCATTGTGGCGGAGGCTCTGAAGTTCATGGCGTAGAGGTCAGACACAACAACCTTGTAGCCCTGCTGTCTGAGGGCTTCCACGGCAACATCCTTCGCTGCCGAGTTAAAGGACCCCCCACTCTGATGGGCGTACACAATCAGCACTGTCTTCTGAGCTGGTACACACACACACACACACACACACACACACACACACACATGATAAGGTGGTGGATGGATCAGTCATAATTGTTCCCCTAAAACAAAACTACACATCAAGTTACATTTCATTATGAATGTGTTATTATCTGGTTCTTACTCACTCTTAGAATAAAAAGCGTTCCAAAAGGGTTCTGTGGCTGTCGCCATAGGAGAACCCTTTTTTGGTTACAGGTAGAACCCTTTTGGAACCCAAAAGACTTCCACCTGGAACCAAAAAGGGTTCTACCTGGAACCAAAAAGAGTTCTACCCGGAACCAAAAAGAGTTCTACCTGGAACCCAAAAGGGTTCTACCTGGAACCCAAAAGAGTTCTACCTGGGACCAAAAAGAGTTCTACCTGGAACCCAAGAGAGGTTATTCAAAACGGTTCTTCTATGAGAACAGCTGAAAAAGCACCTTTTTTTCCAAGAATGTATGTCATTACTGGGTTATGACTGTGTCTGTGTTCCACATGGCACCCTATTCCCTTTATAGTGCACTACTTTTGACCAGTGTCCAATAGGGTGGTGTACTATATAGGGCAGTGTTTCCCAGCTCCAGTCCTCCCAACAGTATACATTGTTGTCGTAGCCCCGGACAAACTTCCCTGATTCAACATGTCAACGAATCATCAAACCCTCAGGGAGTTGAATCAGGGTGATTTGGGCCTCAGTCTGTATTAGTGGGCTATTACCCAGGATAACAGGAAACGTCATGAACACGTTCTAGGTTTGTTTTGCGGCAATGACAATTTCCCCTTTCGTCTCAATGAGCAGTAGCCGGCTTGTACATTCCTAATGTTCTGTAGCTGTGTACAGCAGTCAGTCATCACATCCTCTCAGAGAGAATCGTGAAGGGAAAACATGTCTGGTAAGTCTGCCGTTTGGGGGGGAGGGAACAAAAACAATATCCTATTTCACACACAGCTGTCACGACTTCCTCCGAAGTCGGTCCCTCTACTTGTTCGGGCGGCGTTCGAAGTCGTCGACCTTCTAGCCATCGCTGATCCTCTTTTCATTTTCCATTGGTTTTGTCTTGTCTTGTATCACACCTGTTTCCAAATCCCATTCATTACATGTTGTGTATTTAACCCTCTGTTCCCTCTCATTGTCCTTGTCGGTGATTGTTTGTTTGTTAGCTGTGTGCAAGATATGTTCTGGTGTGCGACGGTTTTGTACCTATTTGTATTATTTTGTATATTTTCGGCGTTTTGAGCACTTATTAAACTGCTTAGTTTTATAGCAAGTTGGATCTCCTGTGTCTGACTTCCCTGCCACCAGCACGCACCCATACAACAACACTGCCTGTAGGCTGGCCAGGAGGCTCCACAACATCCTCCTGCTACAGAGCCTTGGAGCCCCTGGCCATCTGTAAATAAAAACAACAAGAAAATAGGAGGATGTTTGAAATGATTTATACTTTTACTTTTGATACTTAATAAGTATTATTATTTATTTTTTTAGCAATTACATTTACTTTTGATACTTAATAAGTATTATTTGTTTTTTTTTAGCAAGTACATTTACTTTTGATACTTAAAGTATTATTATTTATTTTTTTAGCAATTATTTTTTACTTTTGATACTTAAGTATATTTAAAACCAAATACTTTTCAGACTTTTTCAAGTAGTATTTTACCGGGTGACATTTCACTTTTACTTTGGCACAACTCTGCCAGGACCTAGGATCAAGAGAGACACTCAAGTGTTTTAGTACTATATCTCTTGACACAGTGATGAAAATAATCATGGCCTCTAAACCTTCAAGCTGCATACTGGACCCTATTCCAACTAAACTACTTAAAGAGCTGCTTCCTGTGCTCGGCCCTCCTATGTTGAACATAATAAACGGCTCCCTATCCACCGGATGTGTACCAAACTCACTAAAAAGGGCAGTAATAAAGTCTCTCTTGAAAAAGCCAAATCTTGACCCAGAAAATATTAAAAACTATCGGCCTATATCGAATCTTCCATTCCTCTCCAAAATGTTAGAAAAAGCTGTTGTGCAGCAACTCACTGCCTTCCTCAATACAAACAATGTATACGAAATGCTTCAGTCTGGTTTTAGACCCCATCATAGCACTGAGACTGCACTTGTGAAGGTGGTAAATGACCTTTTAATGGCGTCAGACAGAGGCTCTGCATCTGGCCTAGTGCTCCTAGACCTTAGTGCTGCCTTTGATACCATCGATCACCACATTCTTTTGGAGAGATTGGAAACCCAAATTGGTCTACACGGACAAGTTCTGGCCTGGTTTAGATCTTATCTGTCGGAAAGATATCAGTTTGTCTCTGTGAATGGTTTGTCCTCTGACAAATCAACTGTAAATTCCGGTGTTCCTCAAGGTTCTGTTTTAGGACCAATATTGTTTTCACTATATATTTTACCTCTTGGGGATGTCATTCGAAAGCATAATGTTAACTTTCACTGCTATGCGGACGACACACAGCTGTACATTTCAATGAAACATGGTGAAGCCCCAAAATTGCCCTCGCTAGAAACCTGTGTTTCAGACATAAGGAAGTGGATGGCTGAAAACGTTCTACTTTTAAACTCGGACAAAACAGAGATGCTTGTTCTAGGTCCCAAGAAACAAAGAGATCTTCTGTTGAATCTGACAATTAATCTTGATGGTTGTAAAGTTGTCTCAAATAAAACTGTGAAGGACCTCGGCGTTACTCTGGAACCTGATCTCTCTTTTGACGAACATATCAAGACTGTTTCAAGGACAGCTTTTTTCCATTTACGTAACATTGTAAAAATCAGAAACTTTCTGTCCAAAAATTATGCAGAAAAATTAATCCATGCTTTTGTTACTTCTAGGTTAGACTACTGCAATGCTCTACTTTCCGGCTACCCGGATAATGCACTAAGTAAACTTCAGTTAGTGCTAAATACGGCTGCCAGAATCCTGACTAGAACCCAAAAATGTGATCATATTACTCCAGTGCTAGCCTCCCTACACTGGCTTCCTGTTAAGGCAAGGGCTGATTTTAAGGTTTTACTGCTAACCTACAAAGCATTACATGGGCTTGCTCCTACCTATCTTTCCGATTTGGTCCTGCCGTACATACCTACACGTACGCTACGGTCACAAGACGCAGGCCTCCTAATTGTCCCTAGAATTTCTAAGCAAACAGCTGGAGGCAGGGCTTTCTCCTATAGATCTCAATTTTTATGGAATGGTCTGCCTACCCATGTGAGAGACATAGACTCGGTCTCAACTTTTAAGTCTTTACTGAAGACTCATCTCTTCAGTGGGTCATATGATTGAGTGTAGTCTGGCCCAGGAGTGTGAAGGTGAACGGAAAGGCTCTGGAGCAATGAACCGCCCTTGCTGTCTCTGCCTGGCCGGTTCCCCTCTCTCCACTGGGATTCTCTGCCTCTGGTGCTCTTTCATGCCGTCCCTAGGAGGGGTGCGTCACTTTAGTGGGTTGAGTCACTGACGTGATCTTCCTGTCTGGGTTGGCGCCCCCCCTTGGGTTGTGCCGTGCCGGAGATCTTTGTGGGCTATACTCGGCCTTGTCTCAGGATGGTAAATTGGTGGTTGAAGATATCCCTTTGCTTTGGCAAAGTGGATGGGGTTATATCCTTCCTGTTTGGCCCTGTCCGGGGGTATCGTGTCTCCCGACCCCTCCTGTCTCAGGCTCCAGTATTTATGCTGCAGTAGTTTATGTGTCGGGGGGCTAGGGTCAGTTTGTTATATCTGGAGTACTTCTCCTGTCTTATCCGGTGTCCTGTGTGAATTTAAGTATGCTCTCTCTAATTCTCTCTTTCTCTCTTTCTTTCTCTCTCTCTCGGAGGACCTGAGCCCTAGGACCATGCCTCAGGACTACCTGGCATGATGACTCCTTGCTGTCCCCAGTCCACCTGGCCGTGCTGCTGCTCCAGTTTCAACTGTTCTGCCTGTGGCTATGGAACCCTGACCTGTTCACCGGACGTGCTACCTGTCCCAGACCTGCTGTTTTCAACTCTCTAGAGACCGCAGGAGCGGTAGAGATACTCTTAATGATCGGCTATGAAAAGCCAACTGACATTTACTCCTGAGGTGCTGACTTGTTGCACCCTCTACAACTACTGTGATTATTATTATTTGACCCTGCTGGTCATTTTTGAACATTTGAACATCTTGGCCATGTTCTGTTATAATCTCCACCCGGCACAGCCAGAAGAGGACTGGCCACCCCTCATAGCCTGGTTCCTCTCTATGTTTCTTCCTAGATTCTGGCCTTTCTAGGGAGTTGTTCCTAGCTGCCGTGCTTCTACACCTGCATTGCTTGCTGTTTGGGGTTTTAGGCTGGGTTTCTGTACAGCACTTTGAGATATCAGCTGATGTAAGAAGGGCTATATGAATACATTTGATTTGATTTGATACCTGACTCATTTTCTATTAATTTGACTGTTTCCATGACTGACAATACATCATACATCCATTGTGTTTGTTAAACTACAACAGAACAATTATACAAAGCTGTCCAAGTTCAATAATGCTGATCACAATAATCTGCTTTAATGAATCAAAAAACAGAGTGGTTTTGTCATTATAGCGTTTGCATAAATCTTACTCAGTGTAGCAACACAAAGTACTAAGGCATCAGCACAAAATCACACCACTTGTTGGCTAATTGACAAATGCATGACAACTTTAAATTCAGCTGAACAAGCCAGCAGGATAATGAAATATAAACCAAAGTACCTGAAAGCAGAGATATCGTAAATATACTATATTTCACCATTGAGACTTACCCATGACGCGTGTTTATGATCGGTCCTTCCCTGGATCTGGGCGCTCGCTCTTCTGCACCTCGAGGGGAAAACCTGCGCCTTTATCCGGTACCGCAGCGCGCAGCTCTTATCACTATGGAACCGCCCGCCGATATTCGCGTGAGAAACATTCTTTGATTGAAACTGGGATTGAGCGGTTACATAACACCAGAGTCTCGAGTCACACGTACACAAAGAAGAAAATAAGAAAGAAAAAAACGTCCTGTAGCCTCGTCAGCCATGGGACCGACCAGTCTATCCAGGCGTGTTTTAAAGTCGGGAAATGTTACAGTCAGTTGACCGGTTAAGGAGAGAATGTTTGGTTTACTACTTTTGGCTTTAGGAAAACAGTGTTTCGTGGTATTCTTCTCTGTATTAGACCATTCATATGGGTACCATGAGTTTATCCGACTTAAATGCTCTTCATTAGCGATGCGTAAAGAAACATTGGCAAGTCAAAAATGCTCTCACACCTACTCTGGAACTGTTTGACATGTAAAAGGTGTTCCAACACTGGACTCCCTAAAACATGGTACTTCGCCCGAAGTGAATTTCGTAGCATGTTAGGAAAGAATTTCGCAAACCCTATCTCTTTTCCTAACCTTAACCTAATTTTCCGAACATGATACGTTTCTTCTCCAAACCTGCTGCGTAAATTCTTCTAACCTGCTACGAAAAAGCAACTTTCGGTTGTAGCTGTATCAAAGTGGCGTGTTTTCAGGCCTATTGTTTTCAGGCCTATCAAAGTGGCGTGTTTTCAGGCCTACACACCTATTGTGCTGCGTGCCGCCTCAGTATTTGGTTGGGTGGGGTCCAGTGCGGAATGCGCCATGACATTATGACTAGTCTCAAAACCAAGACTGACTGATCTGACCAGTCTTCGGACTGTTTGGAATGTCACTTGCACACGTTTGTCACCCCTCACTGGAAAGACAGACAGACATGCAGACAGACAGACAGACATAGGTTGGGACAGCTGATAGACTGTAATTCTAATTCAACCACGGATCAAGATGAGCTTGCTGTCTTTATATAGCCACACAATAACGACACAGCCCACATTCTACAAGTAGGACACACAGGTGTCCCACGAACATCAACAACTTTGACCTATAGATTCAATGTATGTATTATTTTATGTAAACAGCTAATTAATTGCAGGCCATGTTTCTGCACAGTAATCCGTTCAACAATGTGCTGTGTCATAATGTGCTCAGTTTCCTGCTCTATAGTAGTGCACTATATAGGGAATAGGGTGCCATTTGGCATACCCTCCTGCTCTCAATTTTCATCACATGACACTGGACCCGGGGATCTCATGACAGACGATTGGTTCTCTGTTCAGAATTCCTAGATTTGGGGCCTAGTTACCTCAGTACAATAGAACAATAGATTTGGGGTCTAGTTAACTTAGTACAATAGAACGATAGATTTGGGGCCTAGTTAGTCCAGTACAATAGAACAATAGATTTGGGGCCTAGTTACCTCAGTACAATATAACAATAGATTTGGGGCCTAGTTACCTCAGTACAATAGAACACTAGATGTGGGGCTTAGTTACCTCAGTACAATATAAGTCCTAGTTACCTCAGTACAATAGAACACTAGATTTGAGTCCTAGTTACCCCAGTACAATATAACCCAAATATGTTGTCTCTATGGCATGGAAATGATGATGAGAATATTGGAAACATGCTTTCACTGGTTATGCCACAGTGGTATCTATTGTTTTTGGATACTGTATAAGGTTAACAGCCTCTATCTGTCTCAGTCTAACAGAACATCCTTGGTGTCCTGAGACATATGGATACTGTATAAGGTTAACAGCCTCTATCTGTCTGTCTAACAGAACATCCTTGGTGTCCTGAGACATATGGATACTGTTTAAGGTTAACAGCCTCTATCTGTCTGTCTAACAGAACATCCTTGGTGTCCTGAGACATATGGATACTGTATAAGGTTAACAGCCTCTATCTGTCTGTCTAACAGAACATCCTTGGTGTCCTGAGACATATGGATACTGTTTAAGGTTAACAGCCTCTATCTGTCTCAGTCTAACAGAACATCCTTGGTGTCCTGAGACATATGGATACTGTATAAGGTTAACAGCCTCTATCTGTCTCAGTCTAACAGAACATCCTTGGTGTCCTGAGACATATGGATACTGTATAAGGTTAACAGCCTCTATCTGTCTGTCTAACAGAACATCCTTGGTGTCCTGAGACATATGGATACTGTATAAGGTTAACAGCCTCTATCTGTCTGTCTAACAGAACATCCTTGGTGTCCTGAGACATATGGATACTGTATAAGGTTAACAGCCTCTATCTGTCTGTCTAACAGAACATCCTTGGTGTCCTGAGACATATGGATACTGTATAAGGTTAACAGCCTCTATCTGTCTGTCTAACAGAACATCCTTGGTGTCCTGAGACATATGGATACTGTATAAGGTTAACAGCCTCTATCTGTCTCAGTCTAACAGAACATCCTTGGTGTCCTGAGACATATGGATACTGTATAAGGTTAACAGCCTCTATCTGTCTCAGTCTAACAGAACATCCTTGGTGTCCTGAGACATATGGATACTGGGCCACCTGGTGTCAACTCGGGGTATGAGAGGCAGAGACGTTTGAAACGTCTTTGTGAAAGGTAGCAGGACTTGCAGTCTCTGGTCTATAGTAGTACCACTATATAGGGAATAGGGCTCTGGTCTATAGTAGTACCGCTATATAGGGAATAGGGCTCTGGTCTATAGTAGTACCACTATATAGGGAATAGGGCTCTGGTCTATAGTAGTACCACTAAATAGGGAATAGGGCTCTGGTCTATAATAGTGCACTATATAGGGAATAGGACTCTGGTCTATAGTAGTGCCACTATATAGGGAATAGGGCTCTGGTCTATAGTAGTGCACTAAATAGGGAATAGGGCTCTGGTCAATAATAGTGCACTATATAGGGAATAGGACTCTGGTCTATAGTAGTGCCACTATATAGGGAATAGGGCTCTGGTCTATAGTAGTGCACTAAATAGGGAATAGGGCTCTGGTCTATAGTAGTACCACTATATAGGGAATAGGGCTCTGGTCTATAGTAGTACCACTATATAGGGAATAGGGCTCTGGTCTATAGTAGTGCACTAAATAGGGAATAGGGCTCTGGTCTATAGTAGTACCACTATATAGGGAATAGGGCTCTGGTCTATAGTAGTACCACTATATAGGGAATAGGGCTCTGGTCTATAGTAGTACCACTATATAGGGATTAGGCCTCTGGTCTATAGTAGTGCCACTATATAGGGAATAGGGCTCTGGTCAATAGTAGTACCACTATATAGGGAATAGGGCCCTGGTCTATAGTAGTACCACTATATAGGGAATAGGGCTCTGGTCTATAGTAGTACCACTATATAGGGAATAGGGCTCTGGTCTATAGTAGTACCACTATATAAGGAATAGGGCTCTGGTCTATAGTAGTACCACTATATAGGGAATAGGGCTCTGGTCTATAGTAGTACCACTATATAGGGAATAGGGCTCTGGTCTATAGTAGTACCACTATATAGGGGATAGGGCTCTGGTCTATAGTAGTACCACTATATAGGGAATAGGGCTCTGGTCTATAGTAGTACCACTATATAGGGAATAGGGCTCTGGTCTATAGTAATACCACTATATAGGGAATAGGGCTCTGGTCTATAGTAGTACCACTATATAGGGAATAGGGCTCTGGTCTATAGTAGTACCACTATATAGGGAATAGGGCTCTGGTCTACAGTAGTACCACTATATAGGGAATAGGGCTCTGGTCTATAGTAGTACCACTATATAGGGAATAGGGCTCTGGTCTATAGTAGTACCACTATATAGGGAATAGGGCTCTGGTCTATAGTAGTACCACTATATAGGGATTAGGCCTCTGGTCTATAGTAGTGCCACTATATAGGGAATAGGGCTCTGGTCTATAGTAGTACCACTATATAGGGAATAGGGCCCTGGTCTATAGTAGTACCACTATATAGGGAATAGGGCTCTGGTCTATAGTAGTACCACTATATAGGGAATAGGGCTCTGGTCTATAGTAGTACCACTATATAGGGAATAGGGCCCTGGTCTATAGTAGTACCACTATATAAGGAATAGGGCTCTGGTCTATAGTAGTACCACTATATAGGGAATAGGGCTCTGGTCTATAGTAGTACCACTATATAGGGAATAGGGCTCTGGTCTATAGTAGTACCACTATATAGGGGATAGGGCTCTGGTCTATAGTAGTACCACTATATAGGGAATAGGACTCTGGTCTATAGTAGTACCACTATATAGGGAATAGGACTCTGGTCTATAGTAGTACCACTATTAGGGAATAGGGCTCTGGTCTATAGTAGTACCACTATATAGGGAATAGGGCTCTGGTCTATAGTAGTACCACTATATAGGGAATAGGACTCTGGTCTATAGTAGTACCACTATTAGGGAATAGGGCTCTGGTCTATAGTAGTACCACTATATAGGGAATAGGGCTCTGGTCTATAGTAGTACCACTATATAGGGAATAGGGCTCTGGTCTATAGTAGTACCACTATATAGGGAATAGGGCTCTGGTCTACAGTAGTACCACTATATAGGGAATAGGGCTCTGGTCTATAGTAGTACCACTATATAGGGAATAGGGCTCTGGTCTATAGTAGTACCACTATATAGGGAATAGGGCTCTGGTCTATAGTAGTACCACTATATAGGGAATAGGGCTCTGGTCTATAGTAGTACCACTATATAGGGAATAGGGCTCTGGTCTATAATAGTGCACTATATAGGGAATAGGACTCTGGTCTATAGTAGTGCCACTATATAGGGAATAGGGCTCTGGTCTATAGTAGTGCACTAAATAGGGAATAGGGCTCTGGTCAATAATAGTGCACTATATAGGGAATAGGACTCTGGTCTATAGTAGTGCCACTATATAGGGAATAGGGCTCTGGTCTATAGTAGTGCACTAAATAGGGAATAGGGCTCTGGTCTATAGTAGTACCACTATATAGGGAATAGGGCTCTGGTCTATAGTAGTACCACTATATAGGGAATAGGGCTCTGGTCTATAGTAGTGCACTAAATAGGGAATAGGGCTCTGGTCAATAGTAGTACCACTATATAGGGAATAGGGCTCTGGTCTATAGTAGTACCACTATATAGGGAATAGGGCTCTGGTCTATAGTAGTACCACTATATAGGGATTAGGCCTCTGGTCTATAGTAGTGCCACTATATAGGGAATAGGGCTCTGGTCTATAGTAGTACCACTATATAGGGAATAGGGCCCTGGTCTATAGTAGTACCACTATATAGGGAATAGGGCTCTGGTCTATAGTAGTACCACTATATAGGGAATAGGGCTCTGGTCTATAGTAGTACCACTATATAGGGAATAGGGCCCTGGTCTATAGTAGTACCACTATATAAGGAATAGGGCTCTGGTCTATAGTAGTACCACTATATAGGGAATAGGGCTCTGGTCTATAGTAGTACCACTATATAGGGAATAGGGCTCTGGTCTATAGTAGTACCACTATATAGGGGATAGGGATCTGGTCTATAGTAGTACCACTATATAGGGAATAGGACTCTGGTCTATAGTAGTACCACTATTAGGGAATAGGGCTCTGGTCTATAGTAGTACCACTATATAGGTAATAGGGCTCTGGTCTATAGTAGTACCACTATATAGGGAATAGGGCTCTGGTCTATAGTAGTACCACTATATAGGGAATAGGGCTCTGGTCTACAGTAGTACCACTATATAGGGAATAGGGCTCTGGTCTATAGTAGTACCACTATATAGGGAATAGGGCTCTGGTCTATAGTAGTACCACTATATAGGGAATAGGGCTCTGGTCTATAGTAGTACCACTATATAGGGAATAGGGCTCTGGTCTATAGTAGTACCACTATTAGGGAATAGGGCTCTGGTCTATAGTAGTACCACTATATAGGGAATAGGGCTCTGGTCTATAGTAGTACCACTATATAAGGAATAAGGCTCTGGTCTATAGTAGTGCCACTATATAGGGAATAGGGCTCTGGTCTATAGTAGTACCACTATATAGGGAATAGGGCTCTGGTCTATAGTAGTACCACTATATAGGGAATAGGGCTCTGGTCTATAGTAGTACCACTATATAGGGAATAGGGCTCTGGTCTATAGTAGTACCACTATATAGGGAATAGGGCACTGGTCTATAGTAGTACCACTATATAGGGAATAGGGCTCTGGTCTATAGTAGTACCACTATATAGGGAATAGGGCTCTGGTCTATAGTAGTACCACTATAATAAGGAATAGGGCTCTGGTCTATAGTAGTACCACTATGTAGGGAATGTCTGTCTGTCTGTCTGTCTGTCTGTCTGTCTGTCTGTCTGTCTGTCTGTCTGTCTGTCTGTCTGTCTGTCTGTCTGTCTGTCTGTCTGTCTGTCTGTCTGTCTGTCTGTCTGTCTGTCTGTCTGTCTGTCTGTCTGTCTGTCTGACTCTGGGTCCCTAAGGATGTATCTGTCACTGTCAGGATGTGTCAGTCACTCTAAGGATGTGTCTGTCAGTCTAATGATGTGTCAGTCACTCTAAGGATGTGTCAGTCACTATAAGGATGTGTCAGTCACTATAAGGATGTGTCAGTCACTATAAGGATGTGTCAGTCACTCTAAGGATGTGTCTGTCACTATAAGGATGTGTCAGTCACTCTAAGGATGTGTCAGTCACTATCAGGATGTGTCAGTCACTATAAGGATGTGTCAGTCACTCTAAGGATGTGTCAGTCACTATACGGATGTGTCAGTCACTATAAGGATGTGTCAGTCACTATAAGGATGTGTCAGTCACTCTAAGGATGTGTCAGTCACTGTAAGGATGTGTCTGTCATTCTAAGGATGTGTCTGTCACTATAAGGATGTGTCTGTCACTCAAAGGATGTGTCTGTGAGTTTGTACTCAGGGTCTTGGTAAGTGTGGTCTCAGTTGGTCTGTATCTCAGTCTGAAGTCTGTCTGTGGTTACAGATAACTAATGAGGAACAACCGCTGGCTGGGAGGTTGAGTGAGAATAGAAAACAGAGGTAAGGATTGTTTGAGAACGATAATAAATGGATCTGAATTCACTCTTGAAACGTTTAGAGAATAACGGTATGTCAAACAGCAACTATTCTCTTTGTGATCTACACTCCTCTACATATTTATTTGGACAGTAAAGCCAAAACATTTTTTGGGGGGGGGGGCTCTATACTAAAGCATTTGGGATTTGAGATCAATTGTTTTAAATCAGGCGAAAGAACTGAATGAAACCTTTAATTTGAGGGTATTTTCATATCTGTTTTACTGTTCAGATCTTAACCCACTTTATCTATCTAGTCTATAAAGTTACAGAGGAACAAAGATCATAACCTCCAAGACATGCTATCCTCCCCTGTTATTGGTAATGGTGAGAGGTTAGATCATACCTCCAAGACATGCTAACCTCCCCTGTTATTGGTAATGGTGAGAGGTTAGATCATACCTCCAAGACATGTTAACCTCCCCTGTTATTGGTAATGGTGAGAGGTTAGATCATACCTACAAGACATGCTAACCTCCCCTGTTATTGGTAATGGTGAGAGGTTAGATCATAACCTCCAAGACATGCTAACCTCCCCTGTTATTTGTAATGGTGAGAGGTTAGATCATACCTCCAAGACATGCTAACCTCCCCTGTTATTGGTAATGGTGAGAGGTTAGATCATACCCCCAAGACATGTTAACCTCCCCTGTTATTGGTAATGGTGAGAGGTTAGATCATACCTCCAAGACATGCTAACCTCCCCTGTTATTGGTAATGGTGAGAGGTTAGATCAAACCTCCAAGACATGCTAACCTCCCCTGTTATTGGTAATGGTGAGAGGTTAGATCATACCTCCAAGACATGCTATCCTCCCCTGTTATTGGTAATGGTGAGAGGTTAGATCATACCTCCAAGACATGCTAACCTCCCCTGTTATTGGTAATGGTGAGAGGTTAGATCATACCTCCAAGACATGCTATCCTCCCCTGTTATTGGTAATGGTGAGAGGTTAGATCATACCTCCAAGACATGCTAACCTCCCCTGTTATTGGTAATGGTGAGAGGTTAGATCATACCTCCAAGACATGCTATCCTCCCCTGTTATTGGTAATGGTGAGAGGTTAGATCATACCTCCAAGACATGCTAACCTCCCCTGTTATTGGTAATGGTGAGAGGTTAGATCATACCTCCAAGACATGCTAACCTCCCCTGTTATTGGTAATGGTGAGAGGTTAGATCATAACCCCAAGACATGCTATCCTCCCCTGTTATTGGTAATGGTGAGAGGTTAGATCATACCTCCAAGACATGCTAACCTCCCCTGTTATTGGTAATGGTGAGAGGTTAGATCATACCTCCAAGACATGCTATCCTCCCCTGTTATTGGTAATGGTGAGAGGTTAAACCAGAGAGAGAGGGAGAAAGAGTTTTTTTCCCCTGACATCTGGAATCAAGGACTCATAACCCCAATCTTTAAGAACGGAGACAAATTTGACCCTAACAATTACAGAGGCATTTGTGTGAACAGTAACCTGGGGAAGGTTTTCTGTAGTATTATAAATGTAAGAGTTCTAATCTTTCTTAATCAGCACAATGTCTTGAGTAAAAGCCTAATTGGATTTATACCAAAACATCGCACAACTGATCATATTTACACCCTACACACCCTGATATATAAACATGTCCACCAAAATAATACTAAAATATACGCTTGCTTTATCGACTTCCAAAAAGCATTTGATTCTATTTGGCATAAAGGACTGTTCTACAAAGTTATTGAAAGTGGTGTAGGGGGTAAAACATATTACATAATTAAATCAATGTATACTGGCAATATGTGCAGCATTAAAATTGGAAAGAATAGAACATAATTCTTTAACCATGGGTAGGGCCTTCGTCAGGGTTGCAATCTGAGCCCTGCACTCTTCAATATTTACATCAACGAATTGGCCACTATTCTAGAAAAATCCTCAGCCCCTGGTGTTAGTCTCCACAATTCAGAGGTTAAATGCCTACTCTTCGTAGATGACCTATGACAAACACCCCATTGAAACCCTGCATGCAGAGTTCTGTAAGATTCTCCTACATGTCCAGAGGAAAACTACAAACAATGCATGCAGGGCAGAATTAGGCCAATATACACTAATAATAAAAACTCATAAAAGAGCAATTAAGTTTTGGAAACATCTAAAATACAGTGACCCCCTCTCATATCATTACCAAGCCCTGCAATGCCAAGAGCTGAGCAAAGAAAAGAGTCCCCTCATCCAGCTGGTCCTGGGGCTGAGTTCACTAACCTGTTCTACTAACACACTGAAGCCTCAGGACCAGAACATCCAATCAATCAGGATAAACCAAATTACAACACAGTCAAAACAAAACTATATTGCTTATTGGGAAACACAATCACAAACACAAAGCAAAATGCATTGCTATCTGGCCCTAAATCGACAGTACACCGTGGCTAAATATTTGACCATGGTTACTGATCAAAACCTTAGAAAAACCTTGACAAAGTACAGGCTCAGTGAGCACAGCCTTGCCATTGAGAAGGGTAGACACAGGAAAACCTGGCTCCCTGTAGAGGAAAGGCTGTGCAACCACTGCACAACAGCAGAACCTGAGACAGAGCTGCATTTCCTGACAGAATGTCAAAAATATAAAACAATTAGAGAGTAGGCTACCCGTCCTGTTGGGGGAGGACGCAGAGAGCTGTGGGTTGGCAGCGCACTACATTGCTGCCTGCCATAAGATGAGGGACAGTGTCCTCTACTGTTTGCTTATTGTTATTGTTGAATGGATGGTTATTTTGACTCTTGGTTATTGTTGTTACTGTTGTCCCGTTCTTATTATTTTCATATTGTAAATATCAAAAGTAAGCTTTGGCAATATGTACATTGTTACGTCATGCCAATAAAGCAAATTGAATGGAAAGAGAGAGAGAGAGAGAGAGAGAATGAGAGAGAGAGAGAGAGAGAGAGAGAGAGAGAGAGAGAGAGAGAGAGAGAAAGCTGTGCTGTATATACATTATTATTTGACAGATAGAATTTCATGGCAAAGCTATGTAGTGTGTGTGTGTGTGTGTGTGTGTGTGTGTGTGTGTGTGTGTGTGTGTGTGTGTGTGTGTGTGTGTGTGTGTGTGTGTGTGTGTGTGTGTGTGTGTGTGTGTGTGTGTGTGTGTGTGTGTGTGTCAGGTTTGAAATCAGTGTCAGAGACATACAACAGTTCTTCACCAGAGTAAATAATTCATTACAATACCCAATGAATCATTACAACTCTCTTGTGCTAACGTGTGTTAGCTAAGCGTCTACTTTAGCCTCATATCAAATGTTAATAGGTCAAATGTAATACAGAGATCTGAAAGACATGAAGAAAGCAGTCTATACTAGATATGGATGTGAAACTGCAGTTGTTACCACCTTAAGGTATCGGATCCTCAACATTGTAATTATCTGTGTTCATTACAGAGATAAGAGACACATGAGGAGAGATGATGTTGATCCCCAAAGAAAACTGCTTTCCAAACAGCCAATAGTTCTACAATAGAATGATATTGATCCCCAAAGAAAACTGCTTTCCAAACAGCCAATAGTTCTACAATAGAATGATATTGTAGGACTCTAGGATTCTTCTTAACCTTATTGAACATTCTGCGCTGTGCTCTAGCAGTCATCTTTGCAGGACGGCCACTCCTAGGGAGAGTAGCAACAGTGCTGAACTTTCTCCATTTATAGACAATTTGTCTTACCGTGGACTGATGAACAACAACTTTTTTTCCAAGATGGCGCAGCAGTCGGACGTGTGTTTGTCTTGTCCCGTGTAAATAGTCCTCGTATTCTTTCGTATGCATTTCGTATATATTTTAATTTCACTTTCCATTTAGGAACTGAATATACATTCCGCCTCACCCAATGTGGTACGGATCTGCTATTTTTTATACTTTAGAACCGTAACCCCAATCAGAAGCTAGCCAGATAACTAGCTACTAGCTAGTAATCAGTTGGTCACTGCTGCGGTCTTCACCCTTAACTCGGACACCAGCCAGCTTCAGCTCGGGCCAATACCTGCCAGTCTGCAAGCGCGATATCAACCCAGAGCATATAGGACTGCTTTTTCTCTACCACATCACCGGATTTTTTTCTACTTCATCACCGGATTTCAGCCGCAGGCTCTGGACATTTGCACCTTGATTTCGCAGCTAGCTAGCTGCAAACCGTGTGACTATTGGCTTACGTTGATCCCGGAGCAAACTTAAATTATTCCGGAGCTAGCCAGCTGAGGAGTTCCATCAGCCATTCCTGGGCTACAGTCACCTATCCGGACCCGTTTTTTTTTTTTTTTTTGCTGCAGATGTGGAGCCCCACCGGGCCTTCACGACTGACTGCCGACGTTATCTGCCAGAGGGAGTTATCCAACTGGCACCTCCGTCGCGACGTTACCTGAACGCTCATCTGGGGCCCGCTAATCGTTAGCTGTCTTATCGGCTGCTATCTGAATAAGTATATCGGACAATTTTTTTTCTTGGGTCACTATATCTATTTTGCCAATTGGATTGATTCCCTCTACCACACGGAACCCCACTAATCTACCGACGGAAACGCACGAGGTGTCTAAAAAATAGACCTCCATCCTATGCTATCTTGCTACCGATAGCCATCTACCCGGCCAGCTGTCTGGATCGCCGTGACCCCAAACCAACCTCTACTCACTGGACCCTTATTGATCACTCGATTAAGCATGCCTCTCCTTAATGTAAATATGCCTTGTCTATTGCTGTTCTGGTTAGTGTTTACTGGCTTATTTCACTGTAAAGCCTCTAGCCCTGCTCACTATACCATATCCAACCTCACAGTTCCACCACCCACATATGCGATGACATCACCTGGTTTCAATGATGTTTCTAGAGACAATATCTCTCTCATCATCACTCAATACCTAGGTTTACCTCCACTGTATTCACATCCTACCATACCTTTGTCTGTACATTATTCCTTGAAGCTATTTTATCGCCCCCAGAAACGTCCTTTTACTCTCTGTTCTAGACGTTCTAGACGACCAATTCTCATAGCTTTTAGCCGTACCCTTATCCTACTCCTCCTCTGTTCCTCTGGTGATGTAGAGGTGAATCCAGGCCCTGCAGTACCTAGCTCCACTCCTATTCCCCAGGCGCTCTCTTTTGATGACTTCTGTAACCGTAATAGCCTTGGTTTCATGCATGTTAACATTAGAAGCCTCCTCCCTAAGTTTGTTTTGTTCACTGCTTTAGCACACTCTGCCAACCCGGATGTTTTAGCCGTGTCTGAATCCTGGCTTAGAAAGACCACCAAAAATTCTGACATTTTCATCCCCAACTACAAGATTTTCAGACAAGATAGAACGGCCAAAGGGGGCGGTGTTGCAATCTACTGCAAAGATTGCCTGCAGAGTTCTGTTTTACTATCCAGGTCTGTTCCCAAACAATTTGAACTTATACTTTTAAAAATCCACCTCTCTAACCACAAGTCTCTCACCGTTGCCGCCTGCTATAGACCACCCTCTGCCCCCAGCTGTGCTCTGGACACCATATGTGAACTGATTGCCCCCCATCTATCTTCAGAGCTCGTGCTGCTAGGCGACCTAAAATGGAACATGCTTAACACCCCAGCCATCCTACAATCTAAGCTTGATGCCCTCAATCTCACACAAATTATCAATGAACCTACCAGGTACCACCCCAATTCTGTAAACACTGGTACCCTCATAGATATCATCCTAACCAACTTGCCCTCCAAATACACCTCTGCTGTTTTCAACCAAGATCTCAGCGATCACTGCCTCATTGCCTGCATCCGTAATGGGTCAGCGGTCAAACGACCTCCACTCATCACTGTCAAACGCTCCCTGAAACACTTCAGCGAGCAGGCCTTTCTAATCGACCTGGCCGAGGTATCCTGGAAGGATATTGATCTCATCCCGTCAGTAGAGGATGCCTGGATATTCTTTTTAAATGCCTTCCTCACCATCTTGAATAAGCATGCCCCATTCAAGAAATGTAGAACCAGGAACAGATATAGCCCTTGGTTCTCTCCTGACCTGACTGCCCTTAACCAACAGAAAAACATCCTATGGCGTTCTGCATTAGCATCGAACAGCCCCCGTGATATGCAACTTTTCAGGGAAGCTAGAAACCAGTACACACAGGCAGTTAGAAAAGCCAAGGCTAGCTTTTTCAAGCAGAAATTTGCTTCCTGCAACACAAATTCAAAAAAGTTCTGGGACACTGTAAAGTCCATGGAGAATAAGAACACCTCCTCCCAGCTTCCAACTGCACTGAAGATAGGAAACACTGTCACCACCGACAAATCCACTATAATTGAGAATTTCAATAAGCATTTTTCTACGGCTGGCCATGCTTTCCACCTGGCTACCCCTACCCCGGTCAACAGCACTGCCCTCCCCTCTGCTACTCGCCCAAGCCTTCCCCATTTCTCTTTCTCCCAAATACAGTCAGCTGATGTTCTGAAAGAGCTGCAAAATCTGGACCCTTACAAATCAGCCGGGCTAGATAATCTGGACCCTTTCTTTCTAAAACTATCTGCTGAAATTGTTGCCACCCCTATTACTAGCCTTTTCAACCTCTCTTTCTTGTCGTCTGAGATTCCCAAAGATTGGAAAGCAGCTGCGGTTATCCCCCTCTTCAAAGGGGGGGACACTCTTGACCCTAACAGCTACAGACCTATATCTATCCTACCCTGCCTTTCTAAGGTCTTCGAAAGCCAAGTCAACAAACAGATTACCGACCATTTCGAATCCCACCATACCTTCTCCGCTATGCAATCTGGTTTCAGAGCTGGTCATGGGTGCACCTCAGCCACGCTCAAGGTCATAAACGATATCTTAACCGCCATCGATAGGAAACAGTACTGTGCAGCCGTATTCATTGACCTGGCCAAGGCTTTTGACTCTGTCAATCACCACATCCTCATCGGCAGACTCGACAGCCTTGGTTTCTCTAATGATTGCCTCGCCTGGTTCACCAACTACTTCTCTGATCGAGTTCAGTGTGTCAAATCGGAGGGTCTGTTGTCCGGGCCTCTGGCAGTCTCTATGGGGGTGCCACAGGGTTCAATTCTTGGACCGACTCTCTTCTCTGTATACATCAATGATGTCGCTCTTGCTGCTGGTGATTCTCTGATCCACCTCTACGCAGACGACACTATTCTGTATACTTCTGGCCCTTCTTTTGACACTGTGTTAACAACCCTCCAGGCGAGCTTCAATGCCGTACAACTCTCCTTCCGTGGCCTCCAATTGCTCTTAAATACAAGTAAAACTAAATGCATGCTCTTCAACCGATCGCTACCTGCACCTGCCCGCCTGTCCAACATCACTACTCTGGACGGCTCTGACTTAGAATATGTGGACAACTACAAATACCTAGGTGTCTGGTTAGACTGTAAACTCTCCTTCCAGACTCACATCAAACATCTCCAATCCAAAGTTAAATCTAGAATTGGCTTCCTATTCCGCAACAAAGCATCCTTCACTCATGCTGCCAAACATACCCTTGTAAAACTGACCATCCTACCAATCCTCGACTTCGGTGATGTCATTTACAAAATAGCCTCCAAAACCCTACTCAATAAATTGGATGCAGTCTATCACAGTGCCATCCGTTTTGTCACCAAAGCCCCATATACTACCCACCACTGCGACCTGTACACTCTCGTTGGCTGGCCCTCGCTTCATACTCGTCGCCAAACCCACTGGCTCCAGGTCATCTACAAGACCCTGCTAGGTAAAGTCCCCCCTTATCTCAGCTCGCTGATCACCATAGCAGCACCCACCTGTAGCACGCGCTCCAGCAGGTATATCTCTCTGGTCACCCCCAAAACCAATTCTTCCTTTGGCCACCTCTCCTTCCAGTTCTCTGCTGCCAATGACTGGAACGAACTACAAAAATCTCTGAAACTGGAAACACTTATCTCCCTCACTAGCTTTAAGCACCAGCTGTCAGAGCAGCTCACATATTACTGCACCTGTACATATCCCATCTATAATTTAGCCCAAACAACTACCTCTTTACCTACTGTATTTATTTATTTATTTTGCTCCTTTGCACCCCATTATTTCTATCTCTACTTTACACTTTCTTCCACTGCAAAACAACCATTCCAGTGTTTTTTTTTTTTACTTGCTATATTGTATTTACTTCGCCACCATGGCCTTTTTTATATTTTTATTTATTTATATATATATTTTATATATTTTGTTTGCCTTCACCTCCCTTATCTCACCTCACTTGCTCACATTGTATATAGACTTATTTTTCACTGTATTATTGACTGTATGTTTGTTTTACTCCATGTGTAACTATGTGTTGTTGTATGTGTCGAACTGCTTTGCTTTATCTTGGCCAGGTCGCAATTGTAAATGAGAACGTGTTCTCAATTTGCCTACCTGGTTAAATAAAGGTGAAATAAAATAAATAAATAAAATATTGATCCCCAAAGAAAACTGCTTTCCAAACAGCCAATAGTTCTACAATAGAATGATATTGATCCCCAAAGAAAACTGCTTCCCAAACAGCCAATAGTTCTACAATAGAATGATATCGGTGTTGCATCAGACAAATGTTTCAGATGATATCGTGATACAATATTTCCTGCAGTTGACACTGTCACCACCGATAAATCCGCGATAATTGAGAATTTCAATAAGCGTTTTCCTACGGCTGGCCATGCTTTCCACCTGGCTACCCCTACCCCGGCCGACAGCCCTGTGCCCCTCACAGCAACTTGCCCAAACCGCCCCCATTTCTTCTTCACCAAAATCCAGATAGCTGATGTTCTGAAAGAGCTGCAAAATCTGGACCCCTACAAATCAGCAGGGCTAGACAATCTGGACCCTCTCTTCCAAAAATTATCCGCCGAATTTGTTGCAACCCCTATTACTAGCCTGTTCAACCTCTCTTTCGTATCGTCTGAAATCCCCAAAGATTGGAAAGCTGCCGGGGTCATCCCCCTCTTCAAAAGGAGACACTCTAGACCCAAACTGCTACAGACCTATATCTATTCTACCCTGCCTTTCTAAGGTCTTCGAAAGCCAAGTCAGCAAACAGATTACCGACCACATCGAATCTCACTGCACCTTCTCCGCTATGCAATCTGGTTTCCGAGCTGGTCATGGGTGCACCTCAGCCACGCTCAAGGTCCTAAACGATATCATAACTGCCATCGATAAGAGACAATACTGTACAGCTGTATTCATTGACCTGGCCAAGGCTTACGACTCTGTCAATCACCATATTTTTATCAGCAGACTCAACAGCCTTGGTTTCTCAAGTGACTGCCTCGCCTGGTTCACCAACTACTTCTCTGACAGAGTTCAGTGTGTCAAATCGGAGGGCCTGTTGTCCGGACCTCTGGCAGTCTCTATGGGCGTGCCACAGGGTTCAATCCTCGGGCCGACTCTTTTCTCTGTATACATAAATGATGTCGCTCTTGCTGCTGGGGATTCTCTGATCCACCTCTACGCCGACGACACCATTCTGTATACTTCTGGCCCTTCTCTGGACACTGTGTTAACTAACCTCCAGACGAGCTTCAATGCCATACAACTCTCCTTCCGAGGCCTCCAACTGCTCTTAAATGCTAGTAAAACTAAGTGCATGCTCTTCAACCGATCGCTGCCCGCACCTGCCCGCCGGTCCAGTATCACTACTCTGGACGGTTCTGACTTAGAATATGTGGACAACTATAAATACCTAGGTGTCTGGTTAGACTGTAAACTGTCCTTCCAGACTCACATTAAGAATCTCCAATCCAAAATGAAATCTAGAATTGGCTTCCTATTTCACAACAAAGCATCCTTCACTCATGCTGCCAAACATACCCTCGTAAAACTGACTATCCTACCAATCCTTGACTTCGGCGATGTCATTTACTCTGCTGCCAATGACTGGAACGAACTGCAAAAATCACTGAAACTGGAGACCACTATCTCCCTCACTTTAAGCACCAGCTGTCAGAGCAGCTCACAGATCACTGCACATGTACACAGCCAGTCTGTAAATAGCCCATCCAACTACCCTATCACCATATTGTTATTTATTTTATTTATTTTGCTCCTTTGCACCCCAGTACCGTTACTTGCACACTCATCTTCTGCACATCGATCACCCCAGTGTTTAATTTGCCATACTGTGATAATTTCGCCACTATGACTAATTTATTGCCTCACCCCCTTATCCTACCTCATTTGCACACACTGTATATCAACTTTCTCTGTTGTATTATTGACTGTATGTTTGTTTATTCCATGTGTAACTCTGTGTTGTTGTTTGTGTCGCACTGCTTTGCTTTATCTTTGCCAGTTCGCAGTTGTAAATGAGAACTTGTTCTCAACTGGCCTACCTGGTTAAATAAAGGTGATCTGGTCTACCTGGTTAAATAAAGGTGATCTGGTCTACCTGGTTAAATAAAGGTGATCTGGTCTACCTGGTTAAATAAAGGTGATCTGGTTAAATAAAGGTGATCTGGTTAAATAAAGGTGATCTGGCCTACCTGGTCAAATAAAGGTGAAATAAAAAAAATAAAAAAAATGTGAACAGGAACTGTACTGTACGCAGTCAGGCAAGATAAAAACACTGTAAAACAAGTTAGACACTTCCTACAGTAACCGTAAGCTGTGGTCTTCATAAATACATACACTTGCGCTGTATAATTCTCAGAGCTATTTCTAAACTTTGTAACTGTGTAACATCACTATCTTGATGTGAACTTGTTTTAAACTAGTACAAAAATGTAAAGATATTTGCAAAGGAACATGACTGAAACTAGATGGCGTGTGAAAGCGAACACATTTGGAAACCTTCCTGACACGACATGGCCTACAGTTGCTAAGCAACAGTGACTAGCCACAAACCACTGCCTGTATCTCAGTATGAAACATTTGATCATTTCACAAGGCATCACTTGAGACATACACTTACTTTCATAAGTTTGGGGTCACTTAGAAATGTACTTGTTTTTGAAAGAAAAGCACAATTCTCGTCCATTAAAATAACATCAAATTGATCAGAAATACAGTGTAGACATCGTTAATGTTGTAAATGACTATTGTAGCTGAAAACGGCAGATTTCTTATGGAATATCTACTTGTAGGTGTACAGAGGCCCATTATCAGCAACCATCACTCCTGTGCTCCAATGGCACGCTGTGTTAGCTAATCCAAGTATATCATTTTAAAAGGCTAATTGATCATTAGAAAACCCTTTTACAATTATGTTAGCACAGCTGAAAACTGTTGTCCTGATTAAAGAAACAATACAACTGGCCTTCTTTAGACTAGTTGAGTATCTGGAGCATCAGCATTGGTGGGTTCGATTACAGGCTGTAAATTGGCCAGAAACAAATAACTTTCTTCTGAAACTCATCAGTCTATTCTTGGTCTCAGAAATGAAGGCTATTCCATGCGAGAAATTGCCAAGAAACTGAATATCTCGCACAACACTGTGTACTACTCCATTCACAGAACAGCGCAAACTGCCTCTAGCCAGAATAGAAAGAGGAGTGGGAGGCCCCGGTGCACAACTGAGCAAGAGGACAAGTACGTAAGAGTGTCTAGTTTGAGAAACAGACGCATCACAAGTCCTCAACTGGCAGCTTCATTAAATAGTACCCGCAAAACACCAGTCTCAACGTAAGCAGTGAAGAGGCAACTCAGGGATGCTGGCCTTCTAGGCAGAGTTCCTCTGTCCAGTGTCTGTGTTCTTTTGCCCATCTTAATCTTTTATTTTTATTGGCCAGTCTGAGATATGGCTTTTTCTTTGCAACTCTGCTTAGAAGGCCAGCATCCCAGAGTCGCCTCTTCACTGTTTACGTTGAGACTGGTGTTTTGCGGGTACTATTTAATGAAGCTGCCAGTTGAGGACTTGGTGTCTGTTTCTCAAACTAGACACTTTAATGTGCTTGTCCTCTTGCTCAGTTGTGCACCGGAGCCTCCCACTCCTCTTTCTTTTCTGGTTAGAGCCAGTTTGCTCTGTTCTGTGAAGGGTTAGGGTTAGGGTTAGTAGTACACAGCGTTGTACGAGGTCTTCAGCTTGGCTAACACAACGTGCCATTGGAAAACAGGAGTGATGGTTGCTGATAATGGGCCTCTGTATTCCTATGTAGATATTCCATTAAAACAATCTGCCATTTCCAGCTACAATAGTCATTAACAACACAACATTAACAATGTCTACACTGCATTTCTGATCAATTTGATGTTATTTTAATGGCTAAAAAAAAAGTATTTCAAAAACAAGGACATTTCTAAGTGACCCCAAACTTTTGAACGGTAGTGTGTCAGGTTTTGGCCAGGACTGTTTGGTTTTGTTCACTAGATGTCCCCCTTGCACCTTTTTTGTACCTTTTGTTTTTCTTGCCCTAATTATTGTTTGCACCTGTAAGTCATTCCCTTGTTAGTATTTAAACCCTGTGTTTTCCTTAGTTCCTTGCTCAGTGTTTGTAAGTTAGCACCCAGCCCCAGCCCAAGCCTTGTTTTATACAGATATTTCTCTTGTTGGATTTTCCAGAGGTTCTCTGGTTTAGTTCTTGTGTATTATTTGAGTAGTCTTTTGAGGTTTGTTTTTCCCTGCTGTTTTTTACCACTTTGTGGAGTTTCTTTTGTATTTTGGAGGATTTCCATTTTGTGCCTCTTGGCTTTATTTTTGGACATTGTGGATTTAGTTTCTTTGCCTGAAGATTTTGTTCTTTAATTAAAACCACCATCTCTAGTACTGCTGTGTCTGCCTCATCTTCTGGGTTCTGACGATTATTAGTGACTGTTTCTCGCACCGGGTCCTGACATAGTGTACCTTTTTTCCACCTTTAGAGAATCACCACCGTTCATCTCAATGTAAAGATCTCTGAGAACACGGCTTCATCTAAGTGGAGAGATCTACACAGTGGAATAATTGATGGAGGAGTCATTAAAGTCATATTCAAATGCTTACGGCACAAATATACAATACCCAACTTTGCTGTTGTCAAGAATAACAATATATTGCTGTTGAATACATCATATGTACATAAACTAACAGGTTTTGGCATTTCAAAATAGATTGGAAACATGTCTGATCTATCAGTCTACAAGTTGAATACTGTGATCTTTCTGACTGTTGCATTGTAGAACCACTTCTAATCATCAGCACTCACTCTACAGTAGACAGACTATTTCATCTCCTTAGAGGACTGACTCCACTGTGAACAGACTATTTAATCTCCTTAGAGGACTGACTCTACTGTTAACAGACAATTTAATCTCCTTAGAGGACTGACTCCACTGTGAACAGACTATTTAATATCTTTAGAGGACTGACTAACATAGCCATACTATGAGTCCAAAGTAACTTGCTGTTAAAGACCTCTGAGCTTGTTTTTGGTTTGTTTTACGATTGACCTCCATTTTGTTTTTTTTCTAGTGACAAAGATCCCGATGTAATGATCAGTCACTGGCGGATGTGCACCAAGATCTTCCTGGTACTGGTGTTGCTGAGGGTCATATACTATACCGTTCTGGAATATCCCAACAACCCAAACCACCCGTACCAGCGTCCCCATTCCAGGAGGACTCCAGACCCTTCGAGAGGAGAGGACTTGTCCTCCGAGAGCATCAGTCCAACTACTAATGATGAATCAACATATTATATGGAAGCTGAAACACCAGACAACAAGGACACACCTAAAATGTATGTTGACGATGAACCACAAGCTGAATCAGAAGTTTACCTGGACACAATATCCATTCAGGACTGGCCATCAATAACACTGACCACTGTTCTGACCACTCCTCCTCCGTATGTGTCCCCAGGACCGTACCATGTTGAATACCCATCAGAGTACATCTTCATCCTGGATGAGCCAGAGAAATGCCGGGAGCAGAACCCCTTCCTGGTTCTGATGGTGCCAGTGGCGCCCTATAACAGGAAGGCTCGTGAGGCCGTCCGCAGTACTTGGGGCAGTGAGAGGCAGGTACTGGGCAAAGAGGTCCGTCTGTTCTTCCTGCTGGGACTGCCCAGTGGAGAGGATACAGAGCAGCTCCGGGAGGAGGTGCTGCAGGAGAGCAAAGAGCACCAGGATCTGCTGCAGAGCGACTTCATAGACAGCTACAAAAACCTGACCATCAAGACCATGGTGATGATGGAGTGGCTGAGCTCTCGCTGCCCCAACGCCTCCTACGCCATGAAGATCGACTCAGACATGTTCCTCAACGTGCACAACCTGGTTTACATGCTGATTCTACATTCTCCAAAGCAGAACTATATGACTGGACAAGTGGCAATTGATGCAGCAGTCCATCATGACCCAAGCTCCAAATGGTATCTTCCAAAGGAGGTGTTTCCTGAACCGGTATATCCACCTTACGCTCTGGGCCTGGGCTATGTCTTCACCTTAGACCTCCCCAGGAAGCTGGTGGAGGCGTCCAGGCATGTTAAAGCCGTCTACATAGAGGATGTGTATCTGGGACTGTGTATGAGACACCTGGGCATCCGGCCTACTGACCCCCCGAGTGACAACCTCTTCCAAGGGTATGCAGGAGCCCAGGACCGCTGTCACTACATGGCTGTTATCACGACCATCCTCGACACTCCTCAAGAGCTTCTGGACGTATGGAGAAACCTACACCAACCTGGGCCTGTCTGTCATTGAAAACAACACTCTGGGAAAGACAAATAGCCTTGAGGTTAGAGCGTTGGGCCAATAACCCAAAAAGGTTGATGGTTCCAATCCCGGAGCTGACAAAATGGCAAATCTGTCACTGTGCCCTTGAGCAAGCACTTAACCCCAATGCTCCATGGGTGCTGGACATTGGTGTCCCTGACCGTGACCTCCCTGTGTGTGTCTTGTTTGAGCTGTGACTGTCTTGGATGCTTTTCCTTGTTTCTGTGGATGTGGTAGAGAAGGATCACCTTATCTCTGTGTTTCTGTGGATGTGATAGAGAAGGATCACCTTATCTCTGTGTTTCTGTGGATGTGGTAGAGAAGGATCACCTTATCTCTGTGTTTCTGTGGATGTGGTAGAGAAGGATCACCGTATCTCTGTGTTTCTGTGGATGTGGTAGAGAAGGATCACCTTATCTCTGTGTTTCTGTGGATGTGGTAGAGAAGGATCACCTTATCTCTGTGTTTCTGTGGATGTGGTAGAGAAGGATCACATTATCTCGGTGTTTCTGTGGATGTGGTAGAGAAGGATCACCTCATCTCTGTGTTTCTGTGGATGTGGTAGAGAAGGATCACCTCATCTCTGTGTTTCTGTGGATGTGGTAGAGAAGGATCACCTTATCTCTGTGTTTCTGTGGATGTGGTAGAGAAGGATCACCTTATCTCTGTGTTTCTGTGTGTGTGGTAGAGAATGATCACCTTATCTCTGTGTTTCTATGGATGTGGTAGAGAAGGATCACCTTACCTCTGTGTTTCTGTGGATGTGGTAGAGAATGATCACCTTATCTCTGTGTTTCTGTGGATGTGGTAGAGAAGGATCACCTTATCTCTGTGTTTCTGTGGATGTGGTAGAGAAGGATCACATTATCTCGGTGTTTCTGTGGATGTGGTAGAGAAGGATCACCGTATCTCTGTGTTTCTGTGGATGTGGTAGAGAAGGATCACCTTATCCCGGTGTTTCTGTGGATGTGGTAGAGAAGGATCACCTCATCTCTGTGTTTCTGTGGATGTGGTAGAGAAGGATCACCTCATCTCTGTGTTTCTGTGGATGTGGTAGAGAAGGATCACCTTATCTCTGTGTTTCTGTGGATGTGGTAGAGAAGGATCACCTTATCTCTGTGTTTCTGTGGATGTGGTAGAGAAGGATCACCTTATCTCTGTGTTTCTGTGTGTGTGGTAGAGAAGGATCACCTTATCTCTGTGTTTATGTGGATGTGGTAGAGAAGGATCACCTTATCTCTGTGTTTCTGTGGATGTGGTAGAGAAGGATCACCTTACCTCTGTGTTTCTGTGGATGTGGTAGAGAAGGATCACCTTATCTCTTTGTTTCTGTGGATGTGGTAGAGAAGGATCACCTTATCTCTGTGTTTCTGTGGATGTGGTAGAGAAGGATCACCTTATCTCTGTGTTTCTGTGGATGTGGTAGAGAAGGATCACCTTATCTCTGTGTTTCTGTGGATGTGGTATTGAAGAATTACCTTGTTTCTGTGGATGTGGTAGAGAAGGATCACCTTATCTCTGTGTTTCTGTGGATGTGGTAGAGAAGGATCACCTTATCTCTGTGTTTCTAACAGTGGTGGAAAAAGTACCCAAATGTCATACTTGAGTCAAAGTAAAGATACCTTAATAGAAAATGACTCAAGTAAAAGTGAAAGTCCCCCAGTAAAATACTACTTGAGTAAAAGTCTAAAACTATTTGGATATAAATATGCTTAACTATCAAAAGTAAAAAGTACAAGTATAAATAAATTCAAATTCCTTATATTAAGCAAACCAGACGGCACTATTTTCTATTTTTTTTTTTTTTTACAGATAGCCAGGGGGACACTCCAACACTGAGACACTCCAACACTGAGACACTCCAGCACTGAGACACTCCAACACTGAGGCACTCCAACACTGAGACACTCCAACACTGAGACACTCCAACACTGAGACACTCCAACACTGAGACACTCCAACACTGAGGCACTCCAACACTGAGACACTCCAACACTGAGACACTCCAACACTGAGACACTCCAGCACTGAGACACTCCAACACTGAGACACTCCAACACTGAGGCACTCCAACACTGAGACACTCCAACACTGAGACACTCCAACACTGAGACACTCCAGCACTGAGACACTCCAACACTGAGACACTCCAACACTGAGGCACTCCAACACTGAGACACTCCAACACTGAGACACTCCAACACTGAGACACTCCAACACTGAGACACTCCAACACTGAGGCACTCCAACACTGAGGCACTCCAACACTGAGATACTCCAACACTGAGACACTCCAACACTGAGACACTCCAACACTGAGACATTATTTACAAACACAGCATTTGTGTTTAGTGAGTCCTCCAGATCAGAGGCAGTAGGGATGACCAGGGATGTTCTCTTGATAATTGTGTGAATTGGACCATTTTCCTGTCCTGCTAAGCGTTCAAAATGTAACGATTATTTTTGGGTGTCGGGGAAAATGTATGGAGTAAAAATAACATTATTTTCTTTAGGAATGTAGTGAATTAAAAGTAAAAAGTTTGCAAAAATGACCATATTAGAGACACATATTTCTCTCAGATTACACAGACCCACAAAGAATTAGAAAACAAATCCAATTTTGATAATCTGTCCTTCTGCCCCTGAACAAGGCAGTTAACCCACTGTTCCTAGGCCGTCATTGAAAATAAGAACTTGTTCTTAACTGACTTGCCTAGTTAAATAAAAATGTCTATTGGGTCAAAATACTACAGTGTGCAATCACAGCAGCAAGATGTGTGACTTTTGCCACAAGAAAAGGGCAAACCAGTGAAGAACAAACACCGTTGTAAATACAACCTTTATTTATGTTTATTTATTTTCCTTTATGTATTAGAACTATTTCCAAATCATTACAACACTGTATATAGACATAATATGAGCTGACAAAATGGCAAATCTGTCGCTGTGCCCTTGAGCAAGGCACTTAACTCCAGTGCTCCCTGGGTTCTGGACAATGGTGTCCCTGTCCGTGACCCCGCTCCCTGTGGGTGTCCTGGGGGCAGCTGGGATATGAAGAAACACATTACCATTACACACCTGTGCACACGGTGTATGTTTTCTCTTACTGACATTCAGAGTCTAGAAACCAAAGACAACAGTCACAGCTCAAACAACACAACCAGAGACAACAGTCACAGCTCAAACAACACAACCAAAGACAACAGTCACAGCTTAAACAACACAACCAAAGACAACAGTCACAGCTCAAACAACACAACCAAAGACAACAGTCACAGCTCAAACAACACAACCAAAGACAACAGTCACAGCTTAAACAACACAACCAAAGACAACAGTCACAGCTCAAACAACACAACCAAAGACAACAGTCACAGCTCAAACAACACAACCAAAGACAACAGTCACAGCTCAAACAACACAACCAAAGACAACAGTCACAGCTCAAACTACACAACCAGAGACAACGGTCTCAGAGTTTTGAAGTAACTAAAAACCGCAGACAGGAAGGGGTGCAGACAGAGACAGTGTGACAGTGCAATCGTTCACTTCCCCTGTCATTTACTGTAAAAGGAAGTCAGCGTTTGGGAGACTGAGACGCCTGATACTGAGGATGAATTCAGAATGACACCTTATCCTCTATATAGTCTCTGGTCAAAAATAGTGTCCTATATAGGAGATAAATGACTCTGTATCCCCGATTTAGTCTCTGGTCAAAAAATAGTGTCCTATATAGGGGATAAAAAGTAGTGTATTATATAGGGAATAGGTTGCCACTGAGACAATAGTGCACAAGGATGAGAACGATAAACAACACTGATCATTTGGTTCACCGACAGATCAGGATCACCCTGGTTTGAGAAAACTTCAAGAATTTCATTTTACCAGGAATGTCAGTTAAGAACAAATTCTTATTTTCAATGACGGCCTAGGAACAGTGGGTTTAACTGCCTTGTTCAGGGGCAGAACGACAGATTGGAACCTTGTCAGCTCAGGGATTCGATCTTGCAACCTTTCGGTTGCAAGTCCAATGCTCTAACCACTAGGCTACCTGCCACCCCAGAATGGTGTGTGTACTCTGAAATAAAGTATATTTTTTATACAACTGGACATGAATAATTGTAGACGTAAAGGCCTACATCAAATATTAGTCTATGTTGCCTATTTGTTTACCACTGTCAAGAATGGCAAGCAATTTTTGTTGAATATATTGACTTCGTATTTGAATATATACGTGGTTTGTTGCCCACGTCCATGTGCTCTTTAAGATGTTGGCTAGGTCTCTACGCTCCCCTTGATCAACAGGACTTGGTTGTTTGCCCGACAGTCCTGTTCCAAGTTCCCTGTCTAAATCAAACACATTCAGCCAGGAAGTTGCCCGGGAAACACAGCCTGGTCTCATAGACTAGACGTAACATAATAATTGTGTGGAAAAAAACAGACATTCAAATGAGAATGATATGTTATGTTTGGTATGGTTACGTAAGACAGAAGGTTACTCAAGTCAGAAACGAGAGGGAGGGTCGGGGGGGGGGGGGTGTATAACGTGAACGTCTAGCAAACCAAAGGTTATGTGTTCGAATCTCATCACGGATTAGCAACTACTTACTACTTTTTAGCTACATGCACAGTCTTTTCAGAAATGGATCACTCAGATAGATATTTAGTGTCAAATTGACTCAATGGTTATAAATGAGGCCCATGGTCCCCTATTGAACACTGAATAGTCTCATCGTCATGTCCCTTAGCTTATCTCCCCTTCAGAAGAGTCCTGTTGGAATGACACATGAGATAGCTTATCTCCCCTTCAGTGTGTGTGTGTGTGTGTGTGTGTGTGTGTGTGTGTGTGTGTGTGTGTGTGTGTGTGTGTGTGTGTGAAAGAGAGAGAAATAGACACACACACACACACACACATACCTGTTCACACAATAAAATAAGAAAACACTAAATTCACTGCCTCTGCCAGACTGTGGCCTGTGCTGCTGGACTGTGATGCACTAAAGCGTAGTGGGTGCAGAGTCAGGCGCAGGAGGCAGATAGTACTGAGTAGTGCTTTATTAGGCACAGGGAAAATACGTGCACGCCAACACTCAGGGGCGCAAACAAACACGATACCCAAAACCAGGACCTAACAAGTCCAGAGGGATAACCCCAAAACGAAACACGCTACCAAAACACTACCACACACAAACACAGTGAAAAGAATAAGCACAAAGAGCAGGCCAGCTTAAATAGCCCCACTAAACGTAAACAAGAAACAGGTGTAACTAATAAGACAAAACCAACAGAAAAGGAAAAGGGATCGGTGGCAGCTAGTAGACCGGTAACGACGACCGCCGAACACCGCCCGAACAGGAAAAGGAGCCACCTTCGGTAGGAGTCGTGACAGTACCCCCCCCCCCCCTGACGCGCCGACACCGGCCTCGAGGGCGAACCGGAGGGCGAGGCGCAGGGAGATCCGGATGGAGGCGATGGAAATACCTCAACAGTGACGGATCCAAGATGTCCCCCACCGGTACCCAGCACCTCTCCTCCGGACCGTACGCCTCCCAGTCCACGAGGTACTGCAGGCCCCTCACCCGGCGTCTCGAGTCCAGGGGGGACCTCCGGCACCTCACCTTCTTGCAGGGGACCAGCTACCACCGGCCTGAGGAGAGACACATGAAACGAGGGGTTAATACGATAATAGGAAGGGAGTTGTAATCGATAACACACCTCGTTTATCCTCCTCAGGACTTTGAAAGGCCCCACACCCTGCGGCCCCAGCTTCCGGCAGGGCAGGCGGAGGGGTAGGTTTTGGGTCAAGAGCCAGACCCTGTCCCCCGGTACAAACACGGGGGCCTCACTGCGGTGGCAGTCAGCGTCCCTCTGCTCAGGTAGACTAGTTGAGAACAAGTTCTCATTTACAACTGCGACCTGGCCAATAAAGCAAACCAGTACGACACAAACAACAACACAGAGTTACACATGGAATAAACAAACATACTGTCAATAATACAACAGAGAAAGTCTATATAGAGTGTATGCAAATGAGGTAGGATAAGGGAGGTAAGGCAATAAATAGGCCATAGTGGCGAAATTATTACAGTATGGCAAATTAAACACTGGGGTGATAGATGTGCAGAAGATGAGTGTGCAAGTAACGGTACTGGGGTGCAAAGGAGCAAAATAAATAAAATAAATAACAATAACAATATCAAAACAAATGTATTTATAAAGCCCTTCTTACATCAGCTGATATCTCAAAGTGCTGTACAGAAACCCAGCCTAAAACCCCAAACAGCAAGCAATGCAGGTGTAGAAGCACGGTGGCTAGGAATAAATCCCTAGAAAGGCCAAAACCTAGGAAGAGGAACCAGGCTATGAGGGGTGGCCAGTCCTCTTCTGGCTGTGCCGGGTGGAGATTATAACAGAACATAGCCAAGATGTTCAAATGTTCATAAATGACCAGCATGGTCAAATAATAATAATCACAGTAGTTGTCGAGAGTGCAGCAAGTTAGCACCTCAGGAGTAAATGTCAGTTGGCTTTTCATAGTCGATCATTAAGAGTATCTCTGCCGCTCCTGCGGTCTCTAGAGATATGGTGATGAGGTAGTTGGATGGGCTATTTACAGATGGGCTATGTACATGTGCAGTGATCTGTGAGCTGCTCTGACAGCTGGTGCTTAAAGCTAGTGAGGGAGATATGAGTCTCCTGCTTCAGTGATTTTGTCACGACTTCCGCCGAAGTTGGTCCCTCTCCTTGTTCGGGCGGCGTTCGGCGGTCGAAGTCGTCGACCTTGTCTTGTATCACACCTGTTTCCAAATCCGATTCATTACATGTTGTGTATTTAACCCTCTGTTCCCCCTCATTGTCCTTGTCGGTGATTGTTTGTTTGTATGCTTTGTGTAAGATTATGTTCTGGTGTGCGATGGGTTTTGTACCCATTTATTTGATTTTTGTATATTTTTGTTTTTCGGAGTTTTGAGCACATATAAAATGGCTCCGTTTTATACCAAGTTCATTATCCTGCGGCTGACCTCTCTGCCACCAGCACACACCCTGCCAGATTTACCGACCAAGACAATGAGGGGAAACAGAAGGCAATGCTATCAAATACTAATTGAGTGTATGTAAACTTCTGACCCACTGGGATTGTGATGAAAGAAACAAAAGCTGAAATAAATCATTCTCTCTGCTAATTTTCTGACATTTTACATTCTTTAAAATAAAGTGGTGATCCTAACTGACCTAAAAACAGGGAATTGTTACTAGGATTAAATGTCAGGAATTGTTTAAAACTGAGTTTAAAATGTATTTCGCTGAGGTGTATGTAAACTTCCGAATTCAACTGTACATTTGAACAGCATACAGGACAAAAGAAAACTGGTTCTTCAACGTTGGTTTAGTGGAAAAATATTAAAACGGACTACAGGCAATGTATTGGAAGACTTCGAACAGATGCTGTTCTTAAAATACCAGAAAAGTATGATAGCTAATATTTCTGAAATCACAATATAAACGTCTTAATGACAGAAGTTAAAATATATTGTATCCCAGCACCTCCTCTGATCTCTTTCTCTCTCTCAGACACACACAGGTGACAGGTGGTTGTAAATGTGGACATTGACAGTGATAAGTACTATAGTTGACATTTGGTTCAAGGTCTTAAAAGTCATACTTACTTTCTGTTTGTAACACTTCATGACACATAACTGACAGAAAAAAAGTGGCTCCCATGAAAGTGATGGCAACAACACAGGAAACCACAGAGAAAGCAGCTGTGCTACTGACATGCTGAGGCCCATAAAGTCAGAGCAGCCCTCCCACCTATGCTCCACCCACTGCCAATCAACCTACAACCAGAAACGGGAAGAGAAAGCGATACATCTCACTGGCTCTTTTTCCTGGTTCATTTGCAGTCAGCGAAACAAGCAGAACAGACCCAGCTACTATCGCAATTGGTGTTTATGGGAGAACCACCCCTTTAAGCAGAGCCTGGAACGGTGACCAAGGTAAATGGACAATTGGTGTTTATGGGAGAACCACCCCTTTAAGCAGAGCTTGGAACGGTGACCAAGGTAAATGGACAACGGTAAACGGCCTCTTCATTTATCTGAAACGTAATAAAGCCCTTTTTTTTTTAAAAAATATAGTTGTTGACATTCAAAGTGCTGACATTCTGAGCCTCAAGTCGGTAGATTATCATGTCTCTGTCAGACCTTTATACACCCTCTTTGCTACAATCTAACCCAAATGCATGATGGGGGTCTGCCACAACTTCTGGCCCCAGCGCCCCCCACCTGACGCCCATGATGCCCAGCCCCTCATCGCTAAACAATGGTGAGCCACAGAGGGAGGGGGGGGGGGGCTTCTCTTCTAAACACTGAACATTCAAATCAAATCTAGTGCATGATGTTGATTGGTTGTATACAGTATGATGAAGTGAACATAGTTCATATGTAAAAAGAAACAAAAAAAACCATCTTATATCATACAAACTATATAAAATACATTAACTTGCATTGTGAATTTAAACCAATGTATGGAGTGGTGAATCAATTAGAGAAACAAGTGGTCAGACACTGACAGTAGTTGTATTTTATCTCAACCTTGTGTTTCAGCAGTACTGATGATAGCCAGCAGGGGGCAGACAGGACACAGCTCAAAAAGAGACGATGGTGTCGCACCAGCCGCCTGTTTCTGTTCCTGGTCGTGGTCGTGATGATGATTGTGGTCATCCTGGTAATTGAACTCAAAGACCGGATCTCACCTTCAACAACCAATCCAGCAGCAAACATGTCAGTTACGATTCTGGCCACTCCTCCTCCTCCGTATGTGTCCCCAGGACCGTACCATGTAGAATACCCACATGAGTACTCCTTCATCCTGGATGAGCCAGAGAAATGCCGGGAGCAGAACCCCTTCCTGGTTCTGATGGTGCCAGTGGCGCCCTATAACAGGGACGCTCGTGAGGCCGTCCGCAGGACTTGGGGCAGTGAGAGGCAGGTACTGGGCAAAGAGGTTCGTCTGTTCTTCCTGCTGGGACTGTCCAGTGGAGAGGAGACAGAGCAGCTCCAGGAGAAGGTGCTGCAGGAGAGCAAAGAGCACCAGGATCTGCTGCAGAGCGACTTCATAGACAGCTACAAAAACCTGACCATCAAGACCATGGTGATGATGGAGTGGCTGAGCTCTCGCTGCCCCAACGCCTCCTACGCCATGAAGATCGACTCAGACATGTTCCTCAACGTGAACACCTTGGTCAACATACTGCTTCACGCTCCAAAGCAGAACTACCAGACTGGACTAGTGGCCCAATCGGCCGCCGTTCTAAGAGACCGTAGCTCCAAATGGTATCTTCCAAATGAGGTGTTTCCTGAACCGGTATATCCACCTTACGCTCTGGGCCTGGGCTATGTCTTCACCTTAGACCTCCCCAGGAAGCTGGTGGAGGTGTCCAGGCATGTTAAAGCCATCTACATAGAGGATGTGTATCTGGGACTGTGTATGAAACACCTGGGCATCCAGCCTACTGACCCCCCCAGTGGAAACCTCTTCCAGGTTTCCCCTGTGGCTTATGACCGCTGCACCTACTCACGGCTGATAGCTACCACCACAAACAGTATCACTCACCAGGTCAACGCATGGACAGACTTACACAAACCTGGTCCTACCTGCTGATCTCATACAGTATCACTCACCAGGTCAACGCATGGACAGACCTACACAAACCTGGTCCTCCCTGCTGATCTCATACAGTATCACTCACCAAGTCAACGCATGGACAGACCTACACAAACCTGGTCCTACCTGCTGATCTCAAACAGTATCACTCACCAGGTCAACGCATGGACAGACCTACACAAACCTGGTCCTCCCTGCTGATCTCATACAGTATCACTCACCAGGTCAACGCATGGACAGACTTACACAAACCTGGTCCTCCCTGCTGATCTCATACAGTATCACTCACCAGGTCAACGCATGGACAGACCTACACAAACCTGGTCCTACCTGCTGATCTCATACAGTATCACTCACCAGGTCAACGCATGGACAGACCTACACAAACCTGGTCCTACCTGCTGATCTCATACAGTATCACTCACCAGGTCAACGCATGGACAGACCTACACAAACCTGGTCCTCCCTGCTGATCTCATACAGTAACAGACTGACTGATGTACCAATCACTTCCTCATTGTTTGTTCAAACACTAACTAACTAACAAACAAAAAACAGAGAAGGCGACGCCTCCAGGTGATGGGGAAAGGATATACAGTGCATTTGGAAAGTATTCAGACCCCTTGATTTTTCCACATTTTGTTACGTTACAGACTTATTCTAAAATGGATTAAATAAACAAACAAAAAACTCAGTAGCCACACACAATACCCCATAATGACAAAGCAAAAACAGGACTTTTGAAATGTTGGCAAATTTACCAAATTTGCTATGAGACTCAAAATTAGGCTCAGGTGCATCCTGTTTCCATTGATCATCCTTGAGATGTTTCTACAACTTGATTGGATACCACCTGTTGTATATTCTATTGATTGGACATGATTTGGCACACACCTGTCTGAGTAAAGGGTCTGAATACTTTTGTGAATGAAATATTTCAGTTTTTATTTTTAATAAATTAGAAAAATTTCTAAAATCCTGTTTTTGCTTTGTCAATATGGGGTATTGTGTGTAGATTGATGAGGGGAAATAACTATTTAATCAATTTTAGAATAAGGCTTTAACCTACCAAAATGTGGAAAAAGTCAAGGTGTCTGAATACTTTCCAAAGGCTCTGTATACCTTGGTGAAGAACATTAACACCCTGGAGGACCAGTTTCTTCACGTTACGTCCTCTGGGAGAATGTTAATTTTCTCTGAACCAAGGCAGACACTTTGCCTCACCGGGTTTTGATTCAAAAGCCTTTTTTAAACAACGACTGAGAGCAGCAGTTATCTGTCTAACATGGACTAAGAAATGGATGGACTGGGTTTGGTCTGTCTGTGGTGAATGTGTGTACTACACTGAAGCAGCAGACACCCAGAACAAGTTAAACAGGTTTATTGTAATAGAGACTAGTTGGCTGTGTTTAGACAGGCAGCCCAATTCTGATCTTTTTTACACTAAATGTTCATTTGACCAATCACATCTTTTTCAGAGCTGATGTGATGGTCAAAAGTCTAAACACAGCCGCTGCACTGCACTTAATAGTCAGGTTTGCACTTTCCCAGAGCGCATCTGTAACAGGTTAATTTGACCCAGCTTCTCACAGCAGGGAAAATAATACTGGAGCAGCAGAACATGTAGATTATAATTAACAACATTTTGGTTGTTGTAGGGGTTGATATAGTTTTCGTGAGGGCAAATCATGTTTGAAATGTTAAAGTGGAAATTACAAACTTTAGAAGCCTTTTTAAACCACTAAAATTGGCATTTCCTGCTCCGCGGGAATATTCTCTGTGACAACAGAGTGATCAAATAGACAGCAGATCTTTATCAGTTCCTGATGGAAAGAAGTGAAGGGGAACTGTGAAGGCTTTGGCTGTAGAGGCAATAGAATAGTAGACCAGGCACTTTCCCCAAAGTCACAAGTCAGGGGGAACTGTGAAGGCTTTGGCTGTAGAGGCAATAGAATAGTAGACCAGGCACTTTCCCCAAAGTCACAAGTCAGGGGGAACTGTGAAGGCTTTGGCTGTAGAGGCAATAGAATAGTAGACCAGGCACTTTCCCCAAAGTCAAAAGTCAGGGGGAACTGTGAAGGCTTTGGCTGTAGAGGCAATAGAATAGTAGACCAGGCACTTTCCCCAAAGTCACAAGTCAGGGGGAACTGTGAAGGCTTTGGCTGTAGAGGCAATAGAATAGTAGACCAGGCACTTTCCCCAAAGTCACAAGTCAGAGGGAACTGTGAAGGCTTTGGCTGTAGATGCAGTAGAATAGTAGACCAGGCACTTTCCCCAAAGTCACAAGTCAGGGGAACTGTGAAGGCTTTGGCTGTAGAGGCTATAGAATAGTAGACCAGGCACTTTCCCCAAAGTCACAAGTCAGGGGAACTGTGAAGGCTTTGGCTGTGGAGTCAATAGACTAGGATGAAGGGTGTCATTTGGGGCCAAGCACTGTTACCAGAGTCACAAGTCAAAAGTAATTTGTATTTTTTTTATTTAACTAGGCAAGTCAGTAAAGAACAAATTCTTATTTACAATAACCGGCCTATACCGGTCAAACCCAGACGACACTGGGCCAATTGTGCGCCGCACTATCGGACTCCCAATCACGGTCGGTTGTGATACAGCCTGGAATCGAGCCAGGGTGTCTGTAGTGACGCCTCAAGCACTGAGATGCAGTGCCTCAGACCGCTGCACCACTCAGGAGCCCCATGTCAAATAGCTTCGTATGAGTTGTAGTGTTTATTATGTGGCGGAAGGAGGAAGGTTTAGTCCAGCTATCAGGAAGAGATGCTACCTTGCATTCATTTTGCACTTGGCAGGGTCAGAGGGAATGTGGTTTGCCTGAGAGTTTGTGCCAACTGCGTTGATGACAGCTGAGACGGCACACTGAGGAGGACCTATCACTTCCTCCTTCGTTCTTGCCAGAGATGTAATCTGGGGAATTTGTCATACATTTCCACTTTGATTAAAACATTTTAATAATGATTATGATGATGTTTCTGAATTTGGATTAGAAGAGAGTTAAATCACACAAACCAATATTTATCTGCCCAAAGGGCCTGTTGCACAGATGATGGTTAGACTACAGTATGGTTAGACCAGGGCTGATGTTTAGACTACAGTGTGATTAGACCAGGGCTGATGTTTAGACTACAGTGTGATTAGACCAGGGCTGATGTTTAGACTACAGTGTGGTTAGACCAGGGCTGATGTTTAGACTACAGTGTGATTAGACCAGGGCTGATGTTTAGACTGCAGTGTGGTTAGACCAGGGCTGATGTTTAGGCTACAGTGTGATTAGACCAGGGCTGATGTTTAGGCTACAGTGTGGTTAGACCAGGGCTGATGTCTAGACTACAGTGTGATTAGACCAGGGCTGATGTTTAGGCTACAGTGTGATTAGACCAGGGCTGATGTTTAGACTACAGTGTGATTAGACCAGGGCTGATGTCTAGGCTACAGTGTGATTAGACCAGGGCTGATGTTTAGGCTACAGTGTGATTAGACCAGGGCTGATGTTAGACCAGGGCTGATGTTTAGACTACAGTGTGATTAGACCAGGGCTGATGTTTAGGCTACAGTGTGATTAGTACAGGGCTGGAATAAAACCCTGCACACCCGGTAGCTGGCAGCCACCCTTGACACAACATTGTAGAAAAAGGGAAAGGTGGGAAACCAAAAAGGTATTGTACTGAAACATTGACCACAACACATGAACGGAGGTACAATCTTGTCTTCAGGATTTATTTGTATTTTTCTACTGTATTTATTTGATTGAATAATGTTATTTTATGGCCATAATGTCTGTACATAAAGATTAGTTTTACAAGTTGAGTAGTCCTCTCATCATTATTGTTACAACAATCTATCCATGCTCATAGATCAAATCAAAGTGTATTTGTCACGTGCGCCGAATACAACAATATTACAGTGAAATGCTTACTTACAGGCTCTAACCAATGGTGCGGGGAAAAAAGGTATGTGTGTGTGTGTGTGTGTGTGTGTATGTGTGTGTGTGTGTGTGTGTGTGTGTGTGTGTGTGTGTGTGTGTGTGTGTGTGTGTGTGTGTGTGTGTGTGTGTGTGTGTGTGTGTGTGTGTGTGTGTGTGTGTGTGTGTGTGTGTGTGTGTGTGTGTGTGTGTGTGTGTGTGTGTGTAAGTAAAGAAATAAAACAACAGTAAAAATACATTTGAAAATAAGAGTAGCAAGGCTATATACAGACACCTGTTAGTCAGGCTGATTGAGGTAGTAAGTACATGTAGGTATCCTTAAAGTCACTATGCATATATGATGAACAGAGTAGCAGAAGCGTAAAAGAGGGGTTGGCGGGTGGTGGGACACAATGCAGATAGCCCGGTTAGCCAATGAGTGGAAGCACTGGTTAGTCGGGCCAATTGAGGTAGTATGTACATGAATGTATAATTAAAGTGACTATGCATATATGATAAACAGAGAGTAGCAGCAGCGTAAAAGAGGGGTTGGGGGGGGGGGGGGGGGGGGCACACAATGCAAATAGTCCGGGTAACCATTTGATTACCTGTTCAGGAGTCTTATGGCTTGGGGGTAAAAACTGTTGAGAAGCCTTTTTGTCCTCGACTTGGCACTCCGGTACCGCTTGCCATGCGGTAGTAGAGAGAACAGTCTATGACTGGGGTGGCTGGGGTCTTTGACAATTTTTAGGGCCTTCCTCTGACACCGCCTGGTGTAGAGGTCCTGGATGGCAGGCAGCTTAGCCCCAGTGATGTACTGGGCCGTACGCACTACCCTCTGAAGTGCCTTGCGGTCGGAGACCGAGCAATTGCCATACCAGGCGGTGATGCAACCGGTCAGGATGCTCTCGATGTTGCTGCTGTAGAACCTTTTGAGGATCTCAGGACCCATGCCAAATCTTTTTAGTTTCCTGAGGGGGAATAGGCTTTGTTGTGCCCTCTACATGACTGTCTTGGTGTGTTTGGACCAAAAAAGAATTCTCTGTTACAAATACGGTACTTATTGCATGTGTCAAAGAGCACAGTTAAGTATGTTCAGTAAAAGGTTTACAAGATTATATGGTTTATAGACTAGTCTCTGGAGAAGCTAGCTGGGGGATCAACGCTGGTTTGACTCTGGGTTCAGAGGTTATAAAGTGTATAGACTAGTCTCTGGAGAAGCTAGCTGGGGGACCAACGCTGGTTTGACTCTGGGTTCAGAGGTTATAAAGTGTATAGACTAGTCTCTGGAGAAGCTAGCTGGGGGACCAACGCTGGTTTGGCTCTGGGTTCAGAGGTTATAAAGTGGATATAGAATGATTATTTGTTTTATATGAACATGAGTACAAACAATGATTGAAAAAGAAAAGTAGAGTCTCACAGGAGTTCAGATGCAATAACCTAATAACCAACGTTTGGACAGACAAGCTGTCTTCGTCAGGGTATAATGACAAACCCTGCGGGTCACTAGTTTATATAGTGTCAAAGGACACATACAGGTGTCTGTAATCATGGCCGGCTGTGGGTTGATATCATTGGTTAATTTACAGATATAAATAGAACGTATAAAAAAACATGAATGGATAACATGAGATCATAGATACAATTTGGCTACATAGGCCTACAAACATTTACAATGAATAGCAAAACCACAATAATCACAAGAATGGCTTCAGATCAAAGACTACTTTGAGACCGAAGGGACAAAGGGTGTTTAAATTAAAGATCCAGGCAGCCTCTCGTTGTAACAATAAATAGTGGAGATCACCCCCTCCTCTCAAGTGTTTTACTTCCCTTAGCCAGCGCCTCGCCTAAACAGCTGTGCGTTTCTTTCGCCTCCAGAGTTCCTGAAGATGAGAGAGTGTGTCTACTGTATGATCTGGGGAAATAGAAAATGAAATCCATGTCGTGATTTATTGCCCTCTGTGTGACGACCTGAGACATGTTGGTGATAACCCTGAAGGATTCTGGGTTACGGGACGAGCATGGGCTTGAATTCTCTTTCAGTCGGGGCGTGGTTGAGATAGCTCAGATTGTTCCCAATGCCTGGAGGAAAAGGACAAATGTATTGGTTGGTATAGTGGGGCTAGATAGTAGATGGTTGTGTAGTGGGGCTAGATGGTAGATGGTTGTGTAGTGGGGCTAGATGGTAGATGGTTGTGTAGTGGGGCTAGATAGTAGATGGTTGAGTAGTGGGGCTAGATGGTAGATGGTTGTGTAGTGGGGCTAGATGGTAGATGGTTGTGTAGTGGGGCTAGATGGTAGATGGTTGTGTAGTGGGGTTAGATGGTAGATGGTTGTGTAGTGGGGCTAGATGGTAGATGGTTGTGTAGTGGGGCTAGATGGTAGATGGTTGTGTAGTGGGGCTAGATGGTAGATGGTTGTGTAGTGGGGCTAGATGGTAGATGGTAGATGGTTGTGTAGTGGGGTTATATGGTAGATGGTTGTGTAGTGGGGCTAGATGGTAGATGGTTGTGTAGTGGGGCTAGATGGTAGATGGTTGTGTAGTGGGGCTAGATGGTAGCTGGTTGTGTAGTGGGGCTAGATGGTAGATGGTTTTGTAGTGGGGCTAGATGGTAGATGGTAGATGGTTGTGTAGTGGGGTTAGATGGTAGATGGTTGTGTAGTGGGGCTAGATGGTAGATGGTTGTGTAGTGGGGCTAGATGGTAGATGGTTGTGTAGTGGGGCTAGATGGTAGATGGTTGTGTAGTGGGGCTAGATGGTAGATGGTTGTGTAGTGGGGCTAGATGGTAGATGGTAGATGGTTGTGTAGTGGGGCTAGATGGTAGATGGTAGATGGTTGTGTAGTGGGGTTAGATGATAGATGGTTGTGTAGTGGGGCTAGATGGTAGCTGGTTGATGGTTGTGTAGTGGGGCTAGATGGTAGATGGTAGATGGTTGTGTAGTGGGGCTAGATGGTAGCTGGTTGTGTAATGGGGCTAGATGGTTGATGGTTGTGTAGTGGGGCTAGATGGTAGATGGTTGTGTAGTGGGGCTAGATGGTAGATGGTTGTGTAGTGGGGCTAGATGGTAGATGGTTGTGTAGTGGGGCTAGATGGTAGATGGTTGATGGTTGTGTAGTGGGGCTAGATGGTAGCTGGTTGTTTAATGGGGCTAGATGGTAGATGGTAGATGGTTGTGTATTGGGGCTAGATGGTAGCTGGTTGTGTAGTGGGGCTAGATGGTAGATGGTTGTGTAGTGGGGTTAGATGGTAGATGGTTGTGTAGTGGGGTTAGATGGTAGATGGTTGTGTAGTGGGGTTAGATGGTAGATGGTTGTGTAGTGGGGCTAGATGCTAGATGGTAGATGGTTGTGTAGTGGGGCTAGATGGTAGATGGTTGTGTAGTGGGGCTAGATGGTAGATGGTAGCTGGTTGTGTAGTGGGGCTAGATGGTAGATGGTTGTGTAGTGGGGCTAGATGGTAGATGGTTGTGTAGTGGGGCTAGATGGTAGATGGTTGATGGTTGTGTAGTGGGGCTAGATGGTAGCTGGTTGTTTAATGGGGCTAGATGGTAGATGGTAGATGGTTGTGTATTGGGGCTAGATGGTAGATGGTTGTGTAGTGGGGCTAGATGGTAGATGGTTGTGTAGTGGGGCTAGATGCTAGATGGTAGATGGTTGTGTAGTGGGGCTAGATGGTAGATGGTAGATGGTTGTGTAGTGGGGCTAGATGGTAGATGGTTGTGTAGTGGGGCTAGATGGTAGATGGTAGATGGTAGATGGTAGCTGGTTGTGTAGTGGGGCTAGATGGTAGATGGTAGATGGTTGTGTAGTGGGGCTAGATGGTAGATGGTTGTGTAATGGGGCTAGAAGGTAGATGGTTGTGTAGTGGGGCTAGATGGTAGATGGTAGATGGTAGATGGTAGCTGGTTGTGTAGTGGGGCTAGATGGTAGATGGTTGTGTAGTGGGGCTAGATGGTAGCTGTTTGTATAGTGGGGCTAGATGGTAGATGGTTGTGTAGTGGGGCTAGATGGTAGATGGTTGTGTAGTGGGGTTAGATGGTAGATGGTTGTGTAGTGGGGTTAGATGGTAGATGGTTGTGTAATGGGGCTAGATGGTAGATGGTTGTCTAGTGGGGCTAGATGGTAGATGGTTGTGTAGTGGGGCTAGATGGTAGATGGTTGTGTAGTGGGGCTAGATGGTAGATTGTTGTGTAGTGGGGTTAGATGGTAGATGGTAGATGGTTGTGTAGTGGGGCTAGATGGTAGATGGTAGATGGTTGTGTAGTGGGGCTAGATGGTAGATGGTTGTGTAGTGGGGTTAGATGGTAGATGGTAGATGGTTGTGTAGTGGGGCTAGATGGTAGATGGTAGAATGTTGTGTAGTGGGGTTAGATGGTAGATGGTAGATGGTTGTGTAGTGGGGTTAGATGGTAGATGGTAGATGGTTGTGTAGTGGGGTTAGATGGTAGATGGTAGATGGTTGTGTAGTGGGGCTAGATGGTAGATGGTAGATGGTTGTGTAGTGGGGTTAGATGGTAGATGGTTGTGTAGTGGGGCTAGATGGTAGATGGTAGATGGTTGTGTAGTGGGGTTAGATGGTAGATGGTTGTGTAGTGGGGCTAGATGGTAGATGGTTGTGTAGTGGGGCTAGATGGTAGATGGTTGTGTAGTGGGGCTAGATGGTAGATGGTTGTGTAGTGGGGCTAGAAGGTAGATGGTTGTGTAGTGGGGTTAGATGGTAGATGGTTGTGTAGTGGGGCTAGATGGTAGATGGTTGTGTAGTGGGGCTAGATGGTAGATGGTTGTGTAGTGGGGCTAGATGGTAGATGGTAGATGGTTGTGTAGTGGGGTTATATGGTAGATGGTTGTGTAGTGGGGCTAGATGGTAGATGGTAGATGGTTGTGTAGTGGGGCTAGATGGTAGATGGTTGTGTAGTGGGGCTAGATGGTAGATGGTTGTGTAGTGGGGCTAGATGGTAGATGGTTGTGTAGTGGGGCTAGATGGTAGATGGTAGATGGTTGTGTAGTGGGGCTAGATGGTAGATGGTAGATGGTTGTGTAGTGGGGTTAGATGGTAGATGGTAGATGGTTGTGTAGTGGGGCTAGATGGTAGATGGTAGATGGTTGTGTAGTGGGGCTAGATGGTAGATGGTTGTGTAGTGGGGTTAGATGGTAGATGGTAGATGGTTGTGTAGTGGGGCTAGATGGTAGATGGTAGAATGTTGTGTAGTGGGGTTAGATGGTAGATGGTAGATGGTTGTGTAGTGGGGTTAGATGGTAGATGGTAGATGGTTGTGTAGTGGGGTTAGATGGTAGATGGTAGATGGTTGTGTAGTGGGGCTAGATGGTAGATGGTAGATGGTTGTGTAGTGGGGTTAGATGGTAGATGGTTGTGTAGTGGGGCTAGATGGTAGATGGTAGATGGTTGTGTAGTAGGGTTAGATGGTAGATGGTTGTGTAGTGGGGCTAGATGGTAGATGGTTGTGTAGTGGGGCTAGATGGTAGATGGTTGTGTAGTGGGGCTAGATGGTAGATGGTTGTGTAGTGGGGCTAGATGGTAGATGGTTGTGTAGTGGGGTTAGATGGTAGATGGTTGTGTAGTGGGGCTAGATGGTAGATGGTTGTGTAGTGGGGCTAGATGGTAGATGGTTGTGTAGTGGGGCTAGATGGTAGATGGTTGTGTAGTGGGGCTAGATGGTAGATGGTAGATGGTTGTGTAGTGGGGTTATATGGTAGATGGTTGTGTAGTGGGGCTAGATGGTAGATGGTAGATGGTTGTGTAGTGGGGCTAGATGGTAGATGGTTGTGTAGTGGGGCTAGATGGTAGATGGTTGTGTAGTGGGGCTAGATGGTAGATGGTTGTGTAGTGGGGCTAGATGGTAGATGGTAGATGGTTGTGTAGTGGGGCTAGATGGTAGATGGTAGATGGTTGTGTAGTGGGGTTAGATGATAGATGGTTGTGTAGTGGGGCTAGATGGTAGCTGGTTGATGGTTGTGTAGTGGGGCTAGATGGTAGATGGTAGATGGTTGTGTAGTGGGGCTAGATGGTAGCTGGTTGTGTAATGGGGCTAGACGGTAGATGGTTGATGGTTGTGTAGTGGGGCTAGATGGTAGCTGGTTGTGTAGTGGGGCTAGATGGTAGATGGTAGATGGTTGTGTAGTGGGGCTAGATGGTAGATGGTTGTGTAGTGGGGCTAGATGGTAGATGGTTGATGGTTGTGTAGTGGGGCTAGATGGTAGCTGGTTGTTTAATGGGGCTAGATGGTAGATGGTAGATGGTTGTGTATTGGGGCTAGATGGTAGATGGTTGTGTAGTGGGGCTAGATGGTAGATGGTTTTGTAGTGGGGCTAGATGGTAGATGGTAGATGGTTGTGTAGTGGGGTTAGATGGTAGATGGTTGTGTAGTGGGGCTAGATGGTAGATGGTTGTGTAGTGGGGCTAGATGGTAGATGGTTGTGTAGTGGGGCTAGATGGTAGATGGTTGTGTAGTGGGGCTAGATGGTAGATGGTAGATGGTTGTGTAGTGGGGCTAGATGGTAGATGGTAGATGGTTGTGTAGTGGGGTTAGATGATAGATGGTTGTGTAGTGGGGCTAGATGGTAGCTGGTTGATGGTTGTGTAGTGGGGTTAGATGGTAGATGGTAGATGGTTGTGTAGTGGGGCTAGATGGTAGCTGGTTGTGTAATGGGGCTAGATGGTAGATGGTTGATGGTTGTGTAGTGGGGCTAGATGGTAGCTGGTTGTGTAGTGGGGCTAGATGGTAGATGGTAGATGGTTGTGTAGTGGGGCTAGATGGTAGATGGTTGTGTAGTGGGGCTAGATGGTAGCTGGTTGTTTAATGGGGCTAGATGGTAGATGGTAGATGGTTGTGTATTGGGGCTAGATGGTAGATGGTTGTGTAGTGGGGCTAGATGGTAGATGGTTGTGTAGTGGGGCTAGATGCTAGATGGTAGATGGTTGTGTAGTGGGGCTAGATGGTAGATGGTAGATGGTTGTGTAGTGGGGCTAGATGGTAGATGGTAGATGGTTGTGTAGTGGGGCTAGATGGTAGCTGGTTGTGTAATGGGGCTAGATGGTAGATGGTTGATGGTTGTGTAGTGGGGCTAGATGGTAGCTGGTTGTGTAGTGGGGCTAGATGGTAATGGTAGATGGTTGTGTAGTGGGGCTAGATGGTAGATGGTTGTGTAGTGGGGCTAGATGGTAGCTGGTTGTTTAATGGGGCTAGATGGTAGATGGTAGATGGTTGTGTATTGGGGCTAGATGGTAGATGGTTGTGTAGTGGGGCTAGATGGTAGATGGTTGTGTAGTGGGGCTAGATGCTAGATGGTAGATGGTTGTGTAGTGGGGCTAGATGGTAGATGGTAGATGGTTGTGTAGTGGGGCTAGATGGTAGATGGTTGTGTAGTGGGGCTAGATGGTAGATGGTTGTGTAGTGGGGCTAGATGGTAGATGGTTGTGTAGTGGGGCTAGATGGTAGATGGTTGTGTAGTGGGGTTAGATGGTAGATGGTAGATGGTAGCTGGTTGTGTAGTGGGGCTAGATGGTAGATGGTTGTGTAATGGGGCTAGATGGTAGATGGTTGTGTAGTGGGGCTAGATGGTAGATGGTAGATGGTAGATGGTAGCTGGTAGCTGGTTGTGTAGTGGGGCTAGATGGTAGATGGTTGTGTAGTGGGGCTAGATGGTAGATGGTAGATGGTTGTGTAATGGGGCTAGATGGTAGCTGTTTGTATAGTGGGGCTAGATGGTAGATGGTTGTGTAGTGGGGCTAGATGGTAGATGGTTGTGAAGTGGGGTTAGATGGTAGATGGTTGTGTAGTGGGGTTAGATGGTAGATGGTTGTGTAATGGGGCTAGATGGTAGATGGTTGTGTAGTGGGGCTAGATGGTAGATGGTTGTGTAGTGGGGCTAGATGGTAGATGGTTGTGTAGTGGGGTTAGATGGTAGATGGTTGTGTAGTGGGGCTAGATGGTAGATGGTAGATGGTTGTGTAGTGGGGCTAGATAGTAGATGGTAGATGGTTGTGTAGTGGGGCTAGATGGTAGATGGTTGTGTATTGGGGTTAGATGGTAGCTGGTTGTGTAGTGGGGCTAGATGGTAGATGGTAGATGGTTGTGTAGTGGGGCTAGATGGTAGATGGTTGTGTAGTGGGGCTAGATGGTAGATGGTTGATGGTTGTGTAGTGGGGCTAGATGGTAGCTGGTTGTTTAATGGGGCTAGATGGTAGATGGTAGATGGTTGTGTATTGGGGCTAGATGGTAGATGGTTGTGTAGTGGGGCTAGATGGTAGATGGTTTTGTAGTGGGGCTAGATGGTAGATGGTAGATGGTTGTGTAGTGGGGTTAGATGGTAGATGGTTGTGTAGTGGGGCTAGATGGTAGATGGTTGTGTAGTGGGGCTAGATGGTAGATGGTTGTGTAGTGGGGCTAGATGGTAGATGGTTGTGTAGTGGGGCTAGATGGTAGATGGTAGATGGTTGTGTAGTGGGGCTAGATGGTAGATGGTAGATGGTTGTGTAGTGGGGTTAGATGATAGATGGTTGTGTAGTGGGGCTAGATGGTAGCTGGTTGATGGTTGTGTAGTGGGGTTAGATGGTAGATGGTAGATGGTTGTGTAGTGGGGCTAGATGGTAGCTGGTTGTGTAATGGGGCTAGATGGTAGATGGTTGATGGTTGTGTAGTGGGGCTAGATGGTAGCTGGTTGTGTAGTGGGGCTAGATGGTAGATGGTAGATGGTTGTGTAGTGGGGCTAGATGGTAGATGGTTGTGTAGTGGGGCTAGATGGTAGCTGGTTGTTTAATGGGGCTAGATGGTAGATGGTAGATGGTTGTGTATTGGGGCTAGATGGTAGATGGTTGTGTAGTGGGGCTAGATGGTAGATGGTTGTGTAGTGGGGCTAGATGCTAGATGGTAGATGGTTGTGTAGTGGGGCTAGATGGTAGATGGTAGATGGTTGTGTAGTGGGGCTAGATGGTAGATGGTAGATGGTTGTGTAGTGGGGCTAGATGGTAGCTGGTTGTGTAATGGGGCTAGATGGTAGATGGTTGATGGTTGTGTAGTGGGGCTAGATGGTAGCTGGTTGTGTAGTGGGGCTAGATGGTAATGGTAGATGGTTGTGTAGTGGGGCTAGATGGTAGATGGTTGTGTAGTGGGGCTAGATGGTAGCTGGTTGTTTAATGGGGCTAGATGGTAGATGGTAGATGGTTGTGTATTGGGGCTAGATGGTAGATGGTTGTGTAGTGGGGCTAGATGGTAGATGGTTGTGTAGTGGGGCTAGATGCTAGATGGTAGATGGTTGTGTAGTGGGGCTAGATGGTAGATGGTAGATGGTTGTGTAGTGGGGCTAGATGGTAGATGGTTGTGTAGTGGGGCTAGATGGTAGATGGTTGTGTAGTGGGGCTAGATGGTAGATGGTTGTGTAGTGGGGCTAGATGGTAGATGGTTGTGTAGTGGGGTTAGATGGTAGATGGTAGATGGTAGCTGGTTGTGTAGTGGGGCTAGATGGTAGATGGTTGTGTAATGGGGCTAGATGGTAGATGGTTGTGTAGTGGGGCTAGATGGTAGATGGTAGATGGTAGATGGTAGCTGGTAGCTGGTTGTGTAGTGGGGCTAGATGGTAGATGGTTGTGTAGTGGGGCTAGATGGTAGATGGTAGATGGTTGTGTAATGGGGCTAGATGGTAGCTGTTTGTATAGTGGGGCTAGATGGTAGATGGTTGTGTAGTGGGGCTAGATGGTAGATGGTTGTGAAGTGGGGTTAGATGGTAGATGGTTGTGTAGTGGGGTTAGATGGTAGATGGTTGTGTAATGGGGCTAGATGGTAGATGGTTGTGTAGTGGGGCTAGATGGTAGATGGTTGTGTAGTGGGGCTAGATGGTAGATGGTTGTGTAGTGGGGTTAGATGGTAGATGGTTGTGTAGTGGGGCTAGATGGTAGATGGTAGATGGTTGTGTAGTGGGGCTAGATAGTAGATGGTAGATGGTTGTGTAGTGGGGCTAGATGGTAGATGGTTGTGTATTGGGGTTAGATGGTAGCTGGTTGTGTAGTGGGGCTAGATGGTAGATGGTTGTGTAGTGGGGCTAGATGGTAGATGGTAGATGGTTGTGTAGTGGGGTTAGATGGTAGATGGAAGCTGGTTGTGTAGTGGGGCTAGATGGTAGATGGTTGTGTAGTGGGGCTAGATGGTAGATGGTAGATGGTTGTGTAGTGGGGTTAGATGGTAGATGGTTGTGTAGTGGGGTTAGATGGTAGATGGTTGATGGTTGTGTAGTGGGGTTAGATGGTAGATGGTTGTGTAATGGGGCTAGATGGTAGATGGTTGTGTAATGGGGCTAGATGGTAGATGGTTGATGGTTGTGTAGTGGGGCTAGATGGTAGATGGTTGATGGTTGTGTAGTGGGGCTAGATGGTAGATGGTAGATGGTTGTGTAGTGGGGCTAGATGGTAGATGGTTGATGGTTGTGTAATGGGGCTAGATGGTAGATGGTAGATGGTTGTGTAGTGGGGCTAGATGGTTGATGGTTGTGTAGTGGGGCTAGATGGTAGCTGGTTGTGTAGTGGGGCTAGATGGTAGCTGGTTGTGTAGTGGGGCTAGATGGTAGATGGTTGTGTAGTGGGGCTAGATGGTAGATGGTTGTGTAGTGGGGCTAGATGGTAGATGGTTGTGTAGTGGGGCTAGATGGTAGCTGGTTGTGTAGTGGGGCTAGATGGTAGATGGTTGTGTAGTGGGGCTAGATGGTAGATGGTTGTGTAATGGGGCTAGATGGTAGATGGTTGATGGTTGTGTAGTGGGGCTAGATGGTAGATGGTTGATGGTTGTGTAGTGGGGCTAGATGGTAGATGGTAGCTGGTTGTGTAGTGGGGCTAGATGGTAGATGGTTGTGTAGTGGGGCTAGATGGTAGATGGTTGTGTAGTGGGGCTAGATGGTAGATGGTTGTGTAGTGGGGCTAGATGGTAGCTGGTTGTGTAGTGGGGCTAGATGGTAGCTGGTTGTGTAATGGGGCTAGATGGTAGATGGTAGATGGTTGTGTAGTGGGGCTAGTTGGTAGCTGGTTGTGTAATGGGGCTAGATGGTAGATGGTAGATGGTTGTGTAGTGGGGCTAGATGGTAGATGGTTGTGTAGTGGGGCTAGATGGTAGATGGTAGATGGTTGGAATAGTGAGGCTAGATGGTAGATGGTTGTGTAGTGGGGCTAGATGGTAGCTGGTTGTGTAATGGGGCTAGATGGTAGATGGTAGATGGTTGTGTAGTGGGTCTAGATGGTAGATGGTAGATGGTTGTGTAGTGGGGCTAGATGGTAGATGGTAGATGGTTGTGTAGTGGGTCTAGATGGTAGATGGTAGATGGTTGTGTAGTGGGGCTAGATGGTAGATGGTTGTGTAGTGGGGCTAGATGGTAGCTGGTTGTGTAGTGGGGCTAGATGGTAGCTGGTTGTGTAGTGGGGCTAGATGGTAGATGGTAGATGGTTGTGTAGTGGGGCTAGATGGTAGATGGTAGATGGTTGTGTAATGGGGCTAGATGGTAGATGGTTGTGTAGTGGGGCTAGATGGTAGATGGTTGTGTAGTGGGGCTAGATGGTAGATGGTTGTGTAGTGGGGCTGGATGGTAGCTGGTTGTGTAGTGGGGCTAGATGGTAGATGGTTGTGTAGTGGGGCTAGATGGTAGATGGTTGTGTAGTGGGGCTAGATGGTAGATGGTAGATGGTTGTGTAGTGGGGCTAGATAGTAGCTGGTTGTGTAGTGGGGCTAGATGGTAGATGGTAGATGGTTGTGTAGTGGGGCTAGATGGTAGATGGTTGTGTAGTGGGGCTAGATGGTAGATGGTTGTGTAGTGGGGCTAGATGGTAGATGGTTGTGTAGTGGGGCTAGATGGTAGATGGCTGTGTAGTGGGGCTAGATGGAAATGGTTGTGTAGTGGGGCTAGATGGTAGATGGTTGTGTACTGGGGCTAGATGGTAGATGGTTGTGTAGTGGGGTTAGATGGTAGATGGTTGTGTAGTGGGGCTAGATGGTAGATGGTAGGTGGTTGTGTAATGGGGCTAGATGGTAGATGTTTGTTTAGTGGGGCTAGATGGTAGATGGTAGATGGTTGTGTAATGGGGCTAGATGGTAGATGGTAGATGGTTGTGTAGTGGGGCTAGATGGTAGATGGTTGTGTAGTGGGGCTAGATGGTAGATGGTTGTGTAGTGGGGCTAGATGGTAGCTGGTTGTGTAGTGGGGCTAGATTGTAGATGGTAGATGGTTGTGTAGTGGGGCTAGATGGTAGACGGTTGTGTAGTGGGGCTAGATGGTAGATGGTTGTGTAGTGGGGCTAGATGGTAGATGGTTGTGTAGTGGGGCTAGATGGTAGATGGTTGTGTAGTGGGGCTAGATGGTAGATTGTTGTGTAGTGGGGCTAGATGGTAGATGGTAGATGGTTGTGTAGTGGGGCTAGATGGTAGATGGTTGATGGTTGTGTAGTGGGGCTAGATGGTAGATGGTTGTGTAGTGGGGCTAGATGGTAGATTGTTGTGTAGTGGGGCTAGATGGTAGCTGGTTGTGTAGTGGGGCTAGATGGTAGATGGTAGATGGTTGTGTAGTGGGGCTAGATGGTAGATGGTTGTGTAGTGGGGCTAGATGGTAGATGGTAGCTGGTTGTGTAGTGGGGCTAGATGGTAGCTGGTTGTGTAGTGGGGCTAGATGGTAGATGGTTGTGTAGTGGGGCTAGATGGTAGATGGTTGTGTAATGGGGCTAGATGGTAGATGGTTGATGGTTGTGTAGTGGGGCTAGATGGTAGATGGTTGATGGTTGTGTAGTGGGGCTAGATGGTAGATGGTCGCTGGTTGTGTAGTGGGGCTAGATGGTAGATGGTTGTGTAGTGGGGCTAGATGGTAGATGGTTGTGTAGTGGGGCTAGATGGTAGATGGTTGTGTAGTGGGGCTAGATGGTAGCTGGTTGTGTAGTGGGGCTAGATGGTAGCTGGTTGTGTAATGGGGCTAGATGGTAGATGGTAGATGGTTGTGTAGTGGGGCTAGTTGGTAGCTGGTTGTGTAATGGGGCTAGATGGTAGATGGTAGATGGTTGTGTAGTGGGGCTAGATGGTAGATGGTTGTGTAGTGGGGCTAGATGGTAGATGGTAGATGGTTGGAATAGTGAGGCTAGATGGTAGATGGTTGTGTAGTGGGGCTAGATGGTAGCTAGTTGTGTAATGGGGCTAGATGGTAGATGGTAGATGGTTGTGTAGTGGGTCTAGATGGTAGATGGTAGATGGTTGTGTAGTGGGGCTAGATGGTAGATGGTTGTGTAGTGGGTCTAGATGGTAGATGGTAGATGGTTGTGTAGTGGGGCTAGATGGTAGATGGTTGTGTAGTGGGGCTAGATGGTAGATGGTTGTGTAGTGGGGCTAGATGGTAGCTGGTTGTGTAGTGGGGCTAGATGGTAGATGGTAGATGGTTGTGTAGTGGGGCTAGATGGTAGATGGTAGATGGTTGTGTAATGGGGCTAGATGGTAGATGGTTGTGTAGTGGGGCTAGATGGTAGATGGTTGTGTAGTGGGGCTAGATGGTAGATGGTTGTGTAGTGGGGCTGGATGGTAGCTGGTTGTGTAGTGGGGCTAGATGGTAGATGGTTGTGTAGTGGGGCTAGATGGTAGATGGTTGTGTAGTGGGGCTAGATGGTAGATGGTAGATGGTTGTGTAGTGGGGCTAGATAGTAGCTGGTTGTGTAGTGGGGCTAGATGGTAGATGGTAGATGGTTGTGTAGTGGGGCTAGATGGTAGATGGTTGTGTAGTGGGGCTAGATGGTAGATGGTTGTGTAGTGGGGCTAGATGGTAGATGGTTGTGTAGTGGGGCTAGATGGTAGATGGCTGTGTAGTGGGGCTAGATGGTAGATGGTTGTGTAGTGGGGCTAGATGGTAGATGGTTGTGTACTGGGGCTAGATGGTAGATGGTTGTGTAGTGGGGTTAGATGGTAGATGGTTGTGTAGTGGGGCTAGATGGTAGATGGTAGGTGGTTGTGTAATGGGGCTAGATGGTAGATGTTTGTTTAGTGGGGCTAGATGGTAGATGGTAGATGGTTGTGTAATGGGGCTAGATGGTAGATGGTAGATGGTTGTGTAGTGGGGCTAGATGGTAGATGGTTGTGTAGTGGGGCTAGATGGTAGATGGTTGTGTAGTGGGGCTAGATGGTAGCTGGTTGTGTAGTGGGGCTAGATTGTAGATGGTAGATGGTTGTGTAGTGGGGCTAGATGGTAGACGGTTGTGTAGTGGGGCTAGATGGTAGATGGTTGTGTAGTGGGGCTAGATGGTAGATGGTTGTGTAGTGGGGCTAGATGGTAGATGGTTGTGTAGTGGGGCTAGATGGTAGATTGTTGTGTAGTGGGGCTAGATGGTAGATGGTAGATGGTTGTGTAGTGGGGCTAGATGGTAGATGGTTGATGGTTGTGTAGTGGGGCTAGATGGTAGATGGTTGTGTAGTGGGGCTAGATGGTAGATTGTTGTGTAGTGGGGCTAGATGGTAGCTGGTTGTGTAGTGGGGCTAGATGGTAGATGGTAGATGGTTGTGTAGTGGGGCTAGATGGTAGATGGTTGTGTAGTGGGGCTAGATGGTAGATGGTAGCTGGTTGTGTAGTGGGGCTAGATGGTAGATGGTAGATGGTTGTGTAGTGGGGCTAGATGGTAGATGGTTGTGTAGTGGGGCTAGATGGTAGATTGTTGTGTAGTGGGGTTAGATGGTAGATGGTAGATGGTTGTGTAGTGGGGCTAGATGGTAGATGGTTGTGTAGTGGGGCTAGATGGTAGATGGTAGATGGTTGTGTAGTGGGGCTAGATGGTAGATGGTAGCTGGTTGTGTAGTGGGGCTAGATGGTAGATGGTAGATGGTTGTGTAGTGGGGCTAGATGGTAGATGGTAGCTGGTTGTGTAGTGGGGCTAGATGGTAGATGGTAGATGGTTGTGTAGTGGGGCTAGATGGTAGATGGTTGTGTAGTGGGGCTAGATGGTAGATGGTTGTGTAGTGGGGCTAGATGGTAGCTGGTTGTGTAGTGGGGCTAGATGGTAGATGGTAGATGGTTGTGTAGTGGGGCTAGATGGTAGATGGTTGTGTAGTGGGGCTAGATGGTAGATGGTTGTGTAGTGGGGCTAGATGGTAGATGGTTGTGTAGTGGGGCTAGATGGTAGATGGTAGATGGTTGTGTAGTGGGGCTAGATGGTAGATGGTAGATGGTTGTGTAGTGGGGTTAGATGATAGATGGTTGTGTAGTGGGGCTAGATGGTAGCTGGTTGATGGTTGTGTAGTGGGGCTAGATGGTAGATGGTAGATGGTTGTGTAGTGGGGCTAGATGGTAGCTGGTTGTGTAATGGGGCTAGACGGTAGATGGTTGATGGTTGTGTAGTGGGGCTAGATGGTAGCTGGTTGTGTAGTGGGGCTAGATGGTAGATGGTAGATGGTTGTGTAGTGGGGCTAGATGGTAGATGGTTGTGTAGTGGGGCTAGATGGTAGATGGTTGATGGTTGTGTAGTGGGGCTAGATGGTAGCTGGTTGTTTAATGGGGCTAGATGGTAGATGGTAGATGGTTGTGTATTGGGGCTAGATGGTAGATGGTTGTGTAGTGGGGCTAGATGGTAGATGGTTTTGTAGTGGGGCTAGATGGTAGATGGTAGATGGTTGTGTAGTGGGGTTAGATGGTAGATGGTTGTGTAGTGGGGCTAGATGGTAGATGGTTGTGTAGTGGGGCTAGATGGTAGATGGTTGTGTAGTGGGGCTAGATGGTAGATGGTTGTGTAGTGGGGCTAGATGGTAGATGGTAGATGGTTGTGTAGTGGGGCTAGATGGTAGCTGGTTGTGTAATGGGGCTAGACGGTAGATGGTTGATGGTTGTGTAGTGGGGCTAGATGGTAGCTGGTTGTGTAGTGGGGCTAGATGGTAGATGGTAGATGGTTGTGTAGTGGGGCTAGATGGTAGATGGTTGTGTAGTGGGGCTAGATGGTAGATGGTTGATGGTTGTGTAGTGGGGCTAGATGGTAGCTGGTTGTTTAATGGGGCTAGATGGTAGATGGTAGATGGTTGTGTAGTGGGGCTAGATGGTAGATGGTTGTGTAGTGGGGCTAGATGGTAGATGGTTTTGTAGTGGGGCTAGATGGTAGATGGTAGATGGTTGTGTAGTGGGGTTAGATGGTAGATGGTTGTGTAGTGGGGCTAGATGGTAGATGGTTGTGTAGTGGGGCTAGATGGTAGATGGTTGTGTAGTGGGGCTAGATGGTAGATGGTTGTGTAGTGGGGCTAGATGGTAGATGGTAGATGGTTGTGTAGTGGGGCTAGATGGTAGATGGTAGATGGTTGTGTAGTGGGGTTAGATGATAGATGGTTGTGTAGTGGGGCTAGATGGTAGCTGGTTGATGGTTGTGTAGTGGGGTTAGATGGTAGATGGTAGATGGTTGTGTAGTGGGGCTAGATGGTAGCTGGTTGTGTAATGGGGCTAGATGGTAGATGGTTGATGGTTGTGTAGTGGGGCTAGATGGTAGCTGGTTGTGTAGTGGGGCTAGATGGTAGATGGTAGATGGTTGTGTAGTGGGGCTAGATGGTAGATGGTTGTGTAGTGGGGCTAGATGGTAGCTGGTTGTTTAATGGGGCTAGATGGTAGATGGTAGATGGTTGTGTATTGGGGCTAGATGGTAGATGGTTGTGTAGTGGGGCTAGATGGTAGATGGTTGTGTAGTGGGGCTAGATGCTAGATGGTAGATGGTTGTGTAGTGGGGCTAGATGGTAGATGGTAGATGGTTGTGTAGTGGGGCTAGATGGTAGATGGTAGATGGTTGTGTAGTGGGGCTAGATGGTAGCTGGTTGTGTAATGGGGCTAGATGGTAGATGGTTGATGGTTGTGTAGTGGGGCTAGATGGTAGCTGGTTGTGTAGTGGGGCTAGATGGTAGATGGTAGATGGTTGTGTAGTGGGGCTAGATGGTAGATGGTTGTGTAGTGGGGCTAGATGGTAGCTGGTTGTTTAATGGGGCTAGATGGTAGATGGTAGATGGTTGTGTATTGGGGCTAGATGGTAGATGGTTGTGTAGTGGGGCTAGATGGTAGATGGTTGTGTAGTGGGGCTAGATGCTAGATGGTAGATGGTTGTGTAGTGGGGCTAGATGGTAGATGGTAGATGGTTGTGTAGTGGGGCTAGATGGTAGATGGTTGTGTAGTGGGGCTAGATGGTAGATGGTTGTGTAGTGGGGCTAGATGGTAGATGGTTGTGTAGTGGGGCTAGATGGTAGATGGTTGTGTAGTGGGGTTAGATGGTAGATGGTAGATGGTAGCTGGTTGTGTAGTGGGGCTAGATGGTAGATGGTTGTGTAATGGGGCTAGATGGTAGATGGTTGTGTAGTGGGGCTAGATGGTAGATGGTAGATGGTAGATGGTAGCTGGTAGCTGGTTGTGTAGTGGGGCTAGATGGTAGATGGTTGTGTAGTGGGGCTAGATGGTAGATGGTAGATGGTTGTGTAATGGGGCTAGATGGTAGCTGTTTGTATAGTGGGGCTAGATGGTAGATGGTTGTGTAGTGGGGCTAGATGGTAGATGGTTGTGAAGTGGGGTTAGATGGTAGATGGTTGTGTAGTGGGGTTAGATGGTAGATGGTTGTGTAATGGGGCTAGATGGTAGATGGTTGTGTAGTGGGGCTAGATGGTAGATGGTTGTGTAGTGGGGCTAGATGGTAGATGGTTGTGTAGTGGGGTTAGATGGTAGATGGTTGTGTAGTGGGGCTAGATGGTAGATGGTAGATGGTTGTGTAGTGGGGCTAGATAGTAGATGGTAGATGGTTGTGTAGTGGGGCTAGATGGTAGATGGTTGTGTATTGGGGTTAGATGGTAGCTGGTTGTGTAGTGGGGCTAGATGGTAGATGGTTGTGTAGTGGGGCTAGATGGTAGATGGTAGATGGTTGTGTAGTGGGGTTAGATGGTAGATGGAAGCTGGTTGTGTAGTGGGGCTAGATGGTAGATGGTTGTGTAGTGGGGCTAGATGGTAGATGGTAGATGGTTGTGTAGTGGGGTTAGATGGTAGATGGTTGTGTAGTGGGGTTAGATGGTAGATGGTTGATGGTTGTGTAGTGGGGTTAGATGGTAGATGGTTGTGTAATGGGGCTAGATGGTAGATGGTTGTGTAATGGGGCTAGATGGTAGATGGTTGATGGTTGTGTAGTGGGGCTAGATGGTAGATGGTTGATGGTTGTGTAGTGGGGCTAGATGGTAGATGGTAGATGGTTGTGTAGTGGGGCTAGATGGTAGATGGTTGATGGTTGTGTAATGGGGCTAGATGGTAGATGGTAGATGGTTGTGTAGTGGGGCTAGATGGTTGATGGTTGTGTAGTGGGGCTAGATGGTAGCTGGTTGTGTAGTGGGGCTAGATGGTAGCTGGTTGTGTAGTGGGGCTAGATGGTAGATGGTTGTGTAGTGGGGCTAGATGGTAGATGGTTGTGTAGTGGGGCTAGATGGTAGATGGTTGTGTAGTGGGGCTAGATGGTAGCTGGTTGTGTAGTGGGGCTAGATGGTAGATGGTTGTGTAGTGGGGCTAGATGGTAGATGGTTGTGTAATGGGGCTAGATGGTAGATGGTTGATGGTTGTGTAGTGGGGCTAGATGGTAGATGGTTGATGGTTGTGTAGTGGGGCTAGATGGTAGATGGTAGCTGGTTGTGTAGTGGGGCTAGATGGTAGATGGTTGTGTAGTGGGGCTAGATGGTAGATGGTTGTGTAGTGGGGCTAGATGGTAGATGGTTGTGTAGTGGGGCTAGATGGTAGCTGGTTGTGTAGTGGGGCTAGATGGTAGCTGGTTGTGTAATGGGGCTAGATGGTAGATGGTAGATGGTTGTGTAGTGGGGCTAGTTGGTAGCTGGTTGTGTAATGGGGCTAGATGGTAGATGGTAGATGGTTGTGTAGTGGGGCTAGATGGTAGATGGTTGTGTAGTGGGGCTAGATGGTAGATGGTAGATGGTTGGAATAGTGAGGCTAGATGGTAGATGGTTGTGTAGTGGGGCTAGATGGTAGCTGGTTGTGTAATGGGGCTAGATGGTAGATGGTAGATGGTTGTGTAGTGGGTCTAGATGGTAGATGGTAGATGGTTGTGTAGTGGGGCTAGATGGTAGATGGTAGATGGTTGTGTAGTGGGTCTAGATGGTAGATGGTAGATGGTTGTGTAGTGGGGCTAGATGGTAGATGGTTGTGTAGTGGGGCTAGATGGTAGATGGTTGTGTAGTGGGGCTAGATGGTAGCTGGTTGTGTAGTGGGGCTAGATGGTAGATGGTAGATGGTTGTGTAGTGGGGCTAGATGGTAGATGGTAGATGGTTGTGTAATGGGGCTAGATGGTAGATGGTTGTGTAGTGGGGCTAGATGGTAGATGGTTGTGTAGTGGGGCTAGATGGTAGATGGTTGTGTAGTGGGGCTGGATGGTAGCTGGTTGTGTAGTGGGGCTAGATGGTAGATGGTTGTGTAGTGGGGCTAGATGGTAGATGGTTGTGTAGTGGGGCTAGATGGTAGATGGTAGATGGTTGTGTAGTGGGGCTAGATAGTAGCTGGTTGTGTAGTGGGGCTAGATGGTAGATGGTAGATGGTTGTGTAGTGGGGCTAGATGGTAGATGGTTGTGTAGTGGGGCTAGATGGTAGATGGTTGTGTAGTGGGGCTAGATGGTAGATGGTTGTGTAGTGGGGCTAGATGGTAGATGGCTGTGTAGTGGGGCTAGATGGTAGATGGTTGTGTAGTGGGGCTAGATGGTAGATGGTTGTGTACTGGGGCTAGATGGTAGATGGTTGTGTAGTGGGGTTAGATGGTAGATGGTTGTGTAGTGGGGCTAGATGGTAGATGGTAGGTGGTTGTGTAATGGGGCTAGATGGTAGATGTTTGTTTAGTGGGGCTAGATGGTAGATGGTAGATGGTTGTGTAATGGGGCTAGATGGTAGATGGTAGATGGTTGTGTAGTGGGGCTAGATGGTAGATGGTTGTGTAGAGGGGCTAGATGGTAGATGGTTGTGTAGTGGGGCTAGATGGTAGCTGGTTGTGTAGTGGGGCTAGATTGTAGATGGTAGATGGTTGTGTAGTGGGGCTAGATGGTAGACGGTTGTGTAGTGGGGCTAGATGGTAGATGGTTGTGTAGTGGGGCTAGATGGTAGATGGTTGTGTAGTGGGGCTAGATGGTAGATGGTTGTGTAGTGGGGCTAGATGGTAGATTGTTGTGTAGTGGGGCTAGATGGTAGCTGGTTGTGTAGTGGGGCTAGATGGTAGATGGTAGATGGTTGTGTAGTGGGGCTAGATGGTAGATGGTTGTGTAGTGGGGCTAGATGGTAGATGGTAGCTGGTTGTGTAGTGGGGCTAGATGGTAGCTGGTTGTGTAGTGGGGCTAGATGGTAGATGGTTGTGTAGTGGGGCTAGATGGTAGATGGTTGTGTAATGGGGCTAGATGGTAGATGGTTGATGGTTGTGTAGTGGGGCTAGATGGTAGATGGTTGATGGTTGTGTAGTGGGGCTAGATGGTAGATGGTAGCTGGTTGTGTAGTGGGGCTAGATGGTAGATGGTTGTGTAGTGGGGCTAGATGGTAGATGGTTGTGTAGTGGGGCTAGATGGTAGATGGTTGTGTAGTGGGGCTAGATGGTAGCTGGTTGTGTAGTGGGGCTAGATGGTAGCTGGTTGTGTAATGGGGCTAGATGGTAGATGGTAGATGGTTGTGTAGTGGGGCTAGTTGGTAGCTGGTTGTGTAATGGGGCTAGATGGTAGATGGTAGATGGTTGTGTAGTGGGGCTAGATGGTAGATGGTTGTGTAGTGGGGCTAGATGGTAGATGGTAGATGGTTGGAATAGTGAGGCTAGATGGTAGATGGTTGTGTAGTGGGGCTAGATGGTAGCTGGTTGTGTAATGGGGCTAGATGGTAGATGGTAGATGGTTGTGTAGTGGGTCTAGATGGTAGATGGTAGATGGTTGTGTAGTGGGGCTAGATGGTAGATGGTAGATGGTTGTGTAGTGGGTCTAGATGGTAGATGGTAGATGGTTGTGTAGTGGGGCTAGATGGTAGATGGTTGTGTAGTGGGGCTAGATGGTAGATGGTTGTGTAGTGGGGCTAGATGGTAGCTGGTTGTGTAGTGGGGCTAGATGGTAGATGGTAGATGGTTGTGTAGTGGGGCTAGATGGTAGATGGTAGATGGTTGTGTAATGGGGCTAGATGGTAGATGGTTGTGTAGTGGGGCTAGATGGTAGATGGTTGTGTAGTGGGGCTAGATGGTAGATGGTTGTGTAGTGGGGCTGGATGGTAGCTGGTTGTGTAGTGGGGCTAGATGGTAGATGGTTGTGTAGTGGGGCTAGATGGTAGATGGTTGTGTAGTGGGGCTAGATGGTAGATGGTAGATGGTTGTGTAGTGGGGCTAGATAGTAGCTGGTTGTGTAGTGGGGCTAGATGGTAGATGGTAGATGGTTGTGTAGTGGGGCTAGATGGTAGATGGTTGTGTAGTGGGGCTAGATGGTAGATGGTTGTGTAGTGGGGCTAGATGGTAGATGGTTGTGTAGTGGGGCTAGATGGTAGATGGCTGTGTAGTGGGGCTAGATGGTAGATGGTTGTGTAGTGGGGCTAGATGGTAGATGGTTGTGTACTGGGGCTAGATGGTAGATGGTTGTGTAGTGGGGTTAGATGGTAGATGGTTGTGTAGTGGGGCTAGATGGTAGATGGTAGGTGGTTGTGTAATGGGGCTAGATGGTAGATGTTTGTTTAGTGGGGCTAGATGGTAGATGGTAGATGGTTGTGTAATGGGGCTAGATGGTAGATGGTAGATGGTTGTGTAGTGGGGCTAGATGGTAGATGGTTGTGTAGTGGGGCTAGATGGTAGATGGTTGTGTAGTGGGGCTAGATGGTAGCTGGTTGTGTAGTGGGGCTAGATTGTAGATGGTAGATGGTTGTGTAGTGGGGCTAGATGGTAGACGGTTGTGTAGTGGGGCTAGATGGTAGATGGTTGTGTAGTGGGGCTAGATGGTAGATGGTTGTGTAGTGGGGCTAGATGGTAGATGGTTGTGTAGTGGGGCTAGATGGTAGATTGTTGTGTAGTGGGGCTAGATGGTAGATGGTAGATGGTTGTGTAGTGGGGCTAGATGGTAGATGGTTGATGGTTGTGTAGTGGGGCTAGATGGTAGATGGTTGTGTAGTGGGGCTAGATGGTAGATTGTTGTGTAGTGGGGCTAGATGGTAGCTGGTTGTGTAGTGGGGCTAGATGGTAGATGGTAGATGGTTGTGTAGTGGGGCTAGATGGTAGATGGTTGTGTAGTGGGGCTAGATGGTAGATGGTAGCTGGTTGTGTAGTGGGGCTAGATGGTAGATGGTAGATGGTTGTGTAGTGGGGCTAGATGGTAGATGGTTGTGTAGTGGGGCTAGATGGTAGATTGTTGTGTAGTGGGGTTAGATGGTAGATGGTAGATGGTTGTGTAGTGGGGCTAGATGGTAGATGGTTGTGTAGTGGGGCTAGATGGTAGATGGTTGTGTAGTGGGGCTAGATGGTAGATGGTAGATGGTTGTGTAGTGGGGCTAGATGGTAGATGGTAGCTGGTTGTGTAGTGGGGCTAGATGGTAGATGGTAGATGGTTGTGTAGTGGGGCTAGATGGTAGATGGTAGCTGGTTGTGTAGTGGGGCTAGATGGTAGATGGTAGATGGTTGTGTAGTGGGGCTAGATGGTAGATGGTTGTGTAGTGGGGCTAGATGGTAGATTGTTGTGTAGTGGGGTTAGATGGTAGACGGTAGATGGTTGTGTAGTGGGGCTAGATGGTAGATGGTAGATGGTTGTGTAGTGGGGCTAGATGGTAGATGGTAGCTGGTTGTGTAGTGGGGCTAGATGGTAGATGGTAGATGGTTGTGTAGTGGGGCTAGATGGTAGATGGTTGTGTAGTGGGGCTAGATGGTATATGGTAGCTGGTTGTGTAGTGGGGCTAGATGGTAGATGGTAGATGGTTGTGTAGTGGGGCTAGATGGTAGATGGTTGTGTAGTGGGGCTAGATGGTAGCTGGTTGTGTAGTGGGGCTGGATGGTAGCTGGTAGCTGGTTGTGTAGTGGGGCTAGATGGTAGATGGTTGTGTAGTGGGGCTAGATGGTAGATGGTTGTGTAGTGGGGCTAGATGGTAGAATGTAGATGGTTGTGTAGTGGGGCTAGATGGTAGATGGTTGTGTAGTGGGGCTAGATGGTAGATGGTAGCTGGTGGGTAGTGGGGCTAGATGGTAGATGGTAGATGGTTGTGTAGTGGGGCTAGATGGTAGATTGTTGTGTAGTGGGGCTAGATGGTAGATGGTAGATGGTTGTGTAATGGGGCTAGATGGTAGATGGTTGTGTAGTGGGGCTAGATGGTATATGGTAGCTGGTTGTGTAGTGGGGCTAGATGGTAGATGGTAGATGGTTGTGTAGTGGGGCTGGATGGTAGCTGGTAGCTGGTTGTGTAGTGGGGCTAGATGGTAGATTGTTGTGTAGTGGGGCTAGATGGTAGATGGTAGATGGTTGTGTAATGGGGCTAGATGGTAGATGGTTGTGTAGTGGGGCTAGATGGTAGATGGTTGTGTAGTGGGGCTAGATGGTAGATGGTAGATGGTTGTGTAGTGGGGCTAGATGGTAGATGGTTGTGTAGTGGGGCTAGATGGTAGATGGTAGCTGGTGGGTAGTGGGGCTAGATGGTAGATGGTAGATGGTTGTGTAGTGGGGCTAGATGGTAGATTGTTGTGTAGTGGGGCTAGATGGTAGATGGTAGATGGTTGTGTAATGGGGCTAGATGGTAGATGGTTGTGTAGTGGGGCTAGATGGTAGATGGTTGTGTAGTGGGGCTAGATGGTAGATGGTTGTGTAGTGGGGCTGGATGGTAGCTGGTTGTGTAGTGGGGCTAGATGGTAGATGGTTGTGTAGTGGGGCTAGATGGTAGATGGTTGTGTAGTGGGGCTAGATGGTAGATGGTAGATGGTTGTGTAGTGGGGCTAGATGGTAGATGGTTGTGTAGTGGGGCTAGATGGTAGATGGTTGTGTAGTGGGGCTAGATGGTAGATGGTAGATGGTTGTGTAGTGGGGCTAGATGGTAGATGGTTGTGTAGTGGGGCTAGATGGTAGATGGTTGTGTAGTGGGGCTAGATGGTAGATGGTTGTGTAGTGGGGCTAGATAGTAGCTGGTTGTGTAGTGGGGCTAGATGGTAGATGGTAGATGGTTGTGTAGTGGGGCTAGATGGTAGATGGTTGTGTAGTGGGGCTAGATGGTAGATGGTTGTGTAGTGGGGCTAGATGGTAGATGGTTGTGTAGTGGGGCTAGATGGTAGATGGTTGTGTAGTGGGGCTAGATGGTAGATGGTAGATGGTTGTGTAGTGGGGCTAGATGGTAGATGGCTGTGTAGTGGTACTAGATGGTAGATGGTTGTGTAGTGGGGCTAGATGGTAGATGGTTGTGTACTGGGGCTAGATGGTAGATGGTTGTGTAGTGGGGTTAGATGGTAGATGGTTGTGTAGTGGGGTTAGATGGTAGATGGTTGTGTAGTGGGGCTAGATGGTAGATGGTAGATGTTTGTGTAGTGGGGCTAGATGGTAGATGGTAGATGGTTGTGTAGTGGGGCTAGATGGTAGATGGTTGTGTAGTGGGGCTAGATGGTAGCTGGTTGTGTAGTGGGGCTAGATGGTAGATGGTTGTGTAGTGGGGCTAGATGGTAGATGGTAGATGGTTGTGTAGTGGGGCTAGATGGTAGATGGTTGTGTAGTGGGGCTAGATGGTAGATGGTAGATGGTTGTGTAGTGGGGCTAGATGGTAGATGGTTGTGTAGTGGGGCTAGATGGTAGATGGTAGCTGGTTGTGTAGTGGGGCTAGATGGTAGATGGTTGTGTAGTGGGGCTAGATGGTAGATGGTAGATGGTTGTGTAGTGGGGCTAGATGGTAGATGGTAGATGGTTGTGTAGTGGGGCTAGATGGTAGATGGTAGCTGGTTGTGTAGTGGGGCTAGATGGTAGATGGTAGATGGTTGTGTAATGGGGATAGATTGTAGATGGTAGATGGTTGTGTAGTGGGGCTAGATGGTAGATGGTAGATGGTTGTGTAATGGGGATAGATTGTAGATGGTAGATGGTTGTGTAGTGGGGCTAGATGGTAGATGGTAGATGGTTGTTTAGTGGGGCTAGATGGTAGATGGTTGTGTAGTGGGGCTAGATGGTAGATGGTAGGTCCTGGGGGAATGGAGGGGCCAGGTCCAAGGTATATGGAGGAAACAGGTCCTGGGGATATGGAGGGGCCAGGTCCTGGGGATATGGAGGAGCACGGTCCTGGGAATATGGAGTGGCCAGCTCCTAGAGGTATGGAGGGGCCAGGTCCTGGGGTTATGGAGGAGCCAAGTCCTGGGGTTATGGAGGAGCCAGGCCCTGGGGGTATGGAGTGGCCAGCTCCTAGAGGTATGGAGGGGCCAGGTCCTGGGGTTATGGAGGAGCCAAGTCCTGGAGGCATGGAGGGGCCAGGTCCTGGGGATATGGTGGAGGCAGGTCCTAGAGGTATGGAGGAGCCAGGTCCTGGGGATATGGCGGAGCCAGGTCCTGGGGGTATGGAGGAGCCAGGTCCTAGAGGTAGGGAGGAGCCAGGTCCTAGAGGTAGGGAGGAGCCAGGTCCTGGGGATATGGTGGAGCCAGGTCCTGGGGATATGGAGGACCCAGGTCCTGGGGATATGGTGGAGCCAGGTCCTAGAGGTATCGAAGAGCCAGGTCCTGGGGATATGGTGGAGCCAGGTCCTAGAGGTATCGAAGAGCCACTGCTGGCTTGCTTCTGAAGCTAAGCAGGGTTGGTCCTGGTCAGTCCCTGGATGGGAGACCAGGTGCTGCTGGAAGTGGTGTTGGAGGGCCAGTAGGAGGCACTCTTTCCTCTGGTCTAAACAAAGATCCCAATGCCCCAGGGCAGTGATTGGGGACACTGCTCTGTGTAGGGTGCCGTCTTTCGGATGGGACGTTAAACGGGTGTCCTGACTCTCTGAGGTCATTAAAGATCCCATGGCACTTATCGTAAGAGTAGGGGTGTTAACCCCGGTGTCCTGGCTAAATTCCCAATCTGGCCCTCAACCATCACGGTCACCTAATAATCCCCAGTTTACAATTGGCTCATTCATCCCCCTCCTCTCCCCTGTAACTATTCCCCAGGTCGTTGCTGCAAATGAGAACGTGTTCTCAGTCAACTTACCTGGTAAAATAACGGTAAAATAAATAAAAAAAATAAATAAATGTAGGAGCCAGGTTCTAGAGGTAGGGAGGAACCAGGGTCCTGGGGGTATGGAGGAGCCAGGTCCTGGGGATATGGAGGACCCAGGTCCTGGGGATATGGTGGAGCCAGGTCCTAGAGGTATGGAGGAGCCAGGTCCTGGGGATATGGTGGAGCGAGGTCCTAGAGGTATGGAGGAGCCAGGTCCTGGGAATATGGAGAAGCCAGGTCCTGGGGTTATGGAGGGGCCAGGTCCTGGTGGTATGAAGGGGCCAGGTCCTTGGGATACGGAGGAACCAGGTCCTGGGGGAGGGGCCAGGTCCTGGGTATATGGAGGAACCAGGTTCTGGGGGAACTGAGGGGCCAGGTCCTGGGGGTATGGAGGAACCAGGTTCTGGGGGAATGGAGGGGCCAGGTCCTGGGGGTATGGAGGAAACAGGTCCTGGGGATATGGAGGGGCCAGGTCTTGGGGGTATGGAGGTGCCAGGTCCTGGGGTTATGGAGGGGCCAGGTCCTAGGTGTATGGAGGAAACAGGTCCTGGGGATATGGAGGGGCCAGGTCCTGGGGGTATGGAGGGGCCAGGTCCTTCGGGGTATGGATTGGCCAGGTCCTGGGGGTTTGGAGGGGCCAGGTCCTGGGGTATGGAGGGGCCAGGTCCTTCGGGGTATGGATTGGCCAGGTCCTGGGGATATGGAGGGGCCAGGTCCTTCGGGGTATGGATTGGCCAGGTCCTGGGGTATGGAGGGGCCAGGTCCTTCGGGGTATGGATTGGCCAGGTCCTGGGGGTTTGGAGGGGCCAGGTCCTGGGGTATGGAGGGGCCAGGTCCTGGGGATATGGAGGAGCCAAGTACTGGAGGCATGGCTGGGCCAGGTCTTGGGGATATGGAGGAACCAGGTCCTGGGGGTATGGAGGGGCCAGGTCCTGGGGGTATGCAGGGGCCAGGTCCTGGGGTTATGGAGGGGCCAGGTCCTGGGGGTATGGAGGGGCCAGGTCCTGGGGGTATGGAGAAACCAGGTCCTGCGTTATTTAGTGGCCAGGTCCTGGGGGAATGAAGGGGCCATGTCCTGGGGATTTGGAGGAACCAGGTCCTGGGGTTATGGAGGTGCCAGGTCCTATGTATATGGAGGGGCCAGGTCCTGGGGTATGGAGGGGCCAGGTCCTGGGGTATGGAGGGGCCAGGTCCTGGAGTATGGAGGGGACAGGTCCTGGGGTATGGAGAGCCCAGGTTCTGGGTGTATGGAGGAACCAGGTCCTCGGGGTATGGAGGAATTTGGCTTGGTTCGAATAGGACGCAATTTAGGAAGTACAGATTGCACACACACAGTAACACTGCAAATGACATACTGCAAAATACCTATGTTTGTTCTCAATGCCAGTCAGTAATCGTATTCTTTGGTTTCATCTTGATGTGTTTAAGTTCCGTGTATATTGCATTAAATCAACCAGGAATGACGGGAACAATAGCCATATTCTGAGTGCCTTGTGTACCTGGGGTTACATACTATTTATAATCATTCCAAATACTTTAGCTGTGTTTGAGGTTGGCTGTTGACATGGAACCAATAGAATAGTCCTAAAAGTGCAAACCCCGGCCACCTGCCACTCTACAGACAGGCTGAAAATTATACGCTCAAAGTGTTTGAAAGATTTCAAACAAGAGGCTGTTTGAAGGTCTGGTGCCTTGTCATGTGTTAGTAGAAGTGAAGGTTAATGTCTAAGAGCCTCTGGGGAGTGAAGAAGAACTTAAGTGGTCTCTTCTTCACTCCCTAGATGCCTTGCAGCACCCCTGGAGGGTTGTAGGGGTTAAGTGGTCTCTTCTTCACTCCCTAGATGCCTTGCAGCACCCCTGGAGGGTTGTAGGGGTTAAGTGGTCTCTTCTTCACTCCCTAGATGCCTTGCAGCACCCCTGGAGGGGTGTGTGTGCGTGTGTGCGTGTTTGTGTGTGTGCGTGTGTGCGTGCATGTGCGTGTGTGTCACAGGGGGTTGGGTTGTGAGCATAAAGACATGGACAATAAAGTTCATCGTCTGTTGAGTCCTCCATTGTTCAGTAAATCCCTATTGTTGGACAGGAATCTCAAAGGGTAAGATGATGTGACCAGGTGGTGTTATGTACACAGCTGATGTGCTTTCCTTCTCAGCGACTAAAAATAACAGTAGCCATACCTTTATACTCAAACAGACCTGAGGGGGAGGAGCCGTTCACAGTGTTGCATCACACCATTGGCTTGTTTTGCATCATGCCGTTAGACATTACAGAGTCTGAAAGGAATGTGTTCCAGTGTTACTAAGTGATATGCAGGTTCAGAGTTCAACGTAATGCTGCTGCTATCTGAGGTAATTCACTGGAAATAGGAATATACAATGTGATCACATGGGGAGAGGATGTAAAAACACATACAAACATTACCAGTCAAACGTTTGGACAACACCGACTCATTTTAGGGTTTTTCTTAATTTTTTACTATTTTCTACATTGTAGAATAAAAGTGAAGACATCAAAACTATGAAATAACACATATGGAATCATGTAGTAACCAAAAAAGTGTTAAACAAATCAAAATATATTTTATGTTTGAGATTCTTCAAATTAGCCACCCTTTGCCTTGACGACAACTTTGCACACTCTTGATATTCTCTCAACCAGCTTAATGAGGTAGTCACCTGGAATGAATTTCAATTCACCGGTGTGCCTGGTTAAAAGTTAATTTGTGGAATTTCTTTCTTTCTTAATGCGTTTGAGTCAATCAGTTGTCTTGTGACAAGGTAGGGGTGTTATACAAAAGATAGCCCTATTTGGTAAAAGACCACGTCCATATTATGGCAAGAACATTTCAAATAAGCAAAGAGAAACGTCAGTCCATCATTATATGAAGGTCAGTCAATCTGGAAGATTTCTCATGAGGACCGTCACAGGAAAGGAAGACCTAGAGTTACCTCTGCTGCAGAGGATAAGTTCATTAGAGTTAACTGCACCTCAGATTGCAGCCCAAATAAATGCTTCACAGAGTTCAAGTAACAGACACATCTAAACATCAACTGTTCAGAGGAGACTGCATTAATCAGGCCTTCATGGTTGAATTTCTGCAAAGAAACCACTACTAAAGGACAGCAATAAGAAGAAGATACCTGCTTGGGCCAAGAAGATGAGCAATGGACATCAGACAGGTGGAAAATCTGTCCTTTGGTCTGATGAGTCCAAATTTGAGATTTTTGGTTCCAACCACTATGTCTTTGTGAGACGCAGAGTACGGGAAAGTGGTCAGATGAAGCAGATGCTGAGCTACAGGACTGTTTTGCTGCACAGACTGGAATATGTTCCGGGATTCCTCAGATGGCATTGAGGAGTACACCACATCAGTCACATGCTTCATCAATAAGTGCATCGATGACGTCGTCCCCACAGTGACCGTACGTACATACCCCAACTAGAAGCCATGGATTACAGGTAACATCCACACTGAGCTAAAGGGTAGAGCTGCCGCTTTCAAGGAGCTTATAAGAAACCCCGCTACGCCCTCCGACGAACTATCAAACAGGCAAAGCGTCAATACAGGACTAAGATTGAATCGTACTACACCGGCTTCAACACTCGTCGGATGTAGCAGGGCTTACAAACTATTGCAGACTACAAAGGGATGCACAACCACCTGCCCAGTGACACGAACCTACCAGACGAGCTAAATGACTTCTATGCTCGCTTCGAGGCAAGTAACACTGAAATATGCATGAGAGCACCAGCTGTTCCGGACGACTGTGTGATCACGCTCTCCGTAGCCGATGTGAGTAAGACCAGGTCAACATTCACAAGGCCGTAGAGCCAGATGCATTACCAGGACGTGTACTCCGAGCATGTACTGACCAACTGGCAAGTATCTTCACTGACATTTTCCATCTGTCCCTGTCCGAGTCTGTAATACTAACATGTTTCAAGTAGACCACCATAGTCCCTGTGCCCAAGAACACAAAGGTAACCTGCCTAAATGACTACCAACCTGTAGCACTCACGTCTGTAACCATGAAGTGCTTTGAAAGGCTGGTCATGGCTCAAATCAACACCCTTATCCCAGAAACCCGAGACCCACTCCGATTTGCATACAGCACCAACAGATCCACAGATGATGCAGTCTCTATTGCACTCAACACTTCCCACTCCCACCTGGACAAAAGAACAGCTAAGTGAGAATGCTATTCGTTGTTCAACACCATATTGCCCTCAAAGCTCATCACTAAGCTAAGGACCCTGGGACTAAGCACCTCCCTATGCAACTGGATCCTGGACTTCCTGACAGGCCGCCCCCAAGTGGTAAGGGTAGGGAACAACACATCTGCCACGCTGATCCTAAACACGGGGGTCCCTCAGGGGTGCGTGCTCAGTCCCCTCCTGTACTCCTTGTTCACTCATGACTGCATGGCCAGGCACGACTCCAACACCATCATCAATTTTGCCGATGGTAGGCCTGATCACCGATAACGATGAGACAGCCTATAGGGAGGAGGTCAGAGACCTGGTCGTGTGGTGCCAGGACAACAACGTCTCCCTCAAGGTGATCAAGACAAAGGAGATGATTGTGGACTACAGGAAAAGGAGTGAGTTAGTTCATTGGCTGGGCAGCTGAAACTGTGTAGCATAATACGGTGTAAGTTAGTTCATGCGCTGGGCAGCTGAAACTGTGTAGCATAATACAGTGTAAGTTAGTTCATGGGCTGGGAAGCTGAAACTGTGTAGCATAATACAGTGTGAGTTAGTTCATTGGCTGGGCAGCTGAAACTGTGTAGCATAATACAGTGTGAGTTAGTTCATGGGCTGGGCACCTGAAACTGTGTAGCATAATACGGTGTAAGTTAGTTCATGGGCTGGGCAGCTGAAACTGTGTAGCATAATACAGTGTAAGTTAGTTCATGGGCTGGGCAGCTGAAACTGTGTAGCATAATACGGTGTAAGTTAGTTCATTGGCTGGGCAGCTGAAACTGTGTAGCATAATACAGTGTAAATTAGTTCATGGGCTGGGCACCTGAAACTGTGTAGCATAATACGGTGTAAGTTAGTTCATGGGCTGGGCAGCTGAAACTGTGTAGCATAATACAGTGTAAGTTAGTTCATGGGCTGGGCACCTGAAACTGTGTAGCATAATACGGTGTAAGTTAGTTCATTGGCTGGGCAGCTGAAACTGTATAGCATAATACAGTGTAAGTTAGTTCATGGGCTGGGCAGCTGAAACTGTGTAGCATAATACAGTGTAAGTTAGTTCATTGGCTGGGCAGCTGAAACTGTGTAGCATAATACAGTGTAAGTTAGTTCATTGGCTGGGCAGCTGAAACTGTGTAGCATAATACAGTGTAAGTTAGTTCATTGGCTGGGCAGCTGAAACTGTGTAGCATAATACAGTGTAAGTTAGTTCATGGGCTGGGCACCTGAAACTGTGTAGCATAATATAGTGTAAGTTAGTTCATTGGCTGGGCAGCTGAAACTGTGTAGCATAATACGGTACAATGAAAGAAAAAACGAATAGCCTTCATTAAAATGTATTTGTTCACTTCAGTTTGATCCTCTCTTCTGTTCATACACTTTGGTTGGAGAGGAAGTCGCGTCAATGTTCCCTTCCCTTTGCCCTCATACACTATAATAAACAAATACATCAATCTACCAATCAATCAATCAATAATCAAGCCCCGTTGTCCTCTGTATCTCATGTGGTAGAGCACGGCGCTTGCAACTCCATGATAGTGGATTCGATTCCCGGGACCCAACCGTGAAGGAAAATGTAAACATGCACGACTGAAAGCTGCTTTGGATAACAACGTCTGCTAAATGTCATTTATTATATATTGTGTAACATGTTCAGAACCTTTACTATCGTGAGGGCTGAGAATCGTTATGCTTGTCAACAGATCCTGGAATGAGGAACGTGTGTGATAGAGTGACGGTAAGGAGTCGGGTTTTCAGACTTCAAGACTAGTATCGGCATTGGTGTGATATGATCTGTACTCCACCCACAATGGGGTTTCCCATCTCTGAGAGAAGTCCTGGTCAAAAGTAGTGCACTATATAGGGAATAGGGTGCCATTTGGGATACAGTCAATGGATAGATTCATCTCTTTCAGATAGCAGTCACAAAACTAGTAGTGGGCTATGTGGACCTGTAGAGTACTACAACTCACATCATGCTTTAAAGATGCAATCTGTATTTCATACAATTGCAAATCAGTCACCCCGCCGCTCTCAAATCAATAGACAGAGCTATGAATTCAAGGACTGAGCATCCGATATCAAAGTTATAGTTTTAACCACGTTTTGAGGCTATACAGTCTTTGTTTACATTTTTTTTATTTTTTATAAACAAACATTTAGGGTTCTGGTGGCGTTATTGGTATTTAGAAGATATACTTGTCGGGAAATCAATGCGTATATAATTAATATAATTAATAGAATAGAATAGAATTAATATAATTACTATAATATGATATACTTAATATAATATAAGTAATATAATTAACATAATATAATTAATATAATATAACATAATTGATATAATTAATATAGTATAATATCATTAATATCATTAATATCATTAATATCATAAAAATACTATAAGATAATTAAAATACTATAATATAATTAATATAATTAATATCATATACCTAATATGATATAATATAATTAATATAATTAATATAATATAATTAACATAATTCATATAATATACCATAATTAATATACCATAATTCATATAAATAATATAAATAATATATTATAATATAATTACTATAATATAATTTATATAATTACTATAATATAATTAATATATTATAATATAATTAATATAATTACTATACTATAATTAATATAATTAATTGAAAACCGGTTGTAGCAATCATAAATTGCCCCTTTAATGTCTCCTGCCCTAAGAACATCCTACAACCCATTTTCTCTTTATTCAGCTCTTTATTTGTTCTTCAATAACAACAAGCTTAACAGATACAGAGATGTCATCTTTCACACCTAAGGGCTCGATTCAATCCGATCTGCTTTATCCATAGCGGTTGTTTCGAAGGTGTCGGAGGTGGACCTGCGTTAGAGCTGTCAAATTCACAAGTGGCTCCCAGCGTTATAAACGGACGTTGCCATTGGCTGCACGGAGTCGCATTAACAGAAATCCCATGCGTTCAAACACTGGAATGTGAGATGTAATCTACAGCTCCATTAGGATGATAGATGTAATCTACTCCTCCATTAGGATGACAGATGTCATCTACGCCTCCATTAGGATGATAGATGTAATCTACACCTCCATTAGGATGACAGACGTAATCTACACCTCCATTAGGATGACAGATGTAATCTACACCTCTACTGGATAACAGATGTAATCTACACCTCTACTGGATGATAGATGTAATCTACACCTCCATTAGGATGACAGACGTAATCTACACCTCTACTGGATAACAGATGTAATCTACACCTCTACTGGATGATAGATGTAATCTACACCTCCATTAGGATGACAGATGTAATCTACACCTCCATTAGGATGACAGACGTAATCTACACCTCTACTGGATAACAGATGTAATCTACACCTCCATTAGGATGACAGACGTAATCTACACCTCCATTAGGATGACAGATGTAATCTACAGCTCCATTAGGATGATAGATGTAATCTACTCCTCCATTAGTATGATAGCTGTAATCTACACCTCCATTAGGATGACAGATGTAATCTACACCTCCATTAGGATGACAGACGTAATCTACACCTCTACTGGATAACAGATGTAATCTACACCTCCATTAGGATGACAGACGTAATCTACACCTCTACTGGATAACAGATGTAATCTACTCCTCCATTAGGATGATAGATGTAATCTACACCTCCATTAGGATGATAGATGTAATCTACACCTCCATTAGGATGATAGATGTAATCTACACCTCCATTAGGATGATAGATGTAATCTACTCCTCCATTAGGATGATAGATGTAATCTACACCTCCATTAGGATGATAGATGTAATCTACACCTCCATTAGGATGATAGATGTAATCTACACCTCCATTAGGATGATAGATGTAATCTACTCCTCCATTAGGATGATAGATGTAATCTACACCTCCATTAGGATGACATATGTAATCTACTCCTCCATTAGGATGATAGATGTAATCTACACCTCCATTAGGATGATAGATGTAATCTACACCTTCATTAGGATGACAGATGTAATCTACACCTCCATTAGGATAACAGATGTAATCTACACCTCCATTAGGATAACAGATGTAATCTACAGCTCCATTAGGATGATAGATGTAATCTACTCCTCCATTAGTATGATAGCTGTAATCTACACCTCCATTAGGATGACAGATGTAATCTACACCTCCATTAGGATGACAGACGTAATCTACACCTCTACTGGATAACAGATGTAATCTACACCTCCATTAGGATGACAGACGTAATCTACACCTCTACTGGATAACAGATGTAATCTACTCCTCCATTAGGATGATAGATGTAATCTACACCTCCATTAGGATTACATATGTAATCTACAGCTCCATTAGGATGACAGATGTAATCTACACCTCCATTAGGATAACAGATGTAATCTACACCTCCATTAGGATGATAGATGTAATCTACACCTCCATTAGGATGACAGATGTAATCTACAGCTCCATTAGGATGACAGATGTAATCTACTCCTCCGTTAGGATGATAGATGTAATCTACACCTCCATTAGGATGACAGATGTAATCTACACCTCCATTAGGATAACAGATGTAATCTACACCTCCATTAGGATGACAGATGTAATCTACTCCTCCGTTAGGATGATAGATGTAATCTACACCTCCATTAGGATGACAGATGTAATCTACACCTCCATTAGGATAACAGATGTAATCTACACCTCCATTAGGATGATAGATGTAATCTACACCTCCATTAGGATGACAGATGTAATCTACACCTCCATTAGGATAACAGATGTAATCTACACATCCATTAGGATGACAGATGTAATCTACACCTCCATTAGGATAACAGATGTAATCTACTCCTCCATTAGGATGATAGATGTAATCTACTCCTCCATTAGGATGATAGATGTAATCTACACCTCCATTAGGATGATAGATGTAATCTACACCTCCATTAGGATGATAGATGTAATCTACACCTCCATTAGGATGATAGATGTAATCTACTCCTCCATTAGTATGATAGCTGTAATCTACTCCTCCATTAGGATGATAGATGTAATCTACTCCTCCATTAGGATGATAGATGTAATCTACTCCTCCATTAGGATGATAGATGTAATCTACTCCTCCATTAGTATGATAGCTGTAATCTACTCCTCCATTAGGATGATAGATGTAATCTACTCCTCCATTAGGATGATAGATGTAATCTACTCCTCCATTAGGATGATAGATGTAATCTACTCCTCCATTAGGATGATAGATGTAATCTACTCCTCCATTAGGATGATAGATGTAATCTACACCTCCATTAGGATGATAGATGTAATCTACACCTCCATTAGGATGATAGATGTAATCTACACCTCCATTAGGATGATAGATGTAATCTACACCTCCATTAGGATGATAGATGTAATCTACACCTCTACTGGATAACAGATGTAATCTACACCTCCATTAGGATGACAGACGTAATCTACACCTCTACTGGATAACAGATGTAATCTACACCTCCATTAGGATGATAGATGTAATCTACACCTCCATTAGGATGATAGATGTAATCTACACCTCTACTGGATAACAGATGTAATCTACACCTCCATTAGGATGACAGACGTAATCTACACCTCTACTGGATAACAGATGTAATCTACTCCTCCATTAGGATGATAGATGTAATCTACTCCTCCATTAGGATGATAGATGTAATCTACACCTCCATTAGGATAACAGATGTAATCTACACCTCCATTAGGATGATAGATGTAATCTACACCTCCATTAGGATGATAGATGTAATCTACACCTCCATTAGGATGACAGATGTAATCTACAGCTCCATTAGGATGATAGATGTAATCTACTCCTCCATTAGTATGATAGCTGTAATCTACACCTCCATTAGGATGACAGATGTAATCTACACCTCCATTAGGATGACAGACGTAATCTACACCTCTACTGGATAACAGATGTAATCTACACCTCCATTAGGATGACAGACGTAATCTACACCTCTACTGGATAACAGATGTAATCTACTCCTCCATTAGGATGATAGATGTAATCTACACCTCCATTAGGATTACATATGTAATCTACAGCTCCATTAGGATGACAGATGTAATCTACACCTCCATTAGGATAACAGATGTAATCTACACCTCCATTAGGATGATAGATGTAATCTACACCTCCATTAGGATGACAGATGTAATCTACAGCTCCATTAGGATGACAGATGTAATCTACTCCTCCATTAGGATGATAGATGTAATCTACACCTCCATTAGGATGATAGATGTAATCTACACCTCCATTAGGATGACAGATGTAATCTACTCCTCCATTAGGATGACAGATGTAATCTACTCCTCCGTTAGGATGATAGATGTAATCTACACCTCCATTAGGATGACAGATGTAATCTACACCTCCATTAGGATAACAGATGTAATCTACACCTCCATTAGGATGATAGATGTAATCTACACCTCCATTAGGATGACAGATGTAATCTACACCTCCATTAGGATAACAGATGTAATCTACACATCCATTAGGATGACAGATGTAATCTACACCTCCATTAGGATGACAGATGTAATCTACACCTCCATTAGGATGACAGATGTAATCTACACCTCCATTAGGATGATAGATGTAATCTACACCTCCATTAGGATGATAGATGTAATCTACACCTCCATTAGGATGATAGATGTAATCTACTCCTCCATTAGGATGATAGATGTAATCTACTCCTCCATTAGGATGACATATGTAATCTACACCTCCATTAGGATGACATATGTAATCTACTCCTCCATTTGGATGATAGATGTAATCTACTCCTCCATTAGGATGATAGATGTAATCTACTCCTCCATTAGGATGATAGATGTAATCTACTCCTCCATTAGGATGACATACGTAATCTACTCCTCCATTAGGATGATAGATGTAATCTACTCCTCCATTAGGATGATAGATGTAATCTACACCTCCATTAGGATAACAGATGTAATCTACACCTCCATTAGGATGATAGATGTAATCTACACCTCCATTAGGATGATAGATGTAATCTACACCTCCATTAGGATGACAGATGTAATCTACAGCTCCATTAGGATGATAGATGTAATCTACTCCTCCATTAGGATGATAGATGTAATCTACTCCTCCATTAGGATGACAGATGTAATCTACACCTCCATTAGGATGATAGATGTAATCTACACCTCCATTAGGATGATAGATGTAATCTACACCTCCATTAGGATGATAGATGTAATCTACACCTCTACTGGATAACAGATGTAATCTACACCTCCATTAGGATGACAGACGTAATCTACACCTCTACTGGATAACAGATGTAATCTACTCCTCCATTAGGATGATAGATGTAATCTACACCTCTACTGGATAACAGATGTAATCTACACCTCCATTAGGATGATAGATGTAATCTACACCTCCATTAGGATGACAGATGTAATCTACAGCTCCATTAGGATGACAGATGTAATCTACTCCTCCGTTAGGATGATAGATGTAATCTACACCTCCATTAGGATGACAGATGTAATCTACTCCTCCATTAGGATGATAGATGTAATCTACACCTCCATTAGGATAACAGATGTAATCTACACCTCCATTAGGATGATAGATGTAATCTACACCTCCATTAGGATGATAGATGTAATCTACACCTCCATTAGGATGACAGATGTAATCTACAGCTCCATTAGGATGATAGATGTAATCTACTCCTCCATTAGTATGATAGCTGTAATCTACACCTCCATTAGGATGACAGATGTAATCTACACCTCCATTAGGATGACAGACGTAATCTACACCTCTACTGGATAACAGATGTAATCTACACCTCCATTAGGATGACAGACGTAATCTACACCTCTACTGGATAACAGATGTAATCTACTCCTCCATTAGGATGATAGATGTAATCTACACCTCCATTAGGATTACATATGTAATCTACAGCTCCATTAGGATGACAGATGTAATCTACACCTCCATTAGGATAACAGATGTAATCTACTCCTCCATTAGGATGATAGATGTAATCTACTCCTCCATTAGGATGATAGATGTAATCTACTCCTCCATTAGGATGACATATGTAATCTACTCCTCCATTAGGATGATAGATGTAATCTACTCCTCCATTAGGATGATAGATGTAATCTACACCTCCATTAGGATAACAGATGTAATCTACACCTCCATTAGGATGATAGATGTAATCTACACCTCCATTAGGATGATAGATGTAATCTACACCTCCATTAGGATGACAGATGTAATCTACAGCTCCATTAGGATGATAGATGTAATCTACTCCTCCATTAGTATGATAGATGTAATCTACACCTCCATTAGGATGACAGATGTAATCTACACCTCCATTAGGATGACAGATGTAATCTACACCTCTACTGGATAACAGATGTAATCTACACCTCCATTAGGATGACAGATGTAATCTACACCTCTACTGGATAACAGATGTAATCTACTCCTCCATTAGGATGATAGATGTAATCTACACCTCCATTAGGATTACATATGTAATCTACAGCTCCATTAGGATGACAGATGTAATCTACACCTCCATTAGGATAACAGATGTAATCTACACCTCCATTAGGATGATAGATGTAATCTACACCTCCATTAGGATGACAGATGTAATCTACAGCTCCATTAGGATGACAGATGTAATCTACTCCTCCGTTAGGATGATAGATGTAATCTACACCTCCATTAGGATGACAGATGTAATCTACACCTCCATTAGGATAACAGATGTAATCTACACCTCCATTAGGATGACAGATGTAATCTACTCCTCCGTTAGGATGATAGATGTAATCTACACCTCCATTAGGATGACAGATGTAATCTACACCTCCATTAGGATAACAGATGTAATCTACACCTCCATTAGGATGATAGATGTAATCTACACCTCCATTAGGATGACAGATGTAATCTACACCTCCATTAGGATAACAGATGTAATCTACACATCCATTAGGATGACAGATGTAATCTACACCTCCATTAGGATGACAGATGTAATCTACACCTCCATTAGGATGACAGATGTAATCTACACCTCCATTAGGATGATAGATGTAATCTACTCCTCCATTTGGATGATAGATGTAATCTACTCCTCCATTAGGATGATAGATGTAATCTACACCTCTACTGGATGACAGATGTAATCTACACCTCCATTAGGATGACAGATGTAATCTACACCTCCATTAGGATGATAGATGTAATCTACACCTCCATTAGGATGATAGATGTAATCTACACCTCCATTAGGATGACAGATGTAATCTACAGCTCCATTAGGATGATAGATGTAATCTACTCCTCCATTAGTATGATAGCTGTAATCTACACCTCCATTAGGATGATAGATGTAATCTACACCTCCATTAGGATGATAGATGTAATCTACACCTCTACTGGATAACAGATGTAATCTACACCTCCATTAGGATGATAGATGTAATCTACTCCTCCATTAGGATGACAGATGTAATCTACACCTCCATTAGGATGACAGATGTAATCTACTCCTCCATTAGGATGATAGATGTAATCTACACCTCCATTAGGATGACAGATGTAATCTACACCTCCATTAGGATGACAGATGTAATCTACACCTCCATTAGGATGATAGATGTAATCTACACCTCCATTAGGATGATAGCTGTAATCTACACCTCCATTAGGATGATAGATGTAATCTACACCTCCATTAGGATGATAGCTGTAATCTACACCTCCATTAGGATGATAGATGTAATCTACTCCTCCATTAGGATGATAGATGTAATCTACTCCTCCATTAGGATGATAGATGTAATCTACTCCTCCATTAGGATGATAGATGTAATCTACACCTCTACTGGATAACAGATGTAATCTACACCTCCATTAGGATGACAGATGTAATCTACTCCTCCATTAGGATGATAGATGTAATCTACACCTCTACTGGATAACAGATGTAATCTACACCTCCATTAGGATGATAGATGTAATCTACACCTCCATTAGGATGATAGATGTAATCTACACCTCTACTGGATAACAGATGTAATCTACACCTCCATTAGGATGACAGACGTAATCTACACCTCTACTGGATAACAGATGTAATCTACTCCTCCGTTAGGATGATAGATGTAATCTACACCTCCATTAGGATTACATATGTAATCTACAGCTCCATTAGGATGACAGATGTAATCTACACCTCCATTAGGATAACAGATGTAATCTACACCTCCATTAGGATGATAGATGTAATCTACACCTCCATTAGGATGACAGATGTAATCTACAGCTCCATTAGGATGACAGATGTAATCTACTCCTCCGTTAGGATGATAGATGTAATCTACACCTCCATTAGGATGACAGATGTAATCTACACCTCCATTAGGATAACAGATGTAATCTACACCTCCATTAGGATGACAGAGGTAATCTACTCCTCCGTTAGGATGATAGATGTAATCTACACCTCCATTAGGATGATAGATGTAATCTACACCTCCATTAGGATGATAGATGTAATCTACACCTCCATTAGGATGACAGATGTAATCTACACCTCCATTAGGATGACAGATGTAATCTACTCCTCCATTAGGATAACAGATGTAATCTACACCTCCATTAGGATGACAGATGTAATCTACTCCTCCGTTAGGATGATAGATGTAATCTACACCTCCATTAGGATGACAGATGTAATCTACACCTCCATTAGGATAACAGATGTAATCTACACCTCCATTAGGATGATAGATGTAATCTACACCTCCATTAGGATGACAGATGTAATCTACACCTCCATTAGGATAACAGATGTAATCTACACATCCATTAGGATGACAGATGTAATCTACACCTCCATTAGGATGACAGATGTAATCTACACCTCCATTAGGATGACAGATGTAATCTACACCTCCATTAGGATGATAGATGTAATCTACTCCTCCATTTGGATGATAGATGTAATCTACTCCTCCATTAGGATGATAGATGTAATCTACACCTCCATTAGGATGACAGATGTAATCTACACCTCCATTAGGATGATAGATGTAATCTACACCTCCATTAGGATGATAGATGTAATCTACACCTCCATTAGGATGATAGATGTAATCTACACCTCCATTAGGATGATAGATGTAATCTACACCTCCATTAGGATGATAGATGTAATCTACACCTCTACTGGATAACAGATGTAATCTACACCTCCATTAGGATGACAGACGTAATCTACACCTCTACTGGATAACAGATGTAATCTACTCCTCCATTAGGATGATAGATGTAATCTACACCTCCATTAGGATGATAGATGTAATCTACACCTCCATTAGGATGACAGATGTAATCTACAGCTCCATTAGGATGACAGATGTAATGTACTCCTCCGTTAGGATGATAGATGTAATCTACACCTCCATTAGGATGACAGATGTAATCTACACCTCCATTAGGATAACAGATGTAATCTACACCTCCATTAGGATGACAGAGGTAATCTACTCCTCCGTTAGGATGATAGATGTAATCTACACCTCCATTAGGATGACAGATGTAATCTACACCTCCATTAGGATAACAGATGTAATCTACACATCCATTAGGATGACAGATGTAATCTACACCTCCATTAGGATGACAGATGTAATCTACACCTCCATTAGGATAACAGATGTAATCTACACCTCCATTAGGATGACAGATGTAATCTACTCCTCCGTTAGGATGATAGATGTAATCTACACCTCCATTAGGATGATAGATGTAATCTACACCTCCATTAGGATGACAGATGTAATCTACACCTCCATTAGGATGATAGATGTAATCTACTCCTCCATTAGTATGATAGCTGTAATCTACACCTCCATTAGGATGATAGATGTAATCTACACCTCCATTAGGATGATAGATGTAATCTACACCTCTACTGGATAACAGATGTAATCTACACCTCCATTAGGATGATAGATGTAATCTACTCCTCCATTAGGATGACAGATGTAATCTACACCTCCATTAGGATGATAGATGTAATCTACACCTCCATTAGGATGACAGATGTAATCTACTCCTCCATTAGGATGACAGATGTAATCTACACCTCCATTAGGATGATAGATGTAATCTACTCCTCCATTAGGATGATAGATGTAATCTACTCCTCCATTAGGATGATAGATGTAATCTACTCCTCCATTAGGATGATAGATGTAATCTACTCCTCCATTAGGATGATAGATGTAATCTACACCTCCATTAGGATGATAGATGTAATCTACACCTCCATTAGGATGATAGATGTAATCTACACCTCCATTAGGATGATAGATGTAATCTACACCTCCATTAGGATGATAGATGTAATCTACACCTCTACTGGATAACAGATGTAATCTACATCTCCATTAGGATGACAGACGTAATCTACACCTCTACTGGATAACAGATGTAATCTACTCCTCCATTAGGATGATAGATGTAATCTACACCTCCATTAGGATTACATATGTAATCTACAGCTCCATTAGGATGACAGATGTAATCTACACCTCCATTAGGATAACAGATGTAATCTACACCTCCATTAGGATGATAGATGTAATCTACACCTCCATTAGGATGACAGATGTAATCTACAGCTCCATTAGGATGACAGATGTAATCTACTCCTCCGTTGGGATGATAGATGTAATCTACACCTCCATTAGGATGACAGATGTAATCTACACCTCCATTAGGATAACAGATGTAATCTACACCTCCATTAGGATGACAGATGTAATCTACTCCTCCGTTAGGATGATAGATGTAATCTACACCTCCATTAGGATGACAGATGTAATCTACACCTCCATTAGGATGATAGATGTAATCTACACCTCCATTAGGATGACAGATGTAATCTACTCCTCCATTAGGATGATAGATGTAATCTACTCCTCCATTAGGATGATAGATGTAATCTACACCTCCATTAGGATGATAGATGTAATCTACTCCTCCATTAGGATGATAGATGTAATCTACACCTCCATTAGGATGATAGATGTAATCTACACCTCCATTAGGATGATAGATGTAATCTACTCCTCCATTAGGATGACAGATGTAATCTACACCTCCATTAGGATGACAGATGTAATCTACACCTCCATTAGGATGATAGATGTAATCCATACCTCCATTAGGATGATAGATGTAATATACACCTCCATTAGGATGATAGATGTAATCTACACCTCTACTGGATAACAGATGTAATCTACACCTCCATTAGGATGATAGATGTAATCTACTCCTCCATTAGGATGACAGATGTAATCTACACCACCATTAGGATGACAGATGTAATCTACTCCTCCATTAGGATGATAGATGTAATCTACACCTCCATTAGGATGACAGATGTAATCTACACCTCCATTAGGATGACAGATGTAATCTACACCTCCATTAGGATGATAGATGTAATCTACACCTCCATTAGGATGATAGATGTAATCTACTCCTCCATTAGGATGATAGATGTAATCTACTCCTCCATTAGGATGATAGATGTAATCTACACCTCCATTAGGATGATAGATGTAATCTACACCTCCGTTAGGATGACAGATGTAATCTATACCTCTACTGGATGATAGATGTAATCTACACCTCCATTAGGATGATAGATGTAATCTACACCTTCATTAGGATAAGAGATATAATCTACACCTCCATTAGGATGACAGATGTAATCTACAACTTCATTAGGGTGACAGATGTAATCTACACCTCCATTAGGATGATAGATGTAATCTACACCTCCATTAGGATGACAGATGTAATCTACTCCTCCATTAGGATGACAGATGTAATCTACTCCTCCATTAGGATGATAGATGTAATCTACTCCTCCATTAGGATGATAGATGTAATCTACACCTCCATTAGGATGACAGATGTAATCTACACCTCCATTAGGATAACAGATGTAATCTACTCCTCCATTAGGATGATAGATGTAATCTACTCCTCCATTAGGATGATAGATGTAATCTACACCTCCATTAGGATGATAGATGTAATCTACACCTCCATTAGGATAACAGATGTAATCTACTCCTCCATTAGGATGATAGATGTAATCTACACCTCCATTAGGATGATAGATGTAATCTACACCTTCATTAGGATAAGAGATATAATCTACACCTCCATTAGGATGACAGATGTAATCTACAACTTCATTAGGATGACAGATGTAATCTACACCTCCATTAGGATGACAGATGTAATCTACTCCTCCATTAGGATGACAGATGTAATCTACACCTCCATTAGGATGACAGATGTAATCTACTCCTCCATTAGATGATAGATGTAATCTACACCTCTACTGGATGACAGATGTAATCTACACCTCCATTAGGATGACAGATGTAATCTACACCTCCATTAGGATGATAGATGTAATCTACACCTCTACTGGATGACAGATGTAATCTACACCTCCATTAGGATGACAGATGTAATCTACACCTCCATTAGGATGACAGATGTAATCTACACCTCCATTAGGATGATAGATGTAATCTACACCTCTACTGGATGACAGATGTAATCTACACCTCCATTAGGATGACAGATGTAATCTACACCTCCATTAGGATGACAGATGTAATCTACACCTCCATTAGGATGATAGATGTAATCTACACCTCTACTGGATGACAGATGTAATCTACACCTCTACTGGATGACAGATGTAATCTACACCTCCATTAGGATGACAGATGTAATCTACACCTCCGTGAGGATGACAGATGTAATCTACACCTCCATTAGGATGACAGATGTAATCTACACCTCCATTAGGATGATAGATGTAATCTACACCTCCAATAGGATGATAGATGTAATCTACACCTCCATTAGGATGACAGATGTAATCTACACCTCCATTAGGATGATAGATGTAATCTACTCCTCCATTAGGATGATAGATGTAATCTACACCTTCATTAGGATGACAGATATAATCTACACCTCCATTAGGATGACAGATGTAATCTACAACTTCATTAGGATGACAGATGTAATCTACACCTCCATTAGGATGATAGATGTAATCTACTCCTCCGTTAGGATGATAGATGTAATCTACACCTCCATTAGGATGACAGATGTAATCTACACCTCCATTAGGATGACAGATGTAATCTACACCTCCATTAGGATGATAGATGTAATCTACACCTCCATTAGGATGATAGATGTAATCTACACCTTCATTAGGATGACAGATATAATCTACACCTCCATTAGGATGACAGATGTAATCTACAACTTCATTAGGATGACAGATGTAATCTACACCTCCATTAGGATGATAGATGTAATCTACACCTCCATTAGGATGACAGATGTAATCTACTCCTCCATTAGGATGATAGATGTAATCTACACCTCCATTAGGATGACAGATGTAATCTACTCCTCCATTAGATGATAGATGTAATCTACACCTCTACTGGATGACAGATGTAATCTACACCTCCATTAGGATGACAGATGTAATCTACACCTCCATTAGGATGATAGATGTAATCTACACCTCTCCTGGATGACAGATGTAATCTACACCTCCATTAGGATGACAGATGTAATCTACACCTCCATTAGGATGACAGATGTAATCTACACCTCCATTAGGATGACAGATGTAATCTACACCTCTACTTGATGACAGATGTAATCTACAACTTCATTAGGATGACAGATGTAATCTACACCTCCATTAGGATGATAGATGTAATCTACACCTCCATTAGGATGACAGATGTAATCTACTCCTCCATTAGGATGATAGATGTAATCTACACCTCCATTAGGATGACAGATATAATCTACACCTCCATTAGGATGACAGATGTAATCTACAACTTCATTAGGATGACAGATGTAATCTACACCTCCATTAGGATGATAGATGTAATCTACACCTCCATTAGGATGACAGATGTAATCTACACCTCCATTAGGATGATAGATGTAATCTACACCTCCATTAGGATGATAGATGTAATCTACACCTCTACTGGATGACAGATGTAAACTACTCCTCCATTAGGATGACAGATGTAATCTACTCCTCCATTAGGATGATAGATGTAATCTACTCCTCCATTAGGATGATAGATGTAATCTACTCCTCCGTTAGGATGATAGATGTAATCTACACCTCTACTTGATGACAGATGTAATCTACAACTTCATTAGGATGACAGATGTAATCTACACCTCCATTAGGATGATAGATGTAATCTACACCTCCATTAGGATGACAGATGTAATCTACTCCTCCATTAGGATGATAGATGTAATCTACACCTCCATTAGGATGACAGATATAATCTACACCTCCATTAGGATGATAGATGTAATCTACACCTCCATTAGGATGACAGATGTAATCTACACCTCCATTAGGATGACAGATGTAATCTACACCTCCATTAGGATGATAGATGTAATCTACACCTCCATTAGGATGATAGATGTAATCTACACCTTCATTAGGATGACAGATATAATCTACACCTCCATTAGGATGACAGATGTAATCTACAACTTCATTAGGATGACAGATGTAATCTACACCTCCATTAGGATGATATATGTAATCTACACCTCCATTAGGATGACAGATGTAATCTACTCCTCCATTAGGATGATAGATGTAATCTACACCTCCATTAGGATGACAGATGTAATCTACTCCTCCATTAGATGATAGATGTAATCTACACCTCTACTGGATGACAGATGTAATCTACACCTCCATTAGGATGACAGATGTAATCTACACCTCCATTAGGATGATAGATGTAATCTACACCTCTACTGGATGACAGATGTAATCTACACCTCCATTAGGATGACAGATGTAATCTACACCTCCATTAGGATGACAGATGTAATCTACACCTCCATTAGGATGACAGATGTAATCTACACCTCTACTGGATGACAGATGTAATCTACACCTCTACTGGATGACAGATGTAATCTACACCTCCATTAGGATGACAGATGTAATCTACACCTCCATTAGGATGATAGATGTAATCTACACCTCTACTGGATGACAGATGTAATCTACACCTCCATTAGGATGACAGATGTAATCTACACCTCCATTAGGATGACAGATGTAATCTACACCTCCATTAGGATGACAGATGTAATCTACACCTCTACTGGATGACAGATGTAATCTACACCTCCATTAGGATGACAGATGTAATCTACACCACCATTAGGATGACAGATGTAATCTACACCTCTACTGGATGACAGATGTAATCTACACCTCCATTAGGATGACAGATGTAATCTACACCTCCATTAGGATGACAGATGTAATCTACACCTCCATTAGGATGACAGATGTAATCTACACCTCCATTAGGATGACAGATGTAATCTACTTCTCCATTAGGATGACAGATGTAATCTACACCTCCAATAGGATGATAGATGTAATCTACACCTCCATTAGGATGACAGATGTAATCTACACCTCCATTAGGATGATAGATGTAATCTACACCTCCATTAGGATGACAGATGTAATCTACTTCTCCATTAGGATGACAGATGTAATCTACACCTCCAATAGGATGATAGATGTAATCTACACCTCCATTAGGATGACAGATGTAATCTACACCTCTATTAGGATGACAGATGTAATCTACACCTCTACTGGATGACAGATGTAATCTACTCCTCCATTAGGATGATAGATGTAATCTACACCTCCATTAGGATGACAGATGTAATCTACACCTCCATTAGGATGACAGATGTAATCTACACCTCTACTGGATGACAGATGTAATCTACTCCTCCATTAGGATGATATATGTTATCTACACCTCCATTAGGATGACAGATGTAATCTACACCTCCATTAGGATGATAGATGTAATCTACACCTCCATTAGGATGACAGATGTAATCTACACCTCCATTAGGATGACAGATGTAATCTACACCTCTACTGGATGACAGATGTAATCTACACCTCCATTAGGATGACAGATGTAATCTACACCTCCATTAGGATGATAGATGTAATCTACACCTCCATTAGGATGACAGATGTAATCTACACCTCCATTAGGATGACAGATGTAATCTACACCTCCGTTAGGATGACAGATGTAATCTACACCTCCATTAGGATGACAGATGTAATCTACACCTCCATTAGGATGACAGATGTAATCTACACCTCCATTAGGATGATAGATCTAATCTACACCTCCGTTAGGATGACAGATGTAATCTACACCTCCATTACGATGACAGATGTAATCTACAACTTCATTAGGATGACAGATTTAATCTACTCCTCCATTAGGATGATAGATGTAATCTACACCTCCATTAGGATGACAGATGTAATCTACACCTCTTCTGGATGTAATCTACAACTCCGTTAGGATGACAGATGTAATCTACACCTCCATTAGGATGACAGATGTAATCTACTCCTCCATTAGATGATAGATGTAATCTACACCTCTACTGGATGACAGATGTAATCTACACCTCCATTAGGATGACAGATGTAATCTACACCTCCATTATGATGACAGATGTAATCTACACCTCCATTAGGATGACAGATGTAATCTACTCCTCCATTAGGATGATAGATGTAATCTACTCCTCCATTAGATGATAGATGTAATCTACACCTCTACTGGATGACAGATGTAATCTACACCTCCATTAGGATGACAGATGTAATCTACACCTCCATTAGGATGACAGATGTAATCTACTCCTCCATTAGGATGATAGATGTAATCTACACCTCTACTGGATGACAGATGTAATCTACACCTCCATTAGGATGACAGATGTAATCTACACCTCCATTATGATGACAGATGTAATCTACACCTCCATTAGGATGACAGATGTAATCTACTCCTCCATTAGGATGATAGATGTAATCTACACCTCCATTAGGATGACAGATGTAATCTACACCTCCATTAGGATGACAGATATAATCTACACCTCCATTAGGATGACAGATGTAATCTACACCTCTGTTAGGATGATAGATGTAATCTACACCTCCATTAGGATGACAGATGTAATCTACTCCTCCATTAGATGATAGATGTAATCTACACCTCTACTGGATGACAGATGTAATCTACACCTCCATTAGGATGACAGATGTAATCTACACCTCCATTAGGATGACAGATGTAATCTACACCTCCATTAGGATGACAGATGCAATCTACTCCTCCATTAGGATGACAGATGTAATCTACACCTCCATTAGGATGACAGATGTAATCTACTCCTCCATTAGGATGACATATGTAATCTACTCCTCCATTAGGATGACAGATGTAATCTACACCTCCTTTAGGATGACAGATGTAATCTACTCCTCCATTAGGATGACAGATGTAATATGTAATCTACTCCTCCATTAGGATGACAGATGTAATCTACTCCTCCATTAGGATGACAGATGTAATCTACACCTCCATTAGGATGACAGATGTAATCTACTCCTCCATTAGGATGATAGATGTAATCTACACCTCCATTAGGATGACAGATGTAATCTACACCTCCATTAGGATGACAGATGTAATCTACACCTCCATTAGGATGACAGATGTAATCTACACCTCTGTTAGGATGATAGATGTAATCTACACCTCCATTAGGATGACAGATGTAATCTACTCCTCCATTAGATGATAGATGTAATCTACACCTCTACTGGATGACAGATGTAATCTACACCTCCATTAGGATGACAGATGTAATCTACACCTCCATTAGGATGACAGATGTAATCTACACCTCCATTAGGATGACAGATGTAATCTACTCCTCCATTAGGATGACAGATGTAATCTACACCTCCATTAGGATGACAGATGTAATCTACTCCTCCATTAGGATGACATATGTAATCTACTCCTCCATTAGGATGACAGATGTAATCTACACCTCCTTTAGGATGACAGATGTAATCTACTCCTCCATTAGGATGACAGATGTAATATGTAATCTACTCCTCCATTAGGATGACAGATGTAATCTACTCCTCCATTAGGATGACAGATGTAATCTACACCTCCATTAGGATGACAGATGTAATCTACTCCTCCATTAGGATGATAGATGTAATCTACACCTCCATTAGGATGACAGATGTAATCTACACCTCCATTAGGATGACAGATGTAATCTACACCTCCATTAGGATGACAGATGTAATCTACACCTCTGTTAGGATGATAGATGTAATCTACACCTCCATTAGGATGACAGATGTAATCTACTCCTCCATTAGATGATAGATGTAATCTACACCTCCATTAGGATGATAGATGTAATCTACACCTCCATTAGGATGACAGATGTAATCTACACCTCCATTAGGATGACAGATGTAATCTACACCTCCATTAGGATGACAGATGTAATCTACACCTCCATTAGGATGACAGATGTAATCTACACCTCCATTAGGATGACAGATGTAATCTACTCCTCCATTAGGATGACATATGTAATCTACTCCTCCATTAGGATGACAGATGTAATCTACACCTCCTTTAGGATGACAGATGTAATCTACTCCTCCATTAGGATGACAGATGTAATATGTAATCTACTCCTCCATTAGGATGACATATGTAATCTACTCCTCCATTAGGATGACAGATGTAATCTACACCTCCATTAGGATGACAGATGTAATCTACACCTCCATTAGGATGACAGATGTAATCTACACCTCCATTAGGATGACAGATGTAATCTACTCCTCCATTAGGATGACAGATGTAATCTACACCTCCATTAGGATGACAGATGTAATCTACTCCTCCATTAGGATGACATATGTAATCTACTCCTCCATTAGGATGACAGATGTAATCTACACCTCCTTTAGGATGACAGATGTAATCTACTCCTCCATTAGGATGACAGATGTAATATGTAATCTACTCCTCCATTAGGATGACAGATGTAATCTACTCCTCCATTAGGATGACAGATGTAATCTACACCTCCATTAGGATGACAGATGTAATCTACTCCTCCATTAGGATGATAGATGTAATCTACACCTCCATTAGGATGACAGATGTAATCTACACCTCCATTAGGATGACAGATGTAATCTACACCTCCATTAGGATGACAGATGTAATCTACACCTCTGTTAGGATGATAGATGTAATCTACACCTCCATTAGGATGACAGATGTAATCTACTCCTCCATTAGATGATAGATGTAATCTACACCTCTACTGGATGACAGATGTAATCTACACCTCCATTAGGATGACAGATGTAATCTACACCTCCATTAGGATGACAGATGTAATCTACTCCTCCATTAGGATGACATATGTAATCTACTCCTCCATTAGGATGACAGATGTAATCTACACCTCCTTTAGGATGACAGATGTAATCTACTCCTCCATTAGGATGACAGATGTAATATGTAATCTACTCCTCCATTAGGATGACATATGTAATCTACTCCTCCATTAGGATGACAGATGTAATCTACACCTCCTTTAGGATGACAGATGTAATCTACTCCTCCATTAGGATGACAGATTTAATATGTAATCTACTCCTCCATTAGGATGACAGATGTAATCTACTCCTCCATTAGGATGACAGATGTAATCTACTCCTCCATTAGGATGACAGATGTAATCTACTCCTCCGTTAGGATGATAGAAATCCTCATTCGTTTAATAATTAAATCATTCAAATATTTAAAATTTTAATAATTTAATTTCACCTTCATTATTTCTATATAGCTAGCCTACACCAGTGATCTCTTTCAGAGTGATCTTTCCTAATACATTATCACAGCATATTGGCTATGCTTGGCGTAGTACATTATCACAGCATATTGGCTATGCTTGGCCTAGTATATTATCACAGCATATTGGCTATGCTTGGCGTAGTACATTATCACAGCATATTGGCTATGCTTGGCCTAGTATATTATCACAGCATATTGGCTATGCTTGACCTAGTATATTATCACAGCATATTGGTTATACTTGGCCTAAACAATATTGTTTTTCTCAGACCATATTATATTTCAAAACTCAAGCGTTGATAAAATAGATCAGTTGGTGTATGACTTGCGAGGCACAGCTGAGCCACATTTAAATAATGACATGTTTTATTTTACTGTACTGATAGTACCTGCATCTGATGGTCAGTCTCAGCGGATGGAGGGAGAGAGCAGCAGACAGCCTTTTTACGGTCCCAGCTCGCTGCTTCCTTTCCTCGGTGAGACTGACCAGAGAGAGGGAACACCGCCTTCCACCTGATGGCAAAACTCGAGTCACACCACATTATTTCTGCCTCAATTCACAAATTCATGTTGTTGTTTAAATGACGAGAGAAAGTGAAATATTCTTTCGATATTTTTAAAAGTAGACGCGATGAGCTGCTAACAACAACAACGCGGTCCCATCGATACACGTGGCTACTCGTTCTGCTGCAGTGCCGGTTGTAGCCAGTGGAAGTCACTCGTTCTGCTGCAGTGCCGGTTGTAGCCAGTGGAAGTCACTCGTTCTGCTGCAGTGCCGGTTGTAGCCAGTGGAAGTCACTCGTTCTGCTGCAGTGCCGGTTGTAGCCAGTGGAAGTCACTCGTTCTGCTGCAGTGCCGGTTGTAGCCAGTGGAAGTCACTCGTTCTGCTGCAGTGCCGGTTGTAGCCAGTGGAAGTCACTCGTTCTGCTGCAGTGCCGGTTGTAGCCAGTGGAAGTCACTCGTTCTGCTGCAGTGCCGGTTGTAGCCTTTGGAAGTCACTCGTTCTGCTGCAGTGCCGGTTGTAGCCTTTGGAAGTCACTCGTTCTGCTGCAGTGCCGGTTGTAGCCTGTGGAAGTCACTCGTTCTGCTGCAGTGCCGGTTGTAGCCTTTGGAAGTCACTCGTTCTGCTGCAGTGCCGGTTGTAGCCTGTGGAAGTCACTCGTTCTGCTGCAGTGCCGGTTGTAGCCTGTGGAAGTCACTCGTTCTGCTGCAGTGCCGGTTGTAGCCTGTGGAAGTCACTCGTTCTGCTGCAGTGCCGGTTGTAGCCAGCGGAAGTCACTCGTTCTGCTGCAGTGCCGGTTGTAGCCTGTGGAAGTCACTCGTTCTGCTGCAGTGCCGGTTGTAGCCTGTGGAAGTCACTCGTTCTGCTGCAGTGCCGGTTGTAGCCAGTGGAAGTCACTCGTTCTGCTGCAGTGCCGGTAGTAGCCTGTGGAAGTCACTAGTTCTGCTGCAGTGCCGGTTGTAGCCTTTGGAAGTCACTCGTTCTGCTGCAGTGCCGGTTGTAGCCTTTGGAAGTCACTCGTTCTGCTGCAGTGCCGGTTGTAGCCTTTGGAAGTCACTCGTTCTGCTGCAGTGCCGGTTGTAGCCAGCGGAAGTCACTCGTTCTGCTGCAGTGCCGGTTGTAGCCTTTGGAAGTCACTCGTTCTGCTGCAGTGCCGGTTGTAGCCAGCGGAAGTCACTCGTTCTGCTGCAGTGCCGGTTGTAGCCAGTGGAAGTCACTCGTTCTGCTGCAGTGCCGGTTGTAGCCAGTGGAAGTCACTCGTTCTGCTGCAGTGCCGGTTGTAGCCTGTGGAAGTCACTCGTTCTGCTGCAGTGCCGGTTGTAGCCAGTGGAAGTCACTCGTTCTGCTGCAGTGCCGGTTGTAGCCTGTGGAGGTCACTCGTTCTGCTGCAGTGCCGGTTGTAGCCAGCGGAAGTCACTCGTTCTGCTGCAGTGCCGGTTGTAGCCAGCGGAAGTCACTCGTTCTGCTGCAGTGCCGGTTGTAGCCTTTGGAAGTCACTCGTTCTGCTGCAGTGCCGGTTGTAGCCAGCGGAAGTCACTCGTTCTGCTGCAGTGCCGGTTGTAGCCAGTGGAAGTCACTCGTTCTGCTGCAGTGCCGGTTGTAGCCAGTGGAAGTCACTCGTTCTGCTGCAGTGCCGGTTGTAGCCTGTGGAAGTCACTCGTTCTGCTGCAGTGCCGGTTGTAGCCAGTGGAAGTCACTCGTTCTGCTGCAGTGCCGGTTGTAGCCTGTGGAAGTCACTCGTTCTGCTGCAGTGCCGGTTGTAGCCTGTGGAAGTCACTCGTTCTGCTGCAGTGCCGGTTGTAGCCTGTGGAAGTCACTCGTTCTGCTGCAGTGCCGGTTGTAGCCTGTGGAAGTCACTCGTTCTGCTGCAGTGCCGGTTGTAGCCTGTGGAAGTCACTCGTTCTGCTGCAGTGCCGGTTGTAGCCTGTGGAAGTCACTCGTTCTGCTGCAGTGCCGGTTGTAGCCAGTGGAAGTCACTCGTTCTGCTGCAGTGCCGGTTGTAGCCTGTGGAAGTCACTCGTTCTGCTGCAGTGCCGGTTGTAGCCAGTGGAAGTCACTCGTTCTGCTGCAGTGCCGGTTGTAGCCTGTGGAAGTCACTAGTTCTGCTGCAGTGCCGGTTGTAGCCTTTGGAAGTCACTCGTTCTGCTGCAGTGCCGGTTGTAGCCTTTGGAAGTCACTCGTTCTGCTGCAGTGCCGGTTGTAGCCTTTGGAAGTCACTCGTTCTGCTGCAGTGCCGGTTGTAGCCTTTGGAAGTCACTCGTTCTGCTGCAGTGCCGGTTGTAGCCTGTGGAAGTCACTCGTTCTGCTGCAGTGCCGGTTGTAGCCTGTGGAAGTCACTCGTTCTGCTGCAGTGCCGGTTGTAGCCAGTGGAAGTCACTCGTTCTGCTGCAGTGCCGGTTGTAGCCTGTGGAAGTCACTAGTTCTGCTGCAGTGCCGGTTGTAGCCTTTGGAAGTCACTCGTTCTGCTGCAGTGCCGGTTGTAGCCTTTGGAAGTCACTCGTTCTGCTGCAGTGCCGGTTGTAGCCAGCGGAAGTCACTCGTTCTGCTGCAGTGCCGGTTGTAGCCAGCGGAAGTCACTCGTTCTGCTGCAGTGCCGGTTGTAGCCTTTGGAAGTCACTCGTTCTGCTGCAGTGCCGGTTGTAGCCAGCGGAAGTCACTCGTTCCGCTGCAGTGCCGGTTGTAGCCAGTGGAAGTCACTCGTTCTGCTGCAGTGCCGGTTGTAGCCAGTGGAAGTCACTCGTTCTGCTGCAGTGCCGGTTGTAGCCTGTGGAAGTCACTCGTTCTGCTGCAGTGCCGGTTGTAGCCAGTGGAAGTCACTCGTTCTGCTGCAGTGCCGGTTGTAGCCTGTGGAAGTCACTCGTTCTGCTGCAGTGCCGGTTGTAGCCAGCGGAAGTCACTCGTTCTGCTGCAGTGCCGGTTGTAGCCAGCGGAAGTCACTCGTTCTGCTGCAGTGCCGGTTGTAGCCAGCGGAAGTCACTCGTTCTGCTGCAGTGCCGGTTGTAGCCTTTGGAAGTCACTCGTTCTGCTGCAGTGCCGGTTGTAGCCAGCGGAAGTCACTCGTTCTGCTGCAGTGCCGGTTGTAGCCAGTGGAAGTCACTCGTTCTGCTGCAGTGCCGGTTGTAGCCAGTGGAAGTCACTCGTTCTGCTGCAGTGCCGGTTGTAGCCTGTGGAAGTCACTCGTTCTGCTGCAGTGCCGGTTGTAGCCAGTGGAAGTCACTCGTTCTGCTGCAGTGCCGGTTGTAGCCTGTGGAAGTCACTCGTTCTGCTGCAGTGCCGGTTGTAGCCTGTGGAAGTCACTCGTTCTGCTGCAGTGCCGGTTGTAGCCTGTGGAAGTCACTCGTTCTGCTGCAGTGCCGGTTGTAGCCTGTGGAAGTCACTCGTTCTGCTGCAGTGCCGGTTGTAGCCTGTGGAAGTCACTCGTTCTGCTGCAGTGCCGGTTGTAGCCAGTGGAAGTCACTCGTTCTGCTGCAGTGCCGGTTGTAGCCAGTGGAAGTCACGAAGAAGCGTATATCGTCTTGTAAAAGTGTTGAATAAAAACAGTGTTGACAGTTCTGTGAAGAAGAAGAAGAAACAGCAGCTCTCTGCCGTATTCTTGCACAGTCTCTCTCTCTCTCTCTGGTCATGTGGTTTTAAAAGTTATGAAACCTCATGGCTAATACTAAACCTTGCTTTGGGGTCTTGGAAGCTGTAGGCGCGGTGATTTGAGCTACTCGATTGGCCAGCACAGTAGGCTCACTTGATATAGTTCTCCTGGTCCGCCGGGGAGGCGGAATCAATCCATTGTCTGTATCCCAACACTTTGCCTACCTAGCGCGCAGGGCCTCTGAATCAAGTGCACCTACCTCCAACATGGCTTCTGAATCAAGTTTACCTACCTCCAACAGGGCCTCTGAATGAAGTGCACCTACCTCCAACAGGGCTTCTGAATCAAGTGCACCTACCTCCAACAGGGCCTCTGAATCAAGTGCACTAACCTCCAACAGGGCTTCTGAATCAAGTGCACCTACCTTCAACAGGGCTTCTGAATCAAGTGCACCTACCTTCAACAGGGCTTCTGAATCAAGTGCACCTACCTCCAACAGGGCTTCTGAATCAAGTGCACCTACCTTCAACAGGGCTTCTGAATCAAGTGCCCCTACCTCCAACAGGGCTTCATAATCAACTGCACCTGCCTCCAACAGGGCTTCATAATCAACTGTACCTACCTCCAACAGGGCTTCTGAATCAACTACACCTACCTCCAACAGGGCTTCATAATCAACTGTACCTACCTCCAACAGGGCTTCTGAATCAACTACACCTACCTCCAACAGGGCTTCTGAAACAAGTGCACCTACCTCCAACAGGGCTTCTGAATCAAGTGCACCTACCTCCAACAGGGCTTCTGAAACAAGTGCACCTACCTCCAACAGGGCTTCTGAATCAAGTGCACCTACCTCCAACAGGGCTTCTGAATCAAGTGCCCCTACCTCCAACAGGGCTTCTGAATCAAGTGCCCCTACCTCCAACAGGGCTTCTGAATCAAGTGCACCTCCAACAGGGCTTCTGAATCAAGTGCACCTACCTCCAACAGGGCTTCATAATCAACTGTACCTACCTCCAACAGGGCTTCTGAATCAACTACACCTACCTCCAACAGGGCTTCTGAAACAAGTGCACCTACCTCCAACAGGGCTTCTGAATCAAGTGCACCTACCTCCAACAGGGCTTCTGAAACAAGTGCACCTACCTCCAACAGGGCTTCTGAATCAAGTGCACCTACCTCCAACAGGGCTTCTGAATCAAGTGCCCCTACCTCCAACAGGGCTTCTGAATCAAGTGCCCCTACCTCCAACAGGGCTTCTGAATCAAGTGCACCTCCAACAGGGCTTCTGAATCAAGTGCACCTACCTCCAACAGGGCTTCTGAATCAAGTGCCCCTACCTCCAACAGGGCTTCTGAATCAAGTGCACCTACCTCCAACAGGGCTTCTGAATCAAGTGCACCTACCTCCAACAGGGCTTCTGAATCAAGTGCACCTGCCTCCAACAGGGCCTCTGAATCAAGTGTTGAACTAACTGAACTAATAGATAGGACAGCAAGGCTTTATCTTTGGCTTTTCTACAGAAATGTTTGGTGATCGATTAGGAACACGTTGAAGATAGACCAGTCAATCACAATGAATCAATCACATTTTTTCAATCAAATTTACATCAGCCGATGTCACAAAGTGATATATAGAAATCCAGCCTTAAACCCCCAAACAGTAAGTAATGCAGATGTAGAATCATGATGGCTTGGAAAAACTCTGTAGAAAGGCAGGAATCTAGGAAGAAACCCAGAGAGGAACCAGGCTATGAGGGGTGGCCAGTCCTCTTCTGGCTGTGCCGGGTGGAGATTATAACAGAACACGGCCAAGATGTTCAAATGTTCACAGATGACTAGCGGGTCAAATAATAATATTCACAGTGGTTGTAGAGGGTGCAACAGGTCAGCACCTCAGGAGTAAATGTCAGTTGGCTTTTCATAGCCGATCATTCAGAGTTAGAGACAGCAGGTGTGGTAGAGAGAGAGAGAGTAAAAATCATCAGGTCTGGGACAGGTAGCACGTCCGGTGAACAGGTCAGGGTTCCATAGCCACAGGCAGAACAGTTTAAACTGGAGCAGCAACACGACCAGGTGGACCGGGGACAGCAAGGAGTCATCAGGCCAGGTAGTCCTGAGGCATGGTACCAGGGCTCAGGTCCTCCGGGAGGGGAGGGAGAGGGAGAGAGAGAATTAGAGGGAGCATACTTAAATTCACGCAAATACCGGATAAGACAGGAGAAATACTCGAGATATAACAGACTGACCCTAGCCCCCCGACACATAAATTATTGCAGCTGCTGCACCTTCCGACGATACCCCCATACAGGGCCAACCAGGCTACAGGATATAACCCCACCCACTTTGCCAAAGAACAACCCCCACACCACTAGAGGGATATCTTACATTTTACTACCCTGAGACAAGGCTGAGAATAGCCCACGAAGATCTCCCGCAAGGAACGAAACCAAGGGGGACAGGAAGATCACAGGAAGATCACCCACACAAGTGACGCACCCCTCCTAGGGACGGCATGGAGGAGCACCAGTAAGCCAGTGACTCAGCCCCCGTAATATGGTTAGGCATATTACAGAGAATCCCAGTAGAGAGTGGGAAACCGTCCAGGGAGAGACAGCAAGGGTGGTTCCTCGCTCCAGTGCCTTTCCATTCACCTTCGCACCCCTGGGCCAGACTACACTCAATCATAGGACCTACTAAAGAGATGAGTCTTCCATAAAGATGTTGAGACTGAGTCTGTGTCTCTCACATGGATAGGCAGACCATTCCATAAAAATGGAGCTATATAGGAGAAAGCCCTGCCTTCAGCTGTTTGCTGAGAAATTCTAGGGACAATAAGGAGGCCTGCGTCTTGTGACCGTCTAATCCTAATCTCATAAACAACTTTCTATCGCTGGATTCGAACATGGCACCAGAGGCAGATGTTGCGTTCATCCACCATCCTCATCCACAACACCCTGGCAAAACCCAAACCTACATGAAGGTAACGGCGCTCACTGTTGCCCCTAGAGGGCCGTTTCCACATCATCTCCCGACGTCCTCAGACATGGATGGACGTCGAATACTGACTTGTATCACGGGGTGACCTGGCTGTGAATATGGGCCTATATAGGGTCCTTCTCCCACTCCCACTCCTCCCTCCACTAGCTCCAAATATCTCTCCTCTGGGAAATTAGGTTTTGTTAGCTTGTGCTGGAAATGAACAATGGACCAATAACAACCAAATGTAGCATGGTTCATATGAGAATTACCTCAAGTAAATGCACCAGAAAAAAATATGTGTTTAGAAAGAAAGAAAGAGATTTATTCATAGTGGAACTGTATGAACAGCAGAATCATGTTGGAGGGAATTATATTTGGAGTAAAAGTAGAATAACTTTCTCATTTTAAAACTGTTCCTAAAGTGCAAAGTGAACGTTTCAAGTTCAATAATACAACCATGGTCATTTGAATAGAAAATCAAATTCAAATCTAGCGTACTGAGTTTTGGTGATGAATAACCTAGAATCAATCTCGCATTCCTTTGAATGACGCCACTGCGTGTCCCGACATTCTGTCCGTCAGTGATTAGCATGAAGCGGTTGAGGAAAAGGAAACCAGTGTAATATACTGCAGCAGCATAGAGTTTAATCGTTTCATTTCCGTCTCGGGTTTCCCCAGGAGAAAGTGGCCTACAACTGTCACTATATAAACAGTGACAGAGAAGGAGCGACCATGGCACATTGAGGAGACAGACTCCTGCAGCCACCTGACTTTTCGTTTAAAAAAACAGTTGGAGGATGACACGGGTCAGTCTGCAGAATTAAAGCATTATGCTATTTTGAAATATATAATTTAAATCTTATTTTAAATTATATTTAATTACATTGTATATGAATGGAATATGTTTAGGTCAGGTTGTTATAGGCTAATGGGTTCGATGTGCGTGTCAAACGATCAAATACTTGTTTTATATATATTTTTTGAATCATTTGAGTTTTAAACTTCTGCTATGCATATTGATTTATTATTATTATTTACGATCTACTGTATTATGTTATATTGTTATCGCATGAAAAACGTTTGTTTTCTTCGCCGTTTTCCAGATGTTAATTCTTTGCATCTGCAGTTGCATGAGTTTTGCACGGCTGTCGTCAGCAAAGAGATGTTTCAATCAGAGGGAGGTGGATCGGCGGGCTGCAAGGTTCTTAATGAGCATCCACTGCTTTAGGACGGCTGTGTCTGACAGCTTCCACCTGCAACCGCACTGGGACAGACAGAGTTGCCCCAGCCTCAAACTCCACACTGCGTCTCTGCCATCGGTGCAAAACCGCTCTCTCTCCCCCTGGCGGTACAGGTAAGGTATCGCCCTTCAGCGTCTGTAAAATAGCACAATATGTAAATAGCCTAATTCCAACAGCCTGGTCCTGCCACTTTGTTTGATAACCTGAAGGATGGGACTAGGGGAATCGGGAACTCTCAAATGAATAGTCAGCTATGGATGGCAGGACTGATGGGCCATGATTGGCATGATGTTTCAAACATTTTGAAGACAAACACAAAGAATGGAGTAAGCCTAGGAAAAGGTCAAATAGTTACTAATAATTTAATTATGGTATTAATGGCATGTATTTTCATTTTGTTGATGCCATTCATCAAAATCAACGCATATATTTAATAAGTGGACATTTCTGATAATATCAGGCTGTGTTGTAACATTGGGCTTGAAATAATTTCACTACATTGCTCTCTTCCAGAATTGACGAGAGAGAGGACAGGATTCCCTCTAAAATCATGGTGGCTGAGTGTCTGTATAAGGGCTGCATCATCAACAAGCACGAGGACATGACATATAACTCTGTCCCCGTGTTGGCCACTTTCACCGTGCTCCAGAAGACTGTATGCCCCGCCAACCCTCGACACTACCTGGTGACAGTAGTCTTTGTTACCATCCCTGTGGCATGCACATGTGTTGTACCCAGACAGATGATTTAATCTCTTGGATTAGGTTAGTGTTACGTACGTGTTCAAAATGGAACCCTATTCCCTATGTAGTGCACTAGGATACAATGTGTCCAAAATAGAACCCTATTCCCTATGTAGTGCACTAGGATACAATGTGTCCAAAATAGAACCCTATTCCCTATGTAGTGCACTAGGATACAATGTGTGCACTAGGATACAATGTGTCCAAAATGGAACCCTATTCCCTATGTAGTGCACTACGTTTGAAAGGAACCCTATGGGCCTTGGTATCTCTGCACTAATTTTGGGTCTTTCATTTTTTACATGCTAAGTCAGCCTTAAATCCAAACTGTGCTTATACACAGAGACACAACCTTGGATTAGATTCATTCTTATAGAGATGATATAGAAGAAATTAGCCATTTAGTAGTGAGATTTCTCACCCAAAAAAATAAAGTTGTGTTTGTTTTAAAACTCACCTTAGGCCTTCCTGTTAAGATACGAACTCTGGGTCTATGGCATTCTCTAAGACATCTGTACATGAATGTCGACATGGAGCCACAGCGGTCAGATTTTCTTCTTGACTTGAATATGAATGTGAATGTGAATTGGACAGATCATTCAAGCACATGGAGTTTCCATATTTACTTGTTTAGTTTGATTATGGCTGTAAGATGTCTTATGCCGGGGGTTTTCTGGAACCTGGACTTTGGTAAATTGATAAGGTAGAACTCTTAGTCTCTGTACCTGCTGTATGACTACATGTAGTACAGCTGGCGGGGTATCCCACTAGTGTGTATAAATAGTATGTTCTCTTTGTGTATTAGTCAATTACCTATTTATCAATGGTCTTAGGGACTTAGGGATTCAACTCCTTGGTCATGCTGTTGTGTCCACTAGGTAAGACTATAACGTGACACTAGGTAAGACTATAACGTGACACGATGTTCGCTTTCACTGGTTGATATAATCGACTTCTGTGAACTTCAGTGGTTCAATCTGCAGTCCTCTCCCAGTGTTGTCCATCTTATAAAATCCTATCGAGGTAAACAGTATACTGTGAGCCCTCAAACGATTCTGCTAACCATTGTTTGTACTCTTGTTTGTATATAAAAAATAATAATTCTATATACAGCTTTTATACAACGGGTGGGTCTAATCCTGAATGCTGATTGGTTAAAACCACATTCCAGCCGGTGTCTATTCCACAAGTTACCACCGGCTAAATCTATGATGTTAAAATGCCTTTTTACTCTGTTCCATCTTACTTCGCAATACAACGTTTCGTCAGCCCAGCCAGGCAATTTATGAACTTGATCTCCACTATGAAAAGCATCTAGACATTATCTCACATTGCTTTTAGACTAACATTTAGTTTTCAACAGCGGAGATTTGTATAAACCTTGCTTTCTCTCTGACATTTGCAACATTGCTTCAATATTCAAATTCTCTCCAGCTGTCCCATAGTAATGAACGTGTCGGTGTCGGGACGAGACAGACAGACAGGCAGCGTTTCTCAGCCAGTCTAAATCATGAATCAGCTGGCATCATTTTTAAGGATATAAGAAATGTAAATTGAAAAAGTCTGACGAAACGAAGTGCAGCTAGTTTCAATTCTTTCCAGCTTCAGTTTGAAGTGATTGTGTTGTTGGTTGTGTTGTTGGCTGTGTTGTTGATTGTGTTGTTGGCTGTGTTGTTGGCTGTGTTGTTGGCTCCTCTGAACAACAGTGTCCTGACGAGTGAGAAAGGTTTTCTATGCCAGGCGAAATTGCGCTTATTTGCTCATTGTTATGGATGTATCAAAATAAATGTCACTAGAAAATAGCTTCAACAAATGCAGCGACTGTTGTTATTCTGGCTGCACTGTTTGACGTGACTGTCAGTTAGCCGTAGTTGGCTAGCTAGCAAGCAAGGGATAAGGACGTTGCCAGCCAGTGTGGCAATGTAACATTTAGAACAAATGACTGGGGTGCATCCATAGATACAGAACAAAAAGACTGAACAACTGGGTCACGTCTCTGGCAACCGAACCGATAGAACGAACGACCAGCCGGCTTGGGTAGCAACCCTAGATTTGTGTCGGGACTATATCTTGTGGAAGGATGAAATAGAATGAATAAATTCATCAGAATAATGTTTTTAATGAAAATATGTCAATCGTTATTTGAATATGTTGGTAATCCATTGTATAAAAGTGATAATGTCCGGTGTTTGGAGGATATATTAACAAATTTGCCCACCCTTGACTTTGTCTCAGGCCTAACAACACCCGTGCCAATATTTCCTTGGGCATTATCATTTAAATAATCTCTGAACCCAGAACCAAACCAGCGTTGGTCCCCTGGCTAGCTTCTCAAGAAACTAGTTCATATCCCTTATAAACATAAACCATATGATCTTGTAAACCTTCTAGTGACCATACATAACTATGAGCATGGATAGATCTTTGTAACAATGATGAGAACTACTCAAGTAGTAAATTACTCATTATGTACAGTTAGGCCATGAAATAAAACATTTTATTCAAATAAAGTAGAAAAATAACACTCTCTCACACACAATTGTACGTCTGCACATTTCTTGTGGTCAAGTCTCAGTACAATAACTTGTTCTCCAATGTAGATTTTTCTTGGGGGGGGGGGGGGGGGGGGGTTGCAGTAACTCCCAGCACCACAAAGGATATAAGACTGGAAGTGTGTCTAATCCAAATTCAGTAACATCATCATGATCAATAAACATTTTAATCAAAGTGGAAATGCATTACAAATTCACCAGATTTACATTGTTGGCAAGAACAAAAAACGAGGAAGGGATTGGTACATTAGTCAGTTTGTTGGGGTATGTGATCAGCAGGGAGGAAGTGATGTATGAGATCAGCAGGTAGGACCAGGTTTGTGTAGGTCTGTCCATGCGTTGACCTGGTGAGTGATACTGTTTGTGGTGGTGGCTATCAGCCGTGAGTAGGTGCAGCGGTCATAAGCCACAGGGAAAACCTGGAAGAGGTTTCCACTGGGGGGGTTAGTAGGCCGGATGCCCAGGTGTCTCATACACAGTCCCAGATACACATCCTCTATGTAGACGGCTTTAACATGCCTGGACGCCTCCACCAGCTTCCTGGGGAGGTCTAAGGTGAAGACATAGCCCAGGCCCAGAGCGTAAGGTGGATATACCGGTTCAGGAAACACCTTCTTTGGAAGATACCATTTGGATTTATGGGCTCTTAGAACAACACCCCGTCGGGCCACTAGTCCAGTCTGGTAGTTCTGCTTTGGAGCGTGAAGCAGCATGTTGACCAAGGTGTTCACGTTGAGGAACATGTCTGAGTCGATCTTCATGGCGTAGGAGGCGTTGGGGCAGCGAGAGCTCAGCCACTCCATCATCACCATGGTCTTGATGGTCAGGTTTTTGTAGCTGTCTATGAAGTCGCTCTGCAGCAGATCCTGGTGCTCTTTGCTCTCCTGCAGCACCTTCTCCTGGAGCTGCTCTGTCTCCTCTCCACTGGACAGTCCCAGCAGGAAGAACAGACGGACCTCTTTGCCCAGTACCTGCCTCTCACTGCCCCAAGTACTGCGGACGGCCTCACGAGCGTCTCTGTTATAGGGCGCCACTGGCACCATCAGAACCAGGAAGGGGTTCTGCTCCCGGCATTTCTCTGGCTCATCCAGGATGAAGATGTACTCTGATGGGTATTCTACATGGTACGGTCCTGGGGACACATACGGAGGAGGAGGAGTGGCCCGAACTGCCTTGACCTCTGTGATCATATTAGTGATGATGGTCAGTGCAGACGTGACGGAACTAGTTTCATTATGTGTTGTGTTGAGTTTGATGGCCTGCTGAGTAGAGTGGATAAGTGAAGTCTGACGATCTGTTGAATTGGCAGATGCAGTTTCATGAGCGTCTATGGTAAAGTCAGTGGAGTTGAGAGAAACTACTACCCTACTGGTGTTGACTGAACGACCATGGTATTCTGCCCACCATCTTGGGACACACTCTGCTGACCGGTGGTTGGTGAAGAACAAGATGGCCGCCACTGTGACGAGCAGGATGAGGAAACGGCAGCGAACACCGGACCAGCAGCAGCATCTCCCACCTTCTGCCATCTCCTGACTAGGAGGAGAGAGACAGAAATGGTTAAGTCGTCCATGTGCATCCTTGAGTTGTATGAAAAATGGGAGTCTCCCCATCATTATGTTTCTGTGGCATTGATATATATTAACACAAGAGTTAACTAATAGATTGGAACGTCCTGATTTGATTTCTAGCCACAGAGACTCAACAATGACGCAATTTTAACTCCTGGAATGATACTTAGTTTGATGTTAAAACAAAACAGCAGAAAAGACTTCTGAACTGCATGTTATCACATAGATTTGTCTTCTCTCATTGATCGAGATAGGAGAGTGGCATTCAAATGCAATGCTTGATTTCTGAGTCAAGCAAATGAGGTGCAGCCCTTTGGGGTGGACACCCACCTGTCTCAAATGAGATGCAGCCCTTTTGAGTGTTCACCCACCTGTCTCAAATGAGGTGCAGCTCTTTGGGTTGGACACCCACCTGTCTCAATCAATGAGAGAAGACACAGATAGTCTAAGAATTTTTTTTATATACTTTTTAATTCCACCTTTTATTTAACCAGGTAGTCTAGTTGAGAACAAGTTCTCATTTACAACTGCGACCTGGCCAAGATAAAGCAAAGCAGTGCGACACAAACAGTACACTTGGAATAAACAAACGTTCAGTCAATAACACAATAGAAGAAATCTATATACAGTCTGTGCATATGAGGTAAGATTAGGGAGGTAAGGCAATAAATAGGCCGTAGTGGCGAATTAATTACAATTTAGCAATTAAAACACTGGAGTGATAGATGTGCAGAAGATGCATGTGCACTTAGAGATACTGGGGTGCAAAGGAGCAAAAAATAACAATATGGGGATGAGGTAGTTGGATGGGCTATTTACAGATGGGCTATGTACAGGTGCAATGATCTGTGCGCTGCACTGACAGCTGATGCTTAACGTTAGTGAGGGAGAAATGATTCTCCAGCGATTTTTGCAAGTCGTTCCAGTCATTGGCAGCAGAGAACTGGAAGGAAAGGCAGCCAAAGGAGGAATTGGCTTTGGGGTTGACCCGTGAAATATACCTGCTGGAGCGCGTGCTACGGGTTGGTGCTGCTATGGTGACCAGTGAGCTGAGATAAGGCGGGGCTTTACCTAGCAAAGACTTGTAGATGACCTGGAGCCAGTGGGTTTGGCGACAAATATGAAGCGAGGGCCAGCCAACGAGCACATACAGGTCGCAGTGGTGGGTAGTATATGGGGCTTTAGTGACAAAACGGATGGCACTTTGATAGACTCCATCCAATTTGCTGAGTAGAGTGTTGGAGGCTATTTTGTAAATGACATCGCCGAAGTCAAGGATCGGTAGGATAGTCAGTTTTACGAGGGTATGTTTGGCAGCATGAGTGACGGATGGTTTGTTGCGATATAGGAAGCCGATTTTAGATTTAAGATGCTTAATGTGAGTCTGGAAGGAGAGTTTACAGCCTAACCAGACACCTAGGTATTTAAAGTTGTTCACATATTCTAAGATGGCGGAGTATACATTGTTGGATTACTTTATGGTGGAAACATTTATTTATTTTAATAACAGCACATTTTCTCAATTTCAACTAGCCATGGGAGTTAAGATGACACCGGTGACTTCCGAATCATAGAGCAACCTTTATCACCAAGTAAAGGTTAGTGAAGAACATCCTGATTACGGAGGAACAGCAGCAGGTGCACCACCTCAGATACTGGACAACAGCTGGTGCACCACCTCAGGTACTGGACAACAGCTGGTGCACCACCTCAGATACTGGACAACAGCTGGTGCACCACCTCAGGTACTGGACAACAGCTGGTGCACCACCTCAGGTACTGGACAACAGCTGGTGCACCACCTCAGGTACTGGACAACAGCAGGTGCACCACCTCAGGTACTGGACAACAGCTGGTGCACCACCTCAGGTACTGGACAACAGCTGGTGCACCACCTCAGGTACTGGACAACAGCTGGTGCACCACCTCAGGTACTGGACAACAGCAGGTGCACCACCTCAGGTACTGGACAACAGCAGGTGCACCACCTCAGGTACTGGACAACAGCAGGTGCACCACCTCAGGTACTGGACAACAGCAGGTGCACCACCTCAGGTACTGGACAACAGCAGGTGCACCACCTCAGGTACTGGACAACAGCTGGTGCACCACCTCAGGTACTGGACAACAGCTGGTGCACCACCTCAGATACTGGACAACAGCTGGTACACCACCTCAGACAAGCTTTAGTTCTGCCAGAGGTTCCTCTTTACAAGGCTAGTCATCACAGAGATCAAACACCACACACAGAACTCCATCATTTCATTACTTTGAATACATCAAACTATAGTAAAAAACAGATGAAACATGAAAATACACCTACCTTCTTCCTCCATTCTTAGTGCCATCTTCCACCATGTTGGAAATTTATCTAGCTGGGGATGGCTTCCAGGTTCAGGTAATCCCACCTCGGTCAACTCTTGTTGTGTCACACAATAAATACATGTGTCATATGTGGCAAATGGGGGGGGTTATTGTGATTTGTATACAATGTGTCAATCTCATGCTGTTAACCTGCCACTTTATGTGTGTGTGTGTGAACCATAGAGATAGATAGAGCACTCTAGTGAACCAAAATGTCAATTTTAGCATGGGCAGTGCCATTTAAGACTTTCACCATTTTGAAGTTGTCAACTCGGTGTAATTTCCAATGGGTTGAGGAAGAATCATATAATTCCATCCAGGTCAGCAGGAGGGATCAGCAAACATTCCATAACTGCAGCTGGCAGTAAATCACCAAGCTTGGCCTTATACCTGTTCAAACAACACCCTCCAGGGGGCAGTATGCACCCTTTCAATTTGTTAACCAACTCATAGAAGTAACAGAAGAGGATAATTGACTACTTCAGTATGGAGATGGCTTCAATGGCACTGCCCATGCTCTCACAGACACCATAATGGGACAGATACAAGGTTGAGTCCTCTAACTGTCTCTATGGTTTGAGCCCAACTCATGTTCAGTTGTTTCTGAGTGGACACACCTGTGTTATATCCCTTTATAATGAGGGATGTACCTGTCACAGGTGTGACCAATTTGCATGTTTAACAAATCAAGCCTTTCTATTGGATAATTGTTGGATCATACGATTCAAACTTTGTTATATTTAAACCCCTGTGTTTTTGTGTTTCAGGTAGCCGCCCACAGGAAGTCCTGCAGTCCAGAGGCATGGTGGAACCTTGGGTTGGTGGAACCTTGGGTTGGTGGAACCTTGGGTTGATGGAACCTTGGGTTGGTGGAACCTTGGGTTGGTGGAACCTTGGGTTGATGGAACCTTGGGTTGATGGAACCTTGGGTTGGTGGAACCTTGGGTTGGTGGAACCTTGGGTTGGTGGAACCTTGGGTTGGTGGAACCTTGGGTTGGTGGAACCTTGGGTTGGTGGAACCTTGGGTTGGTGGAACCTTGGGTTGGTGGAACCTTGGGTTGGTGGAACCTTGGGTTGATGGAACCTTGGGTTGGTGGAACCTTGGGTTGAGCTGAATGATTAGATGAATGAGAAGCGTTAGTATGGACACCTTCCTGCTGGATCGACGTGTACGACATCGTGGTCCAGTTCCCACCAAATTCCTGCAACCACACAGCCATTAAATAGGAGTGGGACAACATTCACACAGCCATTAAAGAGGAGTGGGACAACATTTCACACAGCCATTAAAGAGGAGTGGGACAACATCAACTTCACACAGCCATTAAAGAGGAGTGGGACAACATTCCACAGGCCTCAATTAACATCATGATCAACTTTATGCAAAGAAGATGTCGCACTACATGAGACAAATGGCGGTCACACCAGATACTGACTGGTTTTCTGATCCATGCCCCACTTTTCTTTAGGTATCTGTGACCTGTATTCTCGGTCGTGTGACGGCCATAGATTAAGACCTAATGAATTTATTTCAATTGGCTGATTTCTTGCCTATGCCGCTCGGTCATCGCACATCCATATATTTATATGTGTATATATTCTTATTCCATCCCTTTACATTTGTGTATATTAGGTAGTTGTTGGGGAATTGTTAGATTACTTGCTAGATATTACTGCACTGTCTGAACTAGAAGCACAAGTGTTTCGCTACACTCAAAATTACATCTGCTAACCATGTGTATGTGATCAATAACATTTGATGAATGTATTTATTTCAATTGACTGATTTCCTTATGTAACTCAATATAATCGTTGAAGTTGTTTCACTTTTTTGTTCAGTGTATGTTTAGATACAGGACCAGTCAAAAGTTTTACAACACCTACTCATTCCAGGGTTTGTATTTGTATTTTTTTCTACATTGTAGAATAATAGTGAAGACATCAAAACTATGAAAGAACACATATGGAATCCATGTAGTATCCCAAAAAAGTGTTAAACAAATCAAAATATATGAGACTCTTCAAAGTAGCCACCCTTTGCTTAGATGACAGCTTTGCACACGCTTGGCATTCTCTCAACCAGCTTCATGAGGTGGTCACCTGGAATGTATTTCAATGAACAGGTGTCTTCAGTAGCTGAACGTGTTATTACTCCAACCTTGTGAAAGGGACAAACTGACACGTTTTCGTCACAAAACAACTTCATATCGAAGGAGTACCTTTAGATTTGACGGCCCGCACAATCGCAGTTCGGCGCGACACGACCGTTCGACCCGAAGACGTGTTTCTATGCGTGAGTTTAGCTAACCGAAAGTCTCCACGACAAGAGGGATTGAGGATTTCTATTGGAGAAGCAGTGTCTGCCTGTCTTCATACTGCACTGTCTATGTTTGATAGAGGAAGAGGAGCCAATTCCCCCAAAATGTGCCGTTCCAGCGCGCCCAAGTCAAGCTGTGTGTCTGTGTGTAAGTGAATGAACTCCTTAGTCATGCTGTTATGTCTCCACTAGGTGTCCCAGTATGTATAACATGACATGATGTTCACACCAGGCTGTCATGGTAATGCTGCATTTATTAAGATATCTAAAGCTATTGCAAAGAATGAATGATTACGCTATAGATAAGCTATAAATATATTTCATTGACCTTTAATAATGCGGTTGCCACCGGTTATAATACGTTTATGAAATGTTTATAGTGTGATGAATGCATCATGGGTAAGTCATAGTAAATGGTTACTTGTGTAAACTTTAGTGGTTCAATCTGCTGTCCTGTTGTAACTTGCTCTCCCAGTGTTGTCCATTTTTAAATCCTATCGAGGTAAATTAATATACTGTGAGCCGTCCAATGATTCTGTTAACCATTGTATCTGGAGGCGAAAGAAACACACACCTGTTTAGGAGAGGTGCTGGCTAGCAGAGTAGAACACCTGGTTAGGAGAGGTGCTGGCTAGCAGAGTAGAACACCTGGTTAGGAGAGGTGCTGGCTATCAGAGTAGAACACCTGTTTAGGAGAGGTGCTGGCTAGCAGAGTAGAACACCTGGTTAGGAGAGGTGCTGGCTATCAGAGTACAACACCTGTTTAGGAGAGGTGCTGGCTAGCAGAGTACAACACCTGTTTAGGAGAGGTGCTGGCTAGCAGAGTAGAACACCTGTTTAGGAGAGGTGCTAGCTAGCAGAGTAGAACACCTGGTTAGGAGAGGTGCTGGCTAGCAGAGTAGAACACCTGGTTAGAAGAGGTGCTGGCTATCAGAGTAGAACACCTGGTTAGGGGAGGTGCTAGCTAGCAGAGTATAACACCTGGTTAGGAGAGGTGCTGGCTAGCAGAGTAGAACACCTGGTTAGGAGAGGTGCTGGCTAGCAGAGTAGAACACCTGGTTAGGAGAGGTGCTGGCTAGCAGAGTAGAACACCTGGTTAGGAGAGGTGCTGGCTAGCAGAGTAGAACACCTGGTTAGGAGAGGTGCTGGCTAGCAGAGTAGAACACCTGGTTAGGAGAGGTGCTGGCTAGCAGAGTAGAACACCTGGTTAGGAGAGGTGCTGGCTAGCAGAGTAGAACACCTGGTTAGGAGAGGTGCTGGCTAGCAGAGTAGAACACCTGGTTAGGAGAGGTGCTGGCTAGCAGAGTAGAACACCTGGTTAGGAGAGGTGCTAGCTAGCAGAGTAGAACACCTGGTTAGGAGAGGTGCTGGCTAGCAGAGTAGAACACCTGGTTAGGAGAGGTGCTGGCTATCAGAGTAGAACACCTGGTTAGGGGAGGTGCTAGCTAACAGAGTAGAACACCTGGTTAGGAGAGGTGCTGGCTAACAGAGTAGAACACCTGGTTAGGAGAGGTGCTGGCTAGCGGTGTAGAACACCTGGTTAGGAGAGGTGCTGGCTAACAGAGTAGAACACCTGGTTAGGAGAGGTGCTGGCTAACAGAGTAGAACACCTGGTTAGGAGAGGTGCTGACTAGCAGAGTAGAACACCTGGTTAGGAGAGGTGCTGGCTATCAGAGTAGAACACCTGGTTAGGAGAGGTGCTGGCTAGCAGAGTAGAACACCTGGTTAGGAGAGGTTCTGGCTATCAGAGTACAACACCTGGTTAGGAGAGGTGCTGACTAGCAGAGTATAACACCTGTTTAGGAGAGGTGCTGGCTATCAGAGTAGAACACCTGGTTAGAGGAGGTGCTGGCTAGCAGAGTAGAACACCTGGTTAGGAGAGGTGCTAGCTAGCAGAGTAGAACACCTGGTTAGGAGAGGTGCTGGCTAGTAGAGTAGAACACCTGGTTAGGAGAGGTGCTGGCTAGCAGAGTAGAACACCTGGTTAGGAGAGGTTCTGGCTAGCAGAGTAGAACACCTGGTTAGGAGAGGTGCTGGCTATCAGAGTAGAACACCTGGTTAGGGGAGGTGCTGGCTAGCAGAGTAGAACACCTGGTTAGGGGAGGTGCTGGCTAGCAGAGTAGAACACCTGGTTAGGAGAGGTGCTGGCTAACAGAGTAGAACACCTGGTTAGGAGAGTTGCTGACTAGCAGAGTAGAACACCTGGTTAGGAGAGGTGCTGACTAGCAGAGTAGAACACCTGGTTAGGAGAGGTGCTGGCTAGCAGAGTAGAACACCTGGTTAGGAGAGGTGCTGGCTAGCAGAGTAGAACACCTGGTTAGGAGAGGTGCTGGCTAGCAGAGTAGAACACCTGGTTAGGAGAGGTGCTGGCTAGCAGAGTAGAACACCTGGTTAGGAGAGGTGCTGGCTAGCAGAGTAGAACACCTGGTTAGGAGAGGTGCTGGCTAGCAGAGTAGAACACCTGGTTAGGAGAGGTGCTAGCTAGCAGAGTAGAACACCTGGTTAGGAGAGGTGCTGGCTAGCAGAGTAGAACACCTGGTTAGGAGAGGTGCTGGCTATCAGAGTAGAACACCTGGTTAGGGGAGGTGCTAGCTAACAGAGTAGAACACCTGGTTAGGAGAGGTGCTGGCTAACAGAGTAGAACACCTGGTTAGGAGAGGTGCTGGCTAGCGGTGTAGAACACCTGGTTAGGAGAGGTGCTGGCTAGCAGAGTAGAACACCTGGTTAGGAGAGGTGCTGGCTAGCAGAGTAGAACACCTGGTTAGGAGAGGTGCTAGCTAGCAGAGTAGAACACCTGGTTAGGAGAGGTGCTGGCTAGCAGAGTAGAACACCTGGTTAGGAGAGGTGCTGGCTATCAGAGTAGAACACCTGGTTAGGAGAGGTGCTAGCTAGCAGAGTAGAACACCTGGTTAGGAGAGGTGCTGGCTAGCAGAGTAGAACACCTGGTTAGGAGAGGTGCTGGCTATCAGAGTAGAACACCTGGTTAGGGGAGGTGCTAGCTAACAGAGTAGAACACCTGGTTAGGAGAGGTGCTGGCTAACAGAGTAGAACACCTGGTTAGGAGAGGTGCTGGCTAGCGGTGTAGAACACCTGGTTAGGAGAGGTGCTGGCTAACAGAGTAGAACACCTGGTTAGGAGAGGTGCTGGCTAACAGAGTAGAACACCTGGTTAGGAGAGGTGCTGACTAGCAGAGTAGAACACCTGGTTAGGAGAGGTGCTGGCTATCAGAGTAGAACACCTGGTTAGGAGAGGTGCTGGCTAGCAGAGTAGAACACCTGGTTAGGAGAGGTTCTGGCTATCAGAGTACAACACCTGGTTAGGAGAGGTGCTGACTAGCAGAGTATAACACCTGTTTAGGAGAGGTGCTGGCTATCAGAGTAGAACACCTGGTTAGAGGAGGTGCTGGCTAGCAGAGTAGAACACCTGGTTAGGAGAGGTGCTAGCTAGCAGAGTAGAACACCTGGTTAGGAGAGGTGCTGGCTAGTAGAGTAGAACACCTGGTTAGGAGAGGTGCTGGCTAGCAGAGTAGAACACCTGGTTAGGAGAGGTTCTGGCTAGCAGAGTAGAACACCTGGTTAGGAGAGGTGCTGGCTATCAGAGTAGAACACCTGGTTAGGGGAGGTGCTGGCTAGCAGAGTAGAACACCTGGTTAGGGGAGGTGCTGGCTAGCAGAGTAGAACACCTGGTTAGGAGAGGTGCTGGCTAACAGAGTAGAACACCTGGTTAGGAGAGTTGCTGACTAGCAGAGTAGAACACCTGGTTAGGAGAGGTGCTGACTAGCAGAGTAGAACACCTGGTTAGGAGAGGTGCTGGCTAGCAGAGTAGAACACCTGGTTAGGAGAGGTGCTGGCTAACAGAGTAGAACACCTGGTTAGGAGAGGTGCTGGCTAGCAGAGTAGAACACCTGGTTAGGAGAGGTGCTGGCTAGCAGAGTAGAACACCTGGTTAGGAGAGGTGCTGGCTAGCAGAGTAGAACACCTGGTTAGGAGAGGTGCTGGCTAGCAGAGTAGAACACCTGGTTAGGAGAGGTGCTAGCTAGCAGAGTAGAACACCTGGTTAGGAGAGGTGCTGGCTAGCAGAGTAGAACACCTGGTTAGGAGAGGTGCTGGCTATCAGAGTAGAACACCTGGTTAGGGGAGGTGCTAGCTAACAGAGTAGAACACCTGGTTAGGAGAGGTGCTGGCTAACAGAGTAGAACACCTGGTTAGGAGAGGTGCTGGCTAGCGGTGTAGAACACCTGGTTAGGAGAGGTGCTGGCTAGCAGAGTAGAACACCTGGTTAGGAGAGGTGCTGGCTAGCAGAGTAGAACACCTGGTTAGGAGAGGTGCTAGCTAGCAGAGTAGAACACCTGTTTAGGAGAGGTGCTGGCTATCAGAGTAGAACACCTGGTTAGAGGAGGTGCTGGCTAGCAGAGTAGAACACCTGGTTAGGAGAGGTGCTAGCTAGCAGAGTAGAACACCTGGTTAGGAGAGGTGCTGGCTAGTAGAGTAGAACACCTGGTTAGGAGAGGTGCTGGCTAGCAGAGTAGAACACCTGGTTAGGAGAGGTTCTGGCTAGCAGAGTAGAACACCTGGTTAGGAGAGGTGCTGGCTATCAGAGTAGAACACCTGGTTAGGGGAGGTGCTGGCTAGCAGAGTAGAACACCTGGTTAGGGGAGGTGCTGGCTAGCAGAGTAGAACACCTGGTTAGGAGAGGTGCTGGCTAACAGAGTAGAACACCTGGTTAGGAGAGTTGCTGACTAGCAGAGTAGAACACCTGGTTAGGAGAGGTGCTGACTAGCAGAGTAGAACACCTGGTTAGGAGAGGTGCTGGCTAGCAGAGTAGAACACCTGGTTAGGAGAGGTGCTGGCTAACAGAGTAGAACACCTGGTTAGGAGAGGTGCTGGCTAGCAGAGTAGAACACCTGGTTAGGAGAGGTGCTGGCTAGCAGAGTAGAACACCTGGTTAGGAGAGGTGCTGGCTAGCAGAGTAGAACACCTGGTTAGGAGAGGTGCTGGCTAGCAGAGTAGAACACCTGGTTAGGAGAGGTGCTAGCTAGCAGAGTAGAACACCTGGTTAGGAGAGGTGCTGGCTAGCAGAGTAGAACACCTGGTTAGGAGAGGTGCTGGCTATCAGAGTAGAACACCTGGTTAGGGGAGGTGCTAGCTAACAGAGTAGAACACCTGGTTAGGAGAGGTGCTGGCTAACAGAGTAGAACACCTGGTTAGGAGAGGTGCTGGCTAGCGGTGTAGAACACCTGGTTAGGAGAGGTGCTGGCTAGCAGAGTAGAACACCTGGTTAGGAGAGGTGCTGGCTAGCAGAGTAGAACACCTGGTTAGGAGAGGTGCTAGCTAGCAGAGTAGAACACCTGGTTAGGAGAGGTGCTGGCTAGCAGAGTAGAACACCTGGTTAGGAGAGGTGCTGGCTAGCAGAGTAGAACACCTGGTTAGGGGAGGTGCTAGCTAACAGAGTAGAACACCTGGTTAGGAGAGGTGCTGGCTAACAGAGTAGAACACCTGGTTAGGAGAGGTGCTGGCTAGCAGTGTAGAACACCTGGTTAGGAGAGGTGCTGGCTAACAGAGTAGAACACCTGGTTAGGAGAGGTGCTGGCTAACAGAGTAGAACACCTGGTTAGGAGAGGTGCTGACTAGCAGAGTAGAACACCTGGTTAGGAGAGGTGCTGGCTATCAGAGTAGAACACCTGGTTAGGAGAGGTGCTGGCTAGCAGAGTAGAACACCTGGTTAGGAGAGGTTCTGGCTATCAGAGTACAACACCTGGTTAGGAGAGGTGCTGACTAGCAGAGTATAACACCTGTTTAGGAGAGGTGCTGGCTATCAGAGTAGAACACCTGGTTAGGGGAGGTGCTAGCTAACAGAGTAGAACACCTGGTTAGGAGAGGTGCTGGCTAACAGAGTAGAACACCTGGTTAGGAGAGGTGCTGGCTAGCGGTGTAGAACACCTGGTTAGGAGAGGTGCTGGCTAACAGAGTAGAACACCTGGTTAGGAGAGGTGCTGGCTAACAGAGTAGAACACCTGGTTAGGAGAGGTGCTGACTAGCAGAGTAGAACACCTGGTTAGGAGAGGTGCTGGCTAGCAGAGTAGAACACCTGGTTAGGAGAGGTGCTGGCTAGCAGAGTAGAACACCTGGTTAGGAGAGGTTCTGGCTATCAGAGTACAACACCTGGTTAGGAGAGGTGCTGACTAGCAGAGTATAACACCTGTTTAGGAGAGGTGCTGGCTATCAGAGTAGAACACCTGGTTAGAGGAGGTGCTGGCTAGCAGAGTAGAACACCTGGTTAGGAGAGGTGCTAGCTAGCAGAGTAGAACACCTGGTTAGGAGAGGTGCTGGCTAGCAGAGTAGAACACCTGGTTAGGAGAGGTGCTGGCTAGCAGAGTAGAACACCTGGTTAGGAGAGGTTCTGGCTAGCAGAGTAGAACACCTGGTTAGGAGAGGTGCTGGCTAGCAGAGTAGAACACCTGGTTAGGAGAGGTGCTGGCTAGCAGAGTAGAACACCTGGTTAGGGGAGGTGCTGGCTAGCAGAGTAGAACACCTGGTTAGGAGAGGTGCTGGCTAACAGAGTAGAACACCTGGTTAGGAGAGTTGCTGACTAGCAGAGTAGAACACCTGGTTAGGAGAGGTGCTGACTAGCAGAGTAGAACACCTGGTTAGGAGAGGTGCTGGCTAGCAGAGTAGAACACCTGGTTAGGAGAGGTGTTGGCTAGCAGAGTAGAACACCTGGTTAGAGGAGGTGCTGGCTATCAGAGTATAACACCTGGTTAGAGGAGGTGCTGGCTAGCGGAGTAGAACACCTGGTTAGGAGAGGTGCTGGCTAGCAGAGTAGAACACCTGGTTAGAGGAGGTGCTGGCTAGCGGAGTAGAACACCTGGTTAGGAGAGGTGCTGGCTAGCAGAGTAGAACACCTGGTTAGGAGAGGTGCTGGCTAGCAGAGTAGAACACCTGGTTAGGTCTTATATACATAAACCATATAATCTTGTAAACCTTCTACTGACCATACATAACTATAAGCATGGATAGATCTTTGTAACAATGATGAGAGAACTACTCAACATGTAAAACTATTCTTTATATACAGTATATAAGAACCAGGTGTTCTTATATACAGTATGGCCAAAAAATAACATTATTCAATAAAATAAATACAGTAGAAAAATATAAATATCTCCTGAACACAAGATTGTACCTCCGTTCATGTGTTGTGGTCAACGTTTCAGTACAATACCTTTTTGGTTTCCCCCCTTTCCCTTTTTCTACAATGTTGTGTCAAGGGTGGCTGCCATCCTCCAGGATGTGTGCAGGGTTTTATTCCAGCCCTGGTCTAATCACACTGTAGCCTAAACATCAGCCCTGGTCTAATCACACTGTAGCCTAAACATCCGCCCTGGTCTAATCACACTGTAGCCTAAACATCAGCCCTGGTCTAATCACACCGTAGCCTAAACATCAGCCCTGGTCTAATCACACTGTAGCCTAAACATCAGCCCTGGTCTAATCACACTGTAGTCTAAACATCAGCCCTGGTCTAACCACACTGTAGTCTAAACATCAGCCCTGGTCTAATCACACTGTAGTCTAAACATCCGCCCTGGTCTAATCACACTGTAGCCTAAACATCAGCCCTGGTCTAATCACACTGTAGCCTAAACATCCGCCCTGGTCTAATCACACTGTAGCCTAAACATCAGCCCTGGTCTAATCACACTGTAGCCTAAACATCAGCCCTGGTCTAATCACACTGTAGCCTAAACATCAGCCCTGGTCTAATCACACTGTAGCCTAAACATCAGCCCTGGTCTAATCACACTGTAGCCTAAACATCAGCCCTGGTCTAATCACACTGTAGCCTAAACATCCGCCCTGGTCTAATCACACTGTAGCCTACACATCAGCCCTGGTCTAATCACACTGTAGCCTAAACATCAGCCCTGGTCTAATCACACTGTAGTCTAAACATCAGCCCTGGTCTAATCACACTGTAGCCTAAACATCCGCCCTGGTCTAATCACACTGTAGTCTAAACATCAGCCCTGGTCTAACATCAGCCCTGGTCTAACCACACTGTAGCCTAAACATCAGCCCTGGTCTAAACATCAGCCCTGGTCTAATCACACTGTAGCCTAAACATCAGCCTTGGTCTAACCCCACTGTAGCCTAAACATCAGCCCTGGTCTAACCACACTGTAGCCTAAACATCAGCCCTGGTCTAACCACACTGTAGTCTAAACATCAGCCCCAGTCTAACATCAGCCCCGGTCTAACCACACTGTAGCCTAAACATCAGCCCTGGTCTAACCACACTGTAGTCTAAACATCAGCCCTGGTCTAACCACACTGTAGCCTAAACATCAGCCCTGGTCTAACCACACTGTAGTCTAAACATCAGCCCTGGTCTAACTACACTGTAGTCTAAACATCAGCCGTGGTCTAACCACACTGTAGCCTAAACATCAGCCCTGGTCTAACTACACTGTAGTCTAAACATCAGCCGTGGTCTAACCACACTGTAGCCTAAACATCAGCCCTGGTCTAATCACACTGTAGTCTAAACATCAGCCCTGGTCTAACCACACTGTAGCCTAAACATCAGCCCTGGTCTAACTACACTGTAGTCTAAACATCAGCCGTGGTCTAACCACACTGTAGCCTAAACATCAGCCCTGGTCTAATCACACTGTAGTCTAAACATCAGCCCTGGTCTAACCCCACTGTAGCCTAAACATCAGCCCTGGTCTAATCACACTGTAGTCTAAACATCATCTGTGCAACAGGCCCCTCGGGCAGATAAATATTGGTTTGTGTGATTTTTCAACTCTTGATGATCGGCTATGAAAAGCCAACTGAAAATTATTCATGATTATTATTTGACCATGCTTGTCACTTATGAACATTTTTGAACATCTTGGCATAGTTCTGTTATAATCTCCACCCGGCACAGCCAGAAGAGGACTGGCCACCCCTCATAGCCTGGTTGCTCTCTAGGTTTCTTCCTAGGTTTTGGCCTTTCTAGGGAGTTTTTCCTAGCCACCGTGCTTCTACACCTGCATTACTAGCTGTTTGGGGTTTTAGGCTGGGTGTCTGTACAGCACTTCGAGATATTAGCTGATGTACGAAGGGCTATATAAAATAAAATTGATTGATTGATTGATTGAACTCTCTTCTAATCCAAAATCAGTATCATCATAATCAGTATTAAAACATTTTAATCAACGTGGAAATGCATTACAAAGTCACCAGATTACATCTCTGGCAAGAACGAAGGAGGAAGTGATAGGTCCTCCTCAGTATGCCGTCTCAGCTGTCTTCAACGCAGTTGGCACAAACTCTCAGTCAAACCACATTCCCTCTGACCCTGCCAAGTGCAAAATGAATGCAAGGTAGCATCTCTTCCTGATAGCTGGACTAAACCACATAATAAATGCTACAACTCATACAAAGCTACTTCATTTTGGGACATTTGACTTGTGACTTTGGGGAAAGTACCTGGTCTACTATTCTATTGCCTCTACAGCCAAAGCCTTCACAGTTTCCCCTTCACTTCTTTCCATCAGGAACTGATACAGATCTGCTGTCTATTTAATCGCTCTGTCACAGAGAATATTCCTTTTAAAAAGGCTTCTAAAGTTTGTCATTTCAAACTTGACTCGCCCTCACAAAAAAATGTATCAACCCCTACAACAAATTGTGTGAATTATAATCCACATAATTATCCACATGTCCTGCTGCTCCAGTATTATTTTCCTGCTGTTAGAAGCAGGGTCAAATTTAAGATAGCAAATTGTAAAAGGTTACAGATGCACTCTGGGAAAAGGCAAACCTGATTATGAAGTGCAGTGCAACGGCTGTGTTTAGACTTTTGACCATCAGATCAGCTCTGAAAAAGATGTGATTGGTCAAATGAACATTTTAGTGTAAAAAAGATCAGAATTGGGCTGCCTGTCTAAACACAGCCAACTAGTCTCTATTACAATAAACCTGTTTAACTTGTTCTGGGTGTCTGCTGCTTCAGTGTAGTACACACATTCACCACAGACAGACCAAACCCGGTGAATCCATTTCTTAGTCCTGTCCATCACCATGTCCATGTTAGACAGATAACTGCTGCTCTCAGTCGTTGTTTAAAAAAGGCTTTTGAATGAAAAACCGGTGAGGCAAGGTGTCTGCCTTGGTTCAGAGAAAATTAACATTCTCCCAAAGGACGTAACGTGAAGAAACTGGTCCTCCAGGGTGTTAATGTTCTTCACCAAGGTATACAGAGCCTTTGGAAAGTATTCAGACACCTTGACTTTTTCCACATTTTGGTAGTTTAAAGCCTTATTCTAAAATTGATTAAATAGTTATTTCCCCTCATCAATCTACACACAATACCCCATATTGACAAAGCAAAAACAGGATTTTAGAAACTTTTGCTAATTCATTAAAAATAAAAACTGAAATATTTTATTCACGAAAGTATTCAGACCCTTTACTCAGTACTTTGTTAAAGAACCTTTGGCAGTGTTTGTTTGTTAGTTAGTGTTTGAATAAACAATGAGGAAGGGATTGGTACATCAGTCAGTCTGTTACTGTATGAGATCAGCAGGGAGGACCAGGTTTGTGTAGGTCTGTCCATGCGTTGACCTGGTGAGTGATACTGTTTGTGGTGGTGGCTATCAGCCGTGAGTAGGTGCAGCGGTCATAAGCCACAGGGAAAACCTGGAAAAGGTTTCCACTGGGGGGGTCAGTAGGCCGGATGCCCAGGTGTCTCATACACAGTCCCAGATACACATCCTCTATGTAGACGGCTTTAACATGCCTGGACGCCTCCACCAGCTTCCTGGGGAGGTCTAAGGTGAAGACATAGCCCAGGCCCAGAGCGTAAGGTGGATATACCGGTTCAGGAAACACCTCATTTGGAAGATACCATTTGGAGTTACGGTCTCTTAGAACGGCGCCCCATTGGGCCACTAGTCCAGTCTGGTAGTTCTGCTTTGGAGCGTGAAGCAGCATGTTGACCAAGGTGTTCACGTTGAGGAACATGTCTGAGTCGATCTTCATGGCGTAGGAGGCTTTGGGGCAGCGAGAGCTCAACCACTCCATCATCACCATGGTCTTGATGGTCAGGTTTTTGTAGCTGTCTATGAAGTCGCTCTGCAGCAGATCCTGGTGCTCTTTGCTCTCCTGCAGCACCTTCTCCCGGAGCTGCTCTGTCTCCTCTCCACTGGGCAGGCCCAGCAGGAAGAACAGACGGACCTCTTTGCCCAGTACCTGCCTCTCACTGCCCCAAGTACTGCGGACGGCTTCACGAGCGTCCCTGTTATAGGGTGCCACTGGCACCATCAGCACCAGGAAGGGGTTCTGCTCCCGGCATTTCTCTGGCTCATCCAGGATGAAGATGTACTCTGATGGGTATTCTACATGGTACGGTCCTGGGGACACATACGGAGGAGGAGTGGCCAGAACTGCTTTGACCTCTGTGATCAGATTAGTGATGATGGTCAGTGCAGACGTGACGGAACTAGTTTCATTATGTGTTGTGTTGAGTTTGATGGCCTGCTGAGTAGAGTGGATAAGTGAAGTCTGACGATCTGTTGAATTGGCAGATGCAGTTTCATGAGCGTCTATGGTAAAATCAGTGGAGTTGAGGGAAACTACTACCCTACTGGTGTTGGTAGAACCAGATCTGCTTGGTGAACCACCACGGAATTCTGCCCACCATTTTGAGGCCATGTCTAGTGTTGGGACCCACTCTACTGACCGATCGCCGAAGTAGAAGAAGACCATTGCTGTGAGGAGCAGGATGAGGAAACAGCAACGGAAACGGGACCAGCCGCAGTATCTCCTGCCTTCCGCCATCTCCTTTCTGGGAGGAGAGAAAGAGAGAGACAGAAATCACATTTTATTTGTCACGCACAGTTTCCAGCGGGTATAAAAGGTGCAGTGAAATGGCTGTGTGCTTGCTGCCTCACCATAGCAGGGCATCAATCCAGATCAATAATAATCAAGTCAAATAAACAAGTAGTTACAAGGTAGTACAGAGTAATACACTTATATGTACAGTATATACCTTATAATAGTGGCATATCTACATATTTATACCGTATATGCAGATATTAGTGACATATCTACATATTCATACAGTATATGCATTATATTAGTGACATTTCTACATATTCATACTGTATGTACATTATATTAGTGACATATCTACATATTCATACTGTATATACATTATATTAGTGACATATCTACATATTCATACTGTATATACATTATATTAGTGACATATCTACATATTCATACATACTTTGATTAATGTGCTTGTCTGACTTGTCTAGTTAAATAAAGGTTAAATAAATAAATACACAATCTTTTAACTTAACATTTCAAGAGGAATGGAACATGAGATCAACCCTTCCTCGCATAGGACTCTGGTCAAAAGTAGTGCCCTATATAGGGAATAGGGTGCCATAGTGCAGTCAAGGCTGGTTTATAAATGTTGGTATGAAAATGTCCATGTAGCTTTATAGTAGTTTGACATTGAAAACATTTATCTTGTATTTATTTCTAGAGCAGGAATATATTGTAAATTCTAATGTTCACAATCCTAATATCCTTCTTCTCCTTCGATTCATCTTAAATAATATGTGATTCATTGCTGCCTGTTATGTAGAGGTTCCTTTGTAAAAGAGATATTGGTCTCAGTGGGACTCAATTGTCAACAACGTTGTATTTTAACTCCTGGAATGACAGTTCGTTTGACGTTAAAATAAAAAGCAGAACAGCTTGCTTCCTGGTCTGTACCTCCGTGCGTCCTGTACCTGAGCTGAGCATTGAGAACCAAGGATCCTCCTACATGTGAACTTAAGTTACTGTGAAAACACCTGCTTTCTGTGTGTACAATGCCGTTCTATAGAATTCCTTCAGTATGACGGAATATTACTTTGAATTTGAATACGTCAAACTATAGTAAAAAAATAGATGGGACGAAACATGAAAATACACCTACCTTCTTCCTCCATTCTTAGTGCCATCTTCCACCATGTTGGAAATCTATCTAGCTGGGGATGGCTGCCAGGCAGGTATTCAGGTTTAGGTAGTCCCTCCTCGGTCAACTCTTGTTGTGTCATACTCATGCAGGCAGGTAGGCAGATTTAGGTCGTCCCTCCTCGGTCAACTCTAGTTGTGTCATACTCATGCAGGCAGGTAGGCAGGTTTAGGTAGTCCCTCCTCGGTCAACTCTAGTTGTGTCATACTCATGCAGGCAGGTAGGCAGGTTTAGGTAGTCCCTCCTCGGTCAACTCTAGTTGTGTCATACTCATGCAGGCAGGTAGGCAGGTTTAGGTCGTCCAAACCTCAGTCAATTCATGTTGTACCATACAACAACTACATGTAATGGTAGAAGGCAGCCGTGGTCAAAGGTTGCTTCTGCTCCACCAGTATTTCCAGTTTGTTAACTCTCCTGCGGCTAAATGATAAGTAAAAGCGTTCCCTGGGGTAAAGTGAATGTGCAACTAGTTAGGGTGTGGCTTAACTGGCTCTCTACTCCCTATAGAGGACAGGGCTCCCTACTCCCTATAGAGAGGACAAGGCTCCCTACTCCCTATAGAGGACAAGGCTCCCTACTCCCTATAGAGGACAAGGCTCCCTACTCTCTATAGAGGACAAGGCTCCCTACTCTCTATAGAGGACAAGGCTCCCTACTCCCTATAGAGAGGACAAGGCTCCCTACTCCCTATAGAGGACAAGGCTCCCTACTCCCTATAGAGGACACGGCTCCCTACTCTCTATAGAGGACAAGGCTCCCATCTCCCTATATAGAGGACAAGGCACCCTACACCCTTGGTCTTTTACCAAATAGGGCTATCTTCTGTATACCACCCCTACCTTGTCACAACACAACTGATTGGCTCAAACACATTAAGAAGGAAAGAAATTCCACAAATTAACTTTTAACAAGGCACACCTGTTAATTGAAATGCATTCCAGGTGACTACCTCATGAAGCTGGTTGAGAGAATGCCAAGAGTGTGCAAAGCTGTCATCAAGGCAAAGGGTGGCTACTTTGAAGAATCTCAAATATATTTTGATTTGTTTCACACTTTTTTTGGTTACTACATGATTCCATGTGTTATTTCATAGTTTTGTTGTCTTCACTTTTATTCTACAATGTAGAAAATAGTCAAAATAAAGAAAAACCCTTGAATGAGTAGGTGTGTCCAAACGTTTGACTGGTCCTGTATATAAAGATATGTTTTGATGATACTGGCGTACTCTTTTCAGATTGATCATGTATTCTCTCAGCACTTCTCAGAATATTCCATGTCTGACGTGTGTATGCTTCACACCAGTGGGACGTCAGACATACAAAAAACATGTTTTCCAGGAAGTAGTTCGAGGGGTTAGTTTTGTTTATTCCGTTCTACTAGAACCCAAGCTGTCCGTCTCTATAGCTTCCTACTGTGTTGTAACAATGGTATTGTCTCTAGAGCTCTCCACTATTGTCGTGGGGATATGCAAATCCTTCTAGGTAACCATGGTGCTCTGGTCTCTACCTGCTGGAAGGCCACACCTTCATCTCATTTGTCACTGTAACTGGAGACCTTGTCTCATACTTCCTCCTATAGGGGTGTGTGTGTGTGTGTGTGTGTGTGTGTGTGTGTGTGTGTGTGTGTGTGTGTGTGTAGATAAGCAGAGCTCATGTTGGAAAGTGTTGCTAAGTTGCTAGCAAACAACTCAAGTGCAGTCCTGTCTCTAGAAGGATTCAAATTATTCTATACCCTCATAGGCAGCACTTTATAATGTATACATTGTATTACCTGGTCATTTCTGGTAACTATGTTAAGTACCAGAGAAATTACCCATTACTTTGTAGAGAGAGAGAGAGAGTAACATACTTACATACTATTAATCAGGCAGGAGCAGAGCAGATGCCCCTTTACCCTTCCAGTCCATGAGTACTCTGCTGGCAGACTGCCCTCTAAGGTGGTGGTGGAGGGCAGACAGTCCATGAGTACTCTGCTGGCAGACTGCCCTCTAAGGTGGTGGTGGAGGGCAGACAGTCCATGAGCACTCTGCTGGCAGGCTGCCCTCTAAGGTGGTGGTGGAGGGCAGACAGTCCATGAGTACTCTGCTGGCAGACTGCCCTCTAAGGTGATGGTGGAGGCAGACAGAACATGAGTACTCTGCTAGCAGACTGCCCTCTAAGGTGGTGGTGGAGGGCAGACAGTCCATGAGCACTCTGCTGGCAGGCTGCCCTCTAAGGTGATGGTGGAGGGAAGACAGTCCATGAGTACTCTGCTGGCAGACTGCCCTCTAAGGTGATGGTGGAGGGCAGACAGAACATGAGCACTCTGGTGGCAGGCTGCCCTCTAAGGTGATGGTGGAGGGCAGACAGATCATGAGCACTCTGCTGGCAGGCTGCCCTCTAAGGTGATGGTGGAGGGCAGACAGTCCATGAGCACTCTGCTGGCAGGCTGCCCTCTAAGGTGATGGTGGAGGGCAGACAGTCCATGAGCACTCTGCTGGCAGACTGCCCTCTAAGGTGATGGTGGAGGGCAGACAGAACATGCTTTATGTCCATTCCTGCAACCTCTGCTACAAATAGTCAGTATGATGTTGCCTGCTCTGGACTGCAGAGAAGTGACATGATATCAGGGGCGCAGCCATGGGTGTGCCTGTGAGGGCATCACTGCATGATATATCACTAGTTGATATTGGCTGCTAACATGAATGACTTTCAGCTCCAAATACAGGTTTAAAACACAGTTTATTTCTGTAGCCTATCTTGCGTTTTGAATATGCATCACTGTTTATGGCTGTAATGACAGGCTCCTAATGACAGGTTCCCCAGATCTGTAATGACAGGTTCCCCAGATCTGTAATGACAGGTTCCCCAGATCTGTAATGACAGGCTCCTAATGACAGGTTCCCCAGATCTGTAATGACAGGTTTCCCAGATCTGTAATGACAGGTTCCCCAGATCTGTAATGACAGGTTCCCCAGATCTGTAATGACAGGCTCCTAATGACAGGTTCCCCAGATCTGTAATGACAGGTTCCCCAGATCTGTAATGACAGGTTCCCCAGATCTGTAATGACAGGTTCCCCAGATCTGTAATGACAGGTTCCCCAGATCTGTAATGACAGGCTCCTAATGACAGGTTCCCCAGATCTGTAATGACAGGTTCCCCAGATCTGTAATGACAGGTTCCCCAGATCTGTAATGACAGGTTCCCCAGATCTGTAATGACAGGTTCCCCAGATCTGTAATGACAGGCTCCTAATGACAGGTTCCCCAGATCTGTGCCTCGACACAATCTTGTCTCGGAGCTCTACGGACAATTCCTTCAACCTCATGGTTTGGTTTTTGCTCTGACATGCACTGTCAACTGTGGGACATTATATAGACAGGTGTGTGCCTTTTCAAATCATGTCCAATCAAATGAATTTACCACAGGTTGACTCCAATCAAGTTGTAGAAACATCTCAAGGATGATCATTGGAAACAGGATGCACCTGAGCCTAATTTCGAGTCTCATAGCAAAGGGTCTGAATACTTATGTAAATAAGGTATTTCTGTTTTTATTTGTAATAAATGTGTGAACATTTCTAAAAACCTGTTTTTGCTTTGTCATTATGGGGTATTGTGATGTCATTATGGGGTATTGTGATGTCATTATGGGGTATTGTGATGTCATTATGGGGTATTGTGATGTCATTATGGGGTATTGTGATGTCATTATGGGGTATTGTGTGGAGATTGATGAGGAACATTTCTTATTCAATCTGTTTTAGGATAAGGCTGTAACGTAACAAAATATATTTTTCTCAACTGGTTGTTAAAATAACACAATTGAGAAGATATCACTATGTTGTGTTTTGGTGATTATATTTCACAGAACTTATATTTTGGATAAAAAGTTGTGGTGAAAGATGTCTACAAACAAAATGAATGCACAATGAAAGGTTTTGAATGTAAGACTATGGCACGCCCTGATCTGTTTCACCTGTCTTTGTGCTTATTTATACCTGTGTTCTTTGTCTGTTGCCAGTTTGTTTTGTCCGTAGAACCTACCAGTGTTTTGTTTCCCTGCTCCCGCCAGTTCCTTGCTCCTGTTTTCTAGTTTCCTGGTTCTGACCGTTCTGCCTGCCCTGACCCTGAGCCTGCCTGTTGTCCTGTACCATTTCCCAACTACTCTGGATTATTGACCTCTGTCTGACCAGACCCTGAGCCCACCTGCTGTCCTGTACCTTACACCCTCTCTGGATTATTGACCTCTGTCTGACCTGACCCTGAGCCCACCTGCTGTCCTGTACCTTACACCCTCTCTGGATTATTGACCTCTGTCTGACCTGACCCTGAGCCCGCCTGCTGTCCTGTACCTTACACCCTCTCTGGATTATTTACCTCTGTCTGACCTGACCCTGAGCCCACCTGCTGTCCTGTACCTTACACCCTCTCTGGATTATTGACCTCTGTCTGACCTGACCCTGAGCCCGCCTGCTGTCCTGTACCTTACACCCTCTCTGGATTATTGACCTCTGACCTGACCCGACCCTGAGCCCACCTGCTGTCCTGTACCTTACACCCTCTCTGGATTACCGACCTCTGTCTGACCTGACCCTGAGCCCACCTGCTGTCCTGTACCTTACACCCTCTCTGGATTATTGACCTCTGTCTGACCCGACCCTGAGCCCACCTGCTGTCCTGTACCTTACACCCTCTCTGGATTATTGACCTCTGTCTGACCTGACCCTGAGCCCACCTGCTGTCCTGTACCTTACACCCTCTCTGGATTACCGACCTCTGTCTGATCTGACCCTGAGCCCACCTGCTGTCCTGTACCTTACACCCTCTCTGGATTACCGACCTCTGTCTGATCTGACCCTGAGCCCACCTGCTGTCCTGTACCTTACACCCTCTCTGGATTATTGACCTCTGTCTGACCCGACCCTGAGCCCACCTGCTGTCCTGTACCTTACACCCTCTCTGGATTATTGACCTCTGTCTGACCTGACCCTGAGCCCACCTGCTGTCCTGTACCTTACACCCTCTCTGGATTACCGACCTCTGTCTGATCTGACCCTGAGCCCACCTGCTGTCCTGTACCTTACACCCTCTCTGGATTACCGACCTCTGTCTGATCTGACCCTGAGCCCACCTGCTGTCCTGTACCTTACACCCTCTCTGGATTATTGACCTCTGTCTGACCTGACCCTGAGCCCACCTGCTGTCCTGTACCTTACACCCTCTCTGGATTACCGACCTCTGTCTGACCTGACCCTGAGCCCACCTGCTGTCCTGTACCTTACACCCTCTCTGGATTATTGACCTCTGTCTGACCTGACCCTGAGCCCGCCTGCTGTCCTGTACCTTACACCCTTTCTGGATTACCGACCTCTGTCTGACCTGACCCTGAGCCCACCTGCTGTCCTGTACCTTACACCCTCTCTGGATTATTGACCTCTGTCTGACCTGACCCTGAGCCCGCCTGCTGTCCTGTACCTTACACCCTCTCTGGATTACCGACCTCTGTCTGACCCGACCCTGAGCCCGCCTGCTGTTCTGTACCTTACACCCTCTCTGGATTATTGACCTCTGACCTGACCCGACCCTGAGCCCGCCTGCTGTCCTGTACCTTACACCCTCTCTGGATTATTGACCTCTGTCTGACCTGACCCTGAGCCCGCCTGCTGTCCTGTACCTTACACCCTCTCTGGATTATTGACCTCTGCCTGCCTTGACCTGTCATTTGCCTGCACCTGTTTGAGGAATAAACTTTTGTTTCTTCAACACTGTCTGCACCTGGGTCATACCATAAAACATGACTGGCTGCGATCAGATGTAGGATCTTCATTTTGAGCCACTTTGCTACAGCAGGAAAATGATCCTGCAGCAACAGAAAAAGTGAATTATAATTCATGTGTATTTTTGTAGGGGTTGATAAAGTGTGAGGGCAAATCAAGTTTGACCTTAAAAAGTGAAAATTACAAACTTTAGAAGCCTTTTTAAAACTCAAATACACTGTCAGTTCTTAGCAATAAAAGAGTGATCAAATTAAGATCCTACATCTGTACAAGTGTTACTAGTTTTGAGTTTTGTACTAAAACGTTTTAAAATTCACCACATACTTGTGAAATAGCACAACTGTAGCTTGTATTTGTTATTTATTCAGGTTAACTAAAGGGGAAGGGAAGTTGTGTTTAAAGAAATAGGTTGCAACTTGAAAAACAGGTTTATTCACTGCTTGACTTGGGATGAAAGTGCAGCAGCTGTGTTTTTCCAAGTTGGTACATTAGACTATGTTCACCGAAATACAAATTACATTATGCTGTAGAGATCTCTGATCAATCATTGTTAAGGGTTGTTAATAATCGCTTTGGCCCGGCAGTCTAGGGATGGTAACGAGACCCGTAACATTTCTCATGCAAAGTATAAGTGAAAACGTAACAGTGAGAACAAAAAAACCACAGACAACTAAATTACCGTCAAACACTCACGGTTTATTTGTAAACACACGGTAAAGGGGAGCGAGAAATGGACCCAAGGAAAGAAATAATAAGCATTCAAAAACACCCCTAAGCTAGTCTACCTGCTTCAACAACAGCTAACTAACCAAAAATACAGAGGGTGGGCCGCCCAGTTCTAACTAGTGTATTTAGACAGTTTACCTACAGGTAGTGTATGCCCATGGGCAACTTGTCTTGGTACCCTCTTTTCCCACCATCAAACAAACAGTCAAACACCATAACAAAACCAATACTCACAGGATAACAGACAAAGTGCCATGTCGTTGCAAAAACAAAAGAGAGATCTCCACATAGAAAGTTGAGAGAAATCCCAACTCAGAGAGAACCGAATGGGTTTTTAAACCAAGGGAAAGAGGATGTGATTGGGTAATGGACGGAGGAGGTGTGTCTTCTGATTGATGACTGATTGGGGAATGATGATTGCCACCTGTGAGGGGAGAAGGAGAGAAAAGAAATACACACACAGGATACCTGTATCCGTAACAGGGTTCATACACATTTTCCAAGACTTCTCCATGACTTTTAACCACATTTCATGACACAATCATACATCTTCCTTCTGTATTGTAATTGTGTTTTGTATTTTACAGTATTGTACTGGTCCTGTACGTGGCTCAGTTAGTAAGGACATGGCACTAGAAACACCAGAGTTCAAGTCAAATATTATTTGTCACATGCTTAATAAACAACAGGGGAAGACTAACAGTGAAATACTTCAAGTTGAGTGTTTAAAGAAACAGTGAAGAGGTGACTCCAGGATGCTGGCCTTCTAGGCAGAGTTCCTCTGTCCAGTCTCAACATCAACAGTGAAGAGGTGACTCCAGGATGCTGGCCTTCTAGGCAGAGTTCCTCTGTCCAGTCTCAACATCAACAGTGAAGAGGTGACTCCGGGATGTTGGCCTTCTAGGCAGAGTTCCTCTGTCCAGTCTCAACATCAACAGTGAAGGGGTGACTCCGGGATGCTGGCCTTCTAGGCAGAGTTCCTCTGTCCAGTCTCAACATCAACAGTGAAGAGGTGACTCTGGGATGCTGGCCTTCTAGGCAGAGTTCCTCTGTCCAGTCTCAACATCAACAGTGAAGAGGTGACTCTGGGATGCTGGCCTTCTAGGCAGAGTTCCTCTGTCCAGTCTCAACATCAACAGTGAAGAGGTGACTCCGGGATGCTGGCCTTCTAGGCAGAGTTCCTCTGTCCAGTCTCAACATCAACAGTGAAGAGGCGACTCCGGGATGCTGGCCTTCTAGGCAGAGTTCCTCTGTCCAGTCTCAACATCAACAGTGAAGAGGTGACTCCGGGATGCTGGCCTTCTAGGCAGAGTTCCTCTGTCCAGTCTCAACATCAACAGTGAAGAGGCGACTCCGGGATGCTGGCCTTCTAGGCAGAGTTCCTCTGTCCAGTCTCAACATCAACAGTGAAGAGGCGACTCCGGGATGCTGGCCTTCTAGGCAGAGTTCCTCTGTCCAGTCTCAACATCAGCAGTGAAGAGGTGACTCCGGGATGCTGGCTTTCTAGGCAGAGTTCCTCTGTCCAGTGTCTGTTTTCTTTTGCCCATCTTAATCTTTTCTTTTTATTGGCCAGTCTGAGATTTCTTTGCAAGATTTCTTTGCAACTCTGCCTAGAAGGCCAGCATCCCAGAGTCGCCTCTTCACTGTTGACGTTGAGACTGGTGTTTTGCGGGTATTATTTATTGGATGTGCCGGGTGAGGACTTGTGAGGCGTCTGCTTCTCAAACTAGACACTCTAATGTATTTGTCCTCTTGCTCAGTTGTGCACCGGGGCCTCCCACTCCTCTTTCTATTCTGGTTAGAGACAGTTTGCGCTGTTCTGTGAAGGGAGTAGTACACAGCGTTGTACGAGATCCTCAGTTTCTTGGCAATTTCTCGCATGGAATAGCCTTCATTTCTCAGAACAAGAATAGACTGACGAGTTTCAGAAGAAAGGTCTTTGTTTCAGGCCATTTTGAGCCTGTAATCGAACCCACAAATGCTGATGCTCCAGATACTCAACGAGTCTAAAGAAGACCAGTTTTATTGCTTCTTTAATCAGAACAACAGTTTTCAGCTGTTCTAACATAATTGCAAAAAGGGTTTTCTAATGATCAACTAGCCTTTTTAAATGATAAACTTGGATTAGCTAACACAACGTGCCATTGGAACACAGGAGTGATGGTTGCTGATAATGGGCTTCTGTACGCCTATGTAGATATTCCATAAAAAAATCTGCCATTTCCAGCTACAATAGTCATTTCCAACATTAACAATGTCTACACTGTATTTCTGATCAATTTGATGTTATTTTAATGAACAAAAAAATGTTTTTTTCTTTCAAAGACATTTCTAAGTGACCCCAGACTTTTGAACGGGTAGTGTGCATATAGGTAGTGGTAAAGTGACTAGGCAACAGGATAGATAATAAACAGTAACAGCAGCGTATTTGATCAGTCAAAAGAGTTAGTGCAAAAAGGGTCAACGCAGATAGATTAATAGTTAAACAATAGCTACCCGAACAAAATGTTTATCAGTCTTATGGCTTGGGTCTAGAAGTTGTTCAGGATCGCTTCCGGACTTGGTGCATCGGTACCGCTTGTCATGCGGTAGCAGAGAGAACAGTCTATGACTTGGGTGGCTGGAGTCGTTAACAATTTTAAGGACCTTCTTGTCACGCCCTGACCGTAGAGATCTTTTTATTCTCTATGTTTGGTTGGTCAGGGTGTGACTCGGGTGGGAAACTCTATGTTCTTTGTTTCTATGTTTTGGTCGGGTATGGTTCTCAATCAGGGACAGCTGTCTATCGTTGTCTCTGATTGGGAATCATACTTAGGTAGCCTGTTTTGCCACTTTAGTTTTGTGGGATGTTGTTTTTTGTTAGCTCGGTATTTAGCTAGTCTGTGGGTTCAATTCCCACTGGGGTCACATACCAGAATGTGTGGCCTGTCTGTGATGTAAATGGCATATATTACAGTATTACAGTACTGTATTGGCCAATGCAATTTCAGAAAAGCAGTGTGAACCCCATTTTGTGTACACATTTACTGCATAGGGGATGCATTTTTTTCTTGTTTTGGACTTTCTGGAATATTTGCGTATTGGTATTGTATGGATATTGTATTACTGCAGTGTAGGAGCTAGAAACACAAGCATTTCGCTGCACCTGCTGTAACATCTGCTAATCTGTGTACGTGACCAATAAACTTAGATTTTATTTGTTACATACAGCATATCCGATTTTTGTATTTATTTACTGTGAAGTAAAATCATAATAATCATCGTCATAGTAGTACATTGAAGTAAATATCGTACTTTTTAAGTTTATACTTTACAGACATACATTTTCATTATGTAGTTCTCATGATCTGTTGTAGACAAAACGGTCAAATCTATAGGTTTACCAAACATTTGTGATCATCAATTAAGAGCAGTCGGATTAAGTCATAGTAAAATGTCTTTTAACAAAAGAGGAGGGAACCATATCAACAGTAATGTGAGCATTGCATTGCGAAAGACAATTACTTTATACGAGCATGTATTGCAATATGAAACATGCATTTCTAGAAAACACTGATTAAGTTCAGTGAAAAAAAAAGTGACTGTATGATTTGTCTTTTTGATGATCTGTTTTGAGTTTTGTACTAACATGCTGACCAGAGCGTTGATTTTGTCCCCCCACACCAGACGAGATCAGGACTTGCACGTTGAAATGTCAAAACGAGCTCTGAACCAATTATATTAATTTGGAGAGAGGTCGAAAAGTATTAAACATTTATGCCAATTTAGCTAGCTAGCTTGCTGTTGCTAGCTAATTTATCCTGGGATATAAACATTGGGTTGTTATTTTACCTGAAATGAACAAGGTCCTCTACTCTGACAATGAATCCACACATAAAAGGGTAAACAGAGTTTGTTTCTAGTGATCTCTCCTCCTTCAGGCTTCTTCTTCTTCTTTGGATTTTATATGGCGGTTGGCAACCAACTCTAAGGTGCATTACCACCACCAACAGGACTGGAGTGTGGACGTCAGTTCACCTTTCGATCACCCACGTGGGTATATGCTCCTTAAAACCAATGAGGAGATGGGAGAGGCCGGACTTGGAGCGCATTAATTAAGCGTCACAAATAGAACCAAGTTCAATTTTAGCGCCTGGCTACGCAGAGGCTCATTGGCGCGCGCGAGCAGTGTGGGTGCAATGATTGAGTAACATGTATGTGTAAATTTATTTTGTGACGTGAGCGGTGTGGTCAACATGTCAAGAGTTGTGAAAATGTACCACATACTTGTGAAAATTGCATCAAGGAGATCAAAAATACAGTGATATATATATATATATATATATACGTATATACAACCCATACAACCAATATACAACCCATACAACCCATATACAACCCATATACAACCCATATACAACCCATATACAACCCATTTTTTCATGTTGTACCAAGTAGATTTTTCTCTATGTTTAACTGGGTTGCATTCAAGTAAATACATTTCCTTTTAAAACCCCTTTACACTCGTGGGAATTTTCCTATATGGATAGCGCTAAATTGAAATGGTTCTCACAGAAGAAATAGGGAAACTCACAGTAGAAACTAAAAGGGAACAGTGGAGATTATGGGGAAATGATTAGACTAAAAGGTGGGGGACACAACAGTTCATCTGACACAAGACTGAATCCAAATATTACACTTGATTTTATGTGCATTTTACATTTACTGTACTTTTCGCAGCATGTGTTGACAACGAAATCTGAGAATACTCTGGATACATTCAGTAACATGACGATAAGAATATTCTTGTAAAAATGTGGGTAGGTGCAACATAAGACAAAAAAAATGACAAGGGTTTGAGTGAGAGGTCTAACTTAGTGTCTCCAAGTGGCCACACACCTCTTCAAAGTGTACACAGTTCCTAAGTAATATCAATAGACTTTTATGAGTCAAAGAAGAGTTTTCATCTGTAAAGTGCTTTTTGAGGTCTCCTAGCTGTGCCGTTGAGGAAGTAGAGCAAGCAGACTTGTAGTTGTTTTCTTTGGAACTCAGCCCTGCATCATTGCCTTTATACAATTACTGTTGTTGTTTACGCAATCACAAAACGGTTCATTATATTTGGAATCTGGGTCAGGTGGGCATAATTTCAAAGCTTGTTCTATTGCCAACATGACTAGCTAAATTATAAAATACGATGTTACAGTGTTAGGCTTTCAGTGGAGCGGTAGGTAGCCTAGTGGTTAGAGCATTTGGCCAGTAACCGAAAGGTTGCTGGATCGAATCCCCAAGCTGACAAGGTAAAAATCTGTTGTTCTAACCCTGAACAAGGCAGTTATACCCTGTTCCTAGGCCGTCATTGAAAATAAGATATTTTTTTCTTAACTGACTTTGCCTAGTTCAATAAAAATACATATTTTTAAAAAGTCTTTCAGTAGGCAATTCAGAGAAGCAGATGGTAATTTTGGTGGCATAGAATGGATTCAGATGTGCATTCAGATGCGTGGTCTGCAGCAAATCTTCACAATACATCAAACAGGCTCATTGTGTTCAGGACAACCCAGGGTATAACCCCATGTCATCTGGTAACTGTACATCAAACAGGCTCATTGTGTTCAGGACAACCCAGGGTATAACCCCATGTCATCTGGTAACTGTACATCAAACAGGCTCATTGTGTTCAGGACAACCCAGGGTATAACCCCATGTCATCTGGTAACTGTACATCAAACAGGCTCATTGTGTTCAGGACAACCCAGGGTATAACCCTATGTCATCTGGTAACTGTACATCAAACAGGCTCATTGTGTTCAGGACAACCCAGGGTATAACCCCATGTCATCTGGTAACTGTACATCAAACATAGTGATCATAAACGTTGACAGCTGTATATGACATGAGTTCTATGATATGGAAATGTGAAGTACACATTTTGAGTCACGGGTGTTTGGTTTACTTGAATGACGGGCAAAGCAGTATTTATTCTAATCCTCAATGGCTAATCTTAAAAAATATATAGAGTCCTCGTAATTTACAGCATTTCCCTCACTCAGACAAAACAAAAAAATGGGAAAAGTTTCCCAATTAGTAGGAGGGATGGGGGCCACTTCTGGTGCTCAATTTCAGAACAGCTGTCAGTCAAAAACAGATCTGTTCAGCAGAGACCCTGCGCTCTGACGTCATGTGTAGCATGTTACTGTACAGCCACTGAGCTCTGACGTCATGTATAGCATGTTACTGTACAGCCATTGAGCTCTGACGTCATGTGTAGCATGTTACTGTACAGCCACTGAGCTCTGACGTCATGTATAGCATGTTACTGTACAGCCACTGAGCTCTGACGTCATGTGTAGCATGTTACTGTACAGCTACTGAGCTCTGACGTCATGTATAGCATGTTACTGTACAGTCGCTGAGCTCTGACGTCATGTGTAGCATGTTACTGTACAGCCACTGAGCTCTGACGTCATGTGTAGCATGTTACTGTACAGCCACTCAGCTCTGACGTCATGTGTAGCATGTTACTGTACAGCCACTGAGCTCTGACGTCATGTGTAGCATGTTACTGTACAGCCACTGAGCTCTGACGTCATGTGTAGCATGTTACTGTACAGCCACTGAGCTCTGACGTCATGTGTAGCATGTTATTGTACAGCCACTGAGCTCTGACATCATGTGTAGCATGTTACTGTACAGCCACTGAGCTCTGACGTCATGTGTAGCATGTTACTGTACAGCTACTGAGCTTTGACGTCATGTATAGCATGTTACTGTACAGCCACTGAGCTCTGACGTCATGTGTAGCATGTTACTGTACAGCCACTGAGCTCTGACGTCATGTATAGCATGTTACTGTACAGCCACTGAGCTCTGACGTCATGTGTAGCATGTTACTGTACAGCTACTGAGCTCTGACGTCATGTATAGCATGTTACTGTACAGTCGCTGAGCTCTGACGTCATGTGTAGCATGTTACTGTACAGCCACTGAGCTCTGACATCATGTGTAGCATGTTACTGTACAGCCACTGAGCTCTGACGTCATGTATAGCGTGTTACTGTACAGCCACTGAGCTCTGACGTCATGTGTAGCATGTTACTGTACAGCCACTGAGCTCTGACGTCATGTGTAGCATGTTACTGTACAGCCACTGAGCTCTGACGTCATGTGTAGCATGTTACTGTACAGCCACTGAGCTCTGACGTCATGTGTAGCATGTTACTGTACAGCCACTGAGCTCTGACGTCATGTGTAGCATGTTATTGTACAGCCACTGAGCTCTGACATCATGTGTAGCATGTTACTGTACAGCCACTGAGCTCTGACATCATGTGTAGCATGTTACTGTACAGCCACTGAGCTCTGACGTCATGTATAGCGTGTTACTGTACAGCCACTGAGCTCTGACGTCATGTGTAGCATGTTACTGTACAGCCACTGAGCTCTGACGTCATGTATAGCATGTTACTGTACAGCCACTGAGCTCTGACGTCATGTGTAGCGTGTTACTGTACAGCCACTGAGCTCTGACGTCATGTGTAGCATGTTACTGTACAGCCACTGAGCTCTGACGTCATGTGTAGCATGTTACTGTACAGCCACTGAGCTCTGACGTCATGTGTAGCATGTTACTGTACAGCCACTGAGCTCTGACGTCATGTGTTACATGTTACTGTACAGCCACTGCATTCCAATTTAGGTGCTTATCAGTTTCCAAATCTGCCATTTTGAATCCATATACAGGTACGAGTGTAAAGGGCTACTCGACATATTTAGTTGGTTCCATAACATGAAATAATGACTCCAAACACTCTCTTTATATAAGACTTTCACATTTACTGGTTACAATATCGTAACCAAATAGTGTCCATCTCGTCAACGGGACCTCTTCCAGGCTGTTTAGTGTCACAGTACTTACGCAGATATCATTTCAGCTTCAGTGACAGCAGTGAACATATAAACGTTTAAAAACAGAACACATTACCTAGAATGAAATTCACTCTCACGGGTGGCCAAAATTAACAAACTGAAAACCACGCCCCCCCCCATTAGGCCATGGCTACACCTTTTCTGATAGGCTGCCACCACTACATTGCACCCACCATTATGCAATGCGAATATCGATTTCATTCAATTTAAAAAATCACGGGCCAGGTGGAGCAGTGGTCTGAGGCTGACCGGGCTGTGCCGCAACCGGCCGTGGACAGGAGTCCCATAGGACAGCGCACAATTGGCCCAGCGTCGTCCGGGTTAGGGGAGAGTTTGGCCGGTGGGGCTTTACTTGGCTCATAGCGCTCTTGCGACTCCTTGTGGTGGGCCGGGTGCCTGCAGGCTGACCCTGGACGTCAGTTGAACGGTGTTTCCTCTAACACATTGGTGCGGCTGCATTCTGGGTTAAACGGGCGGGTGTTAAGAATCGTGGTTTGGCGGGTCATGTTTCGGTGGAAGCATGACTCCACCTTCGCCTCTCCCGAGCCCGTTGGGGAGTTACAGCGATGAGACAAGATTGACAAAATAAGAAAACTGATCTCTCAAATGTGTTACTTGATTTCAGACAAAGAGCATAGAACAAGTTGAACGAACCAAAGACTAATTTTCTATTATACCAATCAGAAAAAGCAATTCAGACGAACAACAGTGTCATCCCACTTTTTACAGTGTCGAGTAAGCATCAGGTCTGGTATCCTTCTTCAGATCAGAATGCTGCAGCCGGGAGCGTAGCCTGCTGCCCCTCTGTCATCCCTCTGTTCCCCCCAGCCGGGAGCGTAGGCTGCTGCCCCTCTGTCATCTCTCTGTTCCCCCCAGCCGGGAGCGTAGGCTGCTGCCCCTCTGTCATCCCTCTGTTCCCCACAAGCCGGGAGCGTAGCCTGCTGCCCCTCTGTCATCCCTCCGTTCCCTCCTCCAAGGGACTGGCACAGAGACTCCACAAAGTCTCGACGTCTGGGCCAGTAGCTGTCCGTTTCCGCGACAGCTTCCGCCTTCATCTCTACTTCCGCCTCCCTCTCCGCCTCCCTTTCCCTCCTGTTCTCCAGGTTGTCAGCGGCCAGAGCAGCCCCCGTCTCCTCCTTCCACAGCCTCTCGTGCTCCAGCTTCAGCTCCTGGTAGCTCCTGGAGAACATGTGGAAGATGGAAGTAGCAGGAAACGCCATGATGAGAATTCCACTCAGGATGCTGCTCAGCGCTACCACCTGACCCGGGATGCTCCTCGGCACCATGTCTCCGTAGCCCACGGTCGTCATGGAGATGATGGCCCACCAATAGGAAGCTGGGATGCTGCTGAAGCTGTGCTGGGGCGCGGTGGCGGCGTTGGGCGCCAGCTCGCTCTCGGCCAGGTGCACCATGGGAGAGAAGAGGGCCATGCCGACGGTGATGAAGAGCAGGAGGAGGCTGAACTCTTGGGTGCTGCGCTGCATGGTCAGGCCCAGGGTCTGGAGGCCCAGGGAGTGGCGCGCCAGCCGCATCACGTACAGAATACGTAATGCACGCATCAGACGCAGGACCAGACCCAGCTTGTCCAGGTACCCCCTACCTGGGGAACAGAGGTGAAAGTACACAATGTTGCTTAATATGGTAGGTTGTTGATATCCAGGAACAGGTTGAATAGTTAATGCAATATACAGTAGTTTCTATTTCAGGGCTTGCCAACCATTCTCCTGGACAGATCCCTTTCTACAGGATCTGACACACCTGACTCTACTGATCACCTTCTCCTGGACAGATCCCCTCCTACAGGATCTAACACACCTGATTCTACTGATCACCTTCTCCTGGACAGATCCCTTCCTACAGGATCTAACACACCTGACTCTAGTGATCACCATCTCCTGGACAGATCCCCTCCTACAGGATCTAACACACCTGACTCTAGTGATCACCTTCTCCTGGACAGATCCCTTCCTACAGGATCTAACACACCTGATTCTACTGATCACCTTCTCCTGGACAGATCCCTTCCTACAGGATCTAACACACCTGACTCTAGTGATCACCTTCTCCTGGACAGATCCCTTCCTACAGGATCTAACACACCTGACTCTAGTGATCACCTTCTCCTGGACAGATCCCTTCCTACAGGATCTAACACACCTGACTCTAGTGATCACCTTCTCCTGGACAGATCCCTTCCTACAGGATCTAACACACCTGATTCTAGTGATCACCTTCTCCTGGACAGATCCCTTCCTACAGGATCTGAACACACCTGACTCTACTGATCACCTTCTCCTGGACAGATCCCTTCCTACAGGATCTAACACACCTGACTCTACTGATCACCTTCTCCTGGACAGATCCCCTCCTACAGGATCTAACACACCTGACTCTACTGATCACCTTCTCCTGGACAGATCCCCTCCTACAGGATCTAACACACCTGACTCTACTGATCACCTTCTCCTGGACAGATCCCTTCCTACAGGATCTAAATATTGTATTTACTTCGCCACCATGGCCTTTTCTTTGCCTTTACCTCCCTTATCTCACCTCATTTGCTCACATTGTATATAGACTTCTACTGTGTTATTGACTGTATGTTTTGTTTACTCCATGTGTAACAATTGTGTTGTATGTGTCGAATTGTTATGCTTTATCTTGGCCAGGTCACAGTTGCAAATGAGAACTTGTTCTCAACTAGCCTACCTGGTTAAATAAAGGTGAAATAAAAAATAAATAAAAAATAACACTGTTGTGCCACACTAACCTAGCTAGCTATAGCTAACCCCATTATAACACTGCTGTGCCACACTAACCTAGCTAGCTATAGCTAACACCATTATAACACTGTTGTGCCACTCTAACCTAGCTATAGCTAACACCATTATAACACTGTTGTGCCACACTAGCCTAGCTAGATATAGCTACCCCATTATAACACTGTTGTGCCACACTAACCTAGCTAGCTATAGCTAACACCATTATAACACTGTTGTGCCACACTAACCTAGCTAGCTATAGCTACCCCATTATAACACTGCTGTGCTACACTAGCCTAGCTATAGCTAACACCATTATACCACTGTTGTGCTACACTAACCTAGCTATAGCTAACCCCATTATAACACTGTTGTGCCACACTAACCTAGCTATAGCTAACCCCATTATAACACTGTTGTGCCACACTAACCTAGCTAGCTATAGCTACCCCATTATAACACCGCTGTGCTACACTAGCCTAGCTATAGCTAACACCATTATAACACTGTTGTGCTACACTAACCTAGCTATAGCTAACCCCATTATAACACTGTTGTGCCACACTAGCCTAGCTAGCTATAGCTAACACCATTATAACACTGTTGTGCCACACTAACCTAGCTAGCTATAGCTAACACCATTATAACACTGTTGTGCCACACTAACCTAGCTAGCTATAGCTAACCCCATTATAACACTGCTGTGCCACACTAACCTAGCTAGCTATAGCTAACACCATTATAACACTGTTGTGCTACACTAACCTAGCTATAGCTAACCCCATTATAACACTGTTGTGCCACACTAGCCTAGCTAGCTATAGCTAACACCATTATAACACTGTTGTGCTACACTAACCTAGCTAGCTATAGCTAACCCCATTATAACACTGTTGTGCCACACTAACCTAGCTAGCTATAGCTAACACCATTATAACACTGTTGTGCTACACTAACCTAGCTAGCTATAGCTAACCCCATTATAACACTGTTGTGCTACACTAACCTAGCTAGCTATAGCTAACATCATTATAACACTGATGTGCTAAACTAGCCTCGCTAGCTATAGCTAACCCCATTCTAACACTGCTGTCCAGATTATCCTACTATAATTCTCATTGAGTGTAATTAATGAAGTGAATTCATACAAAAAAATTGTTCACCCCCAAAAAATATGATAATGAATATGTTTGTTCCACCTGCCCCTGCACTGCCATCCTCCAGAGTCGTGTTGTTTTCGACCACCACCAGAGAGACGTAGTAGGGTAGGATGGCCACGGCATCAATGATGTTCAGGGGCCCGCGGGCAAATTCTAGTTTGGATCGAGCATGGAGGAACCGCAGCAGGAACTCCAAGGAGAACCAAGCTACGCAGACTGTCTCCACAACAAACATGTTACGACACTTCTGGGAACACTCGCCCTGGAGACGAAAAGAGAGAAAGAGAGAAAGAGAGAAAGAGAGAAAGAGAGAAAGAGAGAAAGAGACAGACAGACAGACAGACAGACAGACAGACAGACAGACAGACAGACAGACAGACAGACAGACAGACAGACAGACAGACAGACAGACAGACAGACAGACAGACAGACAGACAGACAGACAGACAGACAGACAGAAAGAAAGAGAGAGAGAAAGAGACAGACAGACAGACAGACAGACAGACAGACAGACAGACAGACAGACAGACAGACAGACAGACAGACAGACAGACAGACAGACAGACAGACAGACAGAGAGAGAGAGAGAAAGAGACAGACAGACAGACAGACAGACAGACAGACAGACAGACAGACAGACAGACAGACAGACAGACAGACAGACAGACAGACAGACAGACAGACAGACAGACAGACAGACAGACAGACAAATAGCATTTAGATATGGGGAAAATACATGGATACTGAAACAAACTACAGTTGCCGAGAAATGTACCCTTTGTTTTCCCCAACAAAGCTTGGTTTAACTATTGATGGGGAGCTATCTTCACAATCTAAACGGTTGAAAGAAGGACATTGCATATTTTTAGTAGGTTCCTTGCACCCCGGAAGACTTGTATTAGCTCCCCCAAGCTAACCCCTGGGCTTTAGCTCAGTGGTTATGTTCCACTTACCTTGCTCTCCTCTTGGCGTAGATCAGGCATGGTGCTGATACAGAGGCTGATGACTGTCACAGCTACCATGATCACAGAGAAGCAGGCAAACATCTGCCCTGCCAAGCCAGACTGGGGGTTCTCCACCACCTCTCTCAACCTGTGGACGAGAGTTAGGAAAAAAATCATATGTTTTTACCCTTTTTTGTTGGAGATTTTGTTTACAGATCCTGTTGTCTTACAAATTCATGAAGACATAACGTAAAGTTATGAGTATAACTACTGTTCTCTGAAGGAAGGACACAGCTATTTGGGATCGTGCTCGCCAGATCAGTGCATTGACTGATAGGGAACTGTGTTACGCTCTTCTCAGTTTGTCTCCTGTAACAAACAACAAGAGAAAGAAAGCCCTCTGTCTCCCTCGTCAGTCTTTGAGCACGTGACCACTGTTATACAGAGCGTGTGACCACTGTTATACAGACCATGTGACCACTGTTATACAGAGCGTGTGACCACTGTTATACAGACCATGTGACCACTGTTATACAGACCATGTGACCACTGTTACACAGAGCGTGTGACCACTGTTACACAGAGCATGTGACCACTGTTATACAGAGCATGTGACCACTGTTATACAGACCATGTGACCACTGTTATACAGAGCATGTGACCACTGTTATACAGACCGTGTGACCACTGTTATACAGACCGTGTGACCACTGTTATACAGAGCATGTGACCACTGTTATACAGAGCATGTGACCACTGTTATACAGACCATGTGACCACTGTTATACAGACCATGTGACCACTGTTATACAGACCATGTGACCACTGTTATACAGAGCGTGTGACCACTGTTATACAGACCATGTGACCACTGTTATACAGACCATGTGACCACTGTTATACAGACCATGTGACCACTGTTATACAGAGCGTGTGACCACTGTTATACAGACCATGTGACCACTGTTATACAGACCATGTGACCACTGTTATACAGACCATGTGACCACTGTTATACAGACCATGTGACCACTGTTATACAGAGCGTGTGACCACTGTTATACAGAGCATGTGACCACTGTTATACATGTACTTGGGTGCTGGGTGAAGATGCTGATCCTGGGCCAGTTTAGCATTTTCCCCAGTAATGGTTAAGGTTAGGATTGAAGGAGGGGAAGCTGATCCGAGATCTGTACCTAGTGTTTAACCCTGCTGTTTCTACCTGCTCATCAGCCTGCGGTAGCCCGTCTCCGTCTCAGCCAACAGGGGGAGCCTCTGTAGCTTCATCCTCCTCTGTCTCCACTCCTCCTCCTTACGCTCACGCTCCGCCACCTCAATCAAAATCACAATCAAGATCACAATCAAGATCACAATCGAAATCACAGTCAAGATCACAATCAAGATCACAGTCAAGATCACAATTAAAATCACAGTCAAGATCACGGTCAAGATCACAATCAAAATCACAATTAAGATCACAATCGAAATCACAGTCAAGATCACGGTCAAGATCACAATCAAAATCACAATCAAGATCACAATCAAAATCACAATCAAAATAACAATCAAAATCACAGTCAAGATCACAATCAAAATAACAGTCAAAATAACAATCAAGACCACAATCAAGATCACAATCAAAATAACAATCAAGATCACAATCAAGATCACAATCAAAATAACAATCAAAATCACAATCAAGCCTTAGTTATAAAGGCAACTTCACATAAATGTCCCAATAAATGGAGCCGTCTTCTAGACCAGGTTCCCCTTGAAAAACAGTCAGATAAATATGAAATAAACGTTAAATAAACAAACAAACACTTTACAGAAACAATGTACCTCCTCGACACGTGTCAACATGCGCCGGCGGCAGCAGCGTTCCATGTGGGCGGGGTCGACCCCCCAGTAGTCCAGCTCATCGTGCAGTGACACGGCACACAGCTCCCGCAGGAGGCGGAGCTTCCCGGCCGCCAGGAAGTTCACGACGACCCGGAACGCTGTGGGGCTCCGGTCGAAAAAGTACTCCCTCTGGGTCTCATCGTAGTCGTCACAGAGCCTGGCGATGTCCTCGGGGCTGGAGCAGAGACGCAGCCGCCCAAGCCGGGTGAGAGGGAACTGCTCCAGGGTGGTCCAGGGGAACGTGTAGCGGTTACCTCCCACGTTGATCAAGGCCTGGGTAACAGAGTACAGAAAATATATCCGGTTTTATTGATTAAGTTAGTGTTAGGAATTTTATGAATAATGACTAAAACAATGTCTACATTTAGGTAAAACTATAACTAATTGAACTCTGCACTGTGTTATTATTATTTCTGATTAATAATGTTAATTCATAAGGAAGGGATTATGTAGTATGAACAAGGAGGAATTAAAACATAATAAACACCATTCCAACTTAGTCAGAGAGATTTGTGCTGTGGGTTATAAAGTAAGCAAAAAGGGTCGTTAAACTATGGTTGAACTGACCCAACTTAGCCCTGAGATGTTTAGATAAGGCAGTGAGTAACTTTTTAGGTCTTCCATTATCTTGAGTTGTCTGCTAAAGTGGTAATAAATTATAGTGAGCCTTCAGGAGAATAACTGATATTGTGTGTCACGTGTGTGCGCTGGTGAGTTGGAATGAACTTTCGAACCTGTTTTATCTTGGTTAAGAGGAGGAGATTTATTCTGTAACCAATGACGTCATATTTTGTGTATAAACTGTTGTTTATGGTTAAATGGGAGCGTGCTCCGAGAATAAATACTATTATCTAATTTTAATAAGACTGTACCCTGTCTATTTTATGTTAATAAGTATCTTACAAATACTTAGAAATAGACAGATTGATTTTAATTAATGAGTACATAGAGGAATTATTTAATTCCCTTGACAGTTAGTCAATATGAGCTTCATAACTATTGAATACATGTTATTACATTCATGTTTCTATATGTCAAAAATGACTGAGTTGCTTTGGATAAAGGCATCTTCTAAATGTAATATAATATAATGTTATTATTATATTCTTATTATTATATTATTACTATTATTATTACTATATTATTATATTATTATTATTGTATTATTACTATTATTCTTATTATATTTCTATTATTAGTATTATATTATTATTATTATTACTATTGTTATTATTATTATTACTATTATTATTATTGTTACTATTATTACTATTATTATTATTATATTATTAGTATTATTATTATTATTATTATATTACTATTATTAGTATTATATTATTAGTATTATTATTATTATTATTGTATTACTATTATTATATTATATTATTACTATTATTATTTTAATATTACTATTATATTACTATTATTATTATTGTATTATTATTAGTAATATTATATTATTACTGGTAGTATTATTATATTACTAGTATTATTATAATAGTATTATTACTATTATTATTATATTATTACTAGTAGTATTATTATATTACTATTATTATTATTCAAATATTGTTATTATAATTGTATTATTACTATTATTATATTATTAGTATTATTAGTGTTATTATTAGTATATTATTATAGTATTAGTACTGTTAATATTATTGATATCATTGTTATTGTTATTTGTTATATTACTATTACTATTAGTAGTAGTAGTAGAATTAGTAGAAGCAGAAATAGTAGCAGTAGTAGCAGTGGTAGTAGTAGTAGTAGTAGTAGTAGTAGTAGCAGTGATAGTAGTAGTAGCAATGGTAGTAGCAGTAGTAGTAGAAGTAGCAGTGGTAGTAGTAGTAGTAGTAGGAATAGTAGTAGTAGTAGTGGTAGTAGTAGAAGCAGTAATAGCAGTAGTGGTAGTATTAGTAGTAGGAATAGTAGTAGTAGTAGTAGCAGTAGTACTACTAGTAGTAGTAGTAGCTGTAGTAGTAGTAGTACCTGCAGGGTGTGGTCGATAGAGGGCCAGGCCCCGTCGGGGTCGTTGCGGAGCAGCTGGGCGTGCTGATAGTACACTCCCTTGACTGTCTCTGTCTCTGGGATCTCTGTGAAGAAGCGGTCCAGGCTGCTGTTGTCGCTGCTGACCGAGTAGTTGGTGAAGTCATGGTTAGCGTTGCTGATGATGGGCATGGTGGCATTGGGACGGTGTGTGTGTGGTCAGGTGGTCAGGAAGAGGGCCACGGACCTGGGCCACGGACCTGGGCCACGGACCTGGGAAGACAGGAACCAAGACTGTTGGATGAATAACTTAGCTTGACACCTGAAGACGTGTACTAGCTCTCTAGAAAAACGTTCACTTTAAAGATGTTGCAAAATACTGGTAACTTTTACAAAAGACCCAAGTTTTCCAGAAACCCCGGTTGGAAGACTCCCGGAATCAGGAGGGAATAAGCAGGACATCTGGAATCAGGAGGGAATAAGCAGGACATCTGGAATCAGGAGGGAATAAGCAGGACATCTGGAATCAGGAGGGAATAAGCAGGACATCTGGAATCAGGAGGGAATAAGCAGGACATCTGGAATCAGGAGGGAATGAGCAGGACATCTGGAATCAGGAGGGAATAAGCAGGACATCTGGAATCAGGAGGGAATAAGCAGGACATCTGGAATCAGGAGGGAATAAGCAGGACATCTGGAATCAGGAGGGAATAAGCAGGACATCTGGAATCAGGAGGGAATGAGCAGGACATCTGGAATCAGGAGGGAATGAGCAGGACATCTGGAATCCTCCAACTACGATTTCTGGAAAACCTGGGAATTTTGGTTACATTTCCTGAAATTGTGCAACCCTATGTATATAGGACAGGGTTGGGTAGGTTACTTTACTGTAATCTGTTAAAAGTTACTAGTTACCTGTCCAAAATTGTTGTCAGTAATGTAATTTTTGGATTACCCAAACTCAGTAACATAATTGGATTGCTTTCAGTTACTTTTGGATTACTTTCCCCTTAAGAGGCAATAGAAGAAGACAAAAATGATCCATCAAACGCATTTGGTGTGTCATCATAGTGGTCTCTGATTGATGGTCATCATTTGATGTGTCATCATAGTGGTCTCTGATTGGTGGTCATCATTTGATGTGTCATCATAGTGGTTTATGACTTGTTGTCAGACTCGCTCAGGTAGAACAAACTTAAATGTCCGCCTTTTTTCAATGCTGAATTGAATGTCATTGAGAAAACAGAAAGGTGTCATGATGTAATTTATTTAGCTAACATCCTTTCTGAATTTAAACATAATCCAAGAAGTAATAATCTAGTTTTTCAAAAGTGTCTTTAATCTGATTACAATATTTTTGCTGGTAATGTAACTGATTAGAGTTACCATTTTTGTAATCAGATTACATGTAACCGATCCATTAGTCCCCAACCCTGATATAGGCCTATGATAGGCTCTACATTTATTCACAATTGTCTGGTAAATATTAGTCTTTAGACATCCAATTTAACAGTTATTGCATAGGCCTGTCCCAAGAATATCCCTGCCAGTTGGAAAAGCTATCATTATGAATCTATTGTGACTACTGCACTACACCATGGTCCCTGCCCGAATGGAACCCTTTATAGTGTACTATTACTTTGGACCATCAGCCCCATACCTTGCACTGTGTAGAGAATAGTTTGCCATTTGGGATGCATTGCCTATCATGTCTTGTTCCAAATCAATTCCAAACGCCCAAAAGACTTTAGCCTGATTTACATTTGAGATCTAAAATGTGATCAATGTGATAGATATCTGCCATATTGAGTCTGCCAGTAAGCCATTTGACAAACGTGTGAATAAAATATGAGGCTGAAATATAATATGAATATGGATATATTTGATGACGTAGAAATAAATTCCATTGTAGATATATTTATAGGGCTATATGTAAATATATAACAATAATTTGTGAATAGCTTTATAGGGAAAACAAATGATTTCACTTGTTTTTTGTGTGTTTTAAACATCTATTTGGCCTTCATAGCAACAACAACAAAACATTGTAATGAATATATGCGTGGCAAAATAATTACTTCACAAAGAGAGAACGTTACTTACCGTCGCTGACAACTCGTTTTATCCTCTCTTACTTTATGGTGAATTGACTTCCATCATGGGCGAATTATTTCGCGTCAACATCCTTCAAATTGACCGGCCATACGTGCGCTCCGCTGCACGCAGACAACTTTACGAACTATGGTAGGCCCATTCATAAACGGAACGGCAGTGAAAACAAAGTACGAAACGAAATGGGTGTGATGTCTGTCCATGTTTAGGCTACCCCGAGAGCTCTTGTCTTGTTCCCAAAAAAAACACTGGGCACACACTGGTTGAATCAACGTTGTTTCACGTGGAATATACTTTGAATTGACGTCTGTGCCCAGTGGGAACTGCTCGTCTCCCCGCAACACAGGTCCGTCCCTACAGAGTAGGTACGGCGCGTTCACGTTCGGGAACTAATCTGGAGTGTTTTTCCCCTATCCGTATTAATTCCACATCATCTACATTGGTTCAGCAGGTGGTTGGGGACAGGCGGCAACTGGAAGCCCATTGACAGATTTGAGAATAAAAGCGATTATCTAACGGTTCTGTCCTCCGAAAATCTCTCTCCCCCTCTCGTGTCTTTCTCTCTCCCTTTCTTGCTATGACTCTTTATCTCTCCCCCTCTCTCTCTCTCTTTCTTTGTGTGTGTGTGTGAACTATTTCTTCCCCTTTAGTGTACTGCATGACCGCTTGTTTACAATTGGACACATACTGTAAAGCCTTTATCTAACGTTTTTATAGCCTGCGGATTTAGAATTCCAAACACAGAGAGGATTAGTGCAGGACAGAGAAAGATGAGGTTCCCAGCCTCCATTTAATTTATGTCAGCAGACTTCTGCCTTGAACAGACGAACTTCACACACATGCACAAACACATGCACGCAGCCACGCACAATCTCTCTCGCACACACACACACAGCTTTGTTTTTGTGAAATTTTTGGACTTTTTGGAGTGTAAAAATGTTTGACCAACAGAAATTATATTTTCTCCTAACCCTAACCCTTAGCCTAAGCTAACCTTAACCACAAAAACCCCTAACCATAAATCTAACCCTAACCTTAACCTTAATCCCAAAACCCTAACCATAAATCTAACCCTAACCATAAATCTAACCCTAACCATAAATCTAACCCTAACCCTAAACATAAATCTAACCTTAACCTTAACCACAAAAACCCTAACCATAAATCTAACCTTAACCGTAACCACAAAAACCCTAACCAAAAATCTAACCCTAAACTTAACCTTAACCACAAAAACCCCTAACCATAAATCTAACCCTAACCCTAACCATAAATCTAACCCTAACCATAAATCTAACCTTAACCTTAACCCCAAAACCCCAAACTAACCCTTAAGCTTAAAATAACACTTGAACAAATTCAGGACCTGAAAAAAAAGTGATTGTTTTCCTTCCTTTTCAGGACATTGAGGTGAATTATTAGGACATTGGGGTGAATTGTTAGGACATTGAGGTGAATTGTTAGGACATTGAGGTGAAGTGTTAGGACATTGAGGTGAATTGTTAGGACATTGAGGTGAATTGTTAGGACATTGAGGTAAATTGTTAGGACATTGAGGTGAAGTGTTAGGACATTGGGGTGAATTGTTAGGACATTGGGGTGAATTGTTAGGACATTGAGGTGAATTGTTAGGACATTGAGGTGAATTGTTAGGACATTGAGGTGAATTGTTAGGACATTGAGGTGAAGTGTTAGGACATTGAGGTGAATTGTTAGGACATTGGGGTGAATTGTTAGGACATTGAGGTGAATTGTTAGGACATTGAGGTAAATTGTTAGGACATTAAGGTGAATTGTTAGGACATTGAGGTGAATTGTTAGGACATTGAGGTGAATTGTTAGGACATTGAGGTGAGTGTTAGGACATTGAGGTGAGTGTTAGGACATTGGGGTAAATTGTTAGGACATTAAGGTGAATTGTTAGGACATTGGGGTGAATTGTCAGGACATTAGGGTGAATTGTTAGGATATTGGGGTGAATTGTTAGGACATTGGGGTGAATTGTTAGGACATTGAGGTGAATTGTTAGGACATTGAGGTGAATTGTTAGGACATTAGGGTGAATTGTTAGGATATTGGGGTGAATTGTTAGGACATAGGACATTGAGGTGAATTGTTAGGACATTGAGGTGGATTGTTAGAACATTGAGGTCCTGATAATGTAGGTGAACAAGTATACTTACTGTTAATCCAGCCTCAAGAGGACATCTGACTCACACACACAACACACACACACACACACACACACACACACACACACACACACACACACACACACACACACACACACACACACACACACACACACACACACACACACACACACACACACACACACACCTTATCTCTCCCTCCTATTGCGTAATGCCACTGTATGCCAGCGATGCAGACGGGAGATGGTATGGCATTGTAGTAACACAACAGATAAGACTTGTCAAGGTCCGCGATGCACACCCTTTGAAATAGCAGGTCGGTTGGCTAGTATTGTGGACAACCTCACAGACAAATACAGCTACTCTGTGACAAACAGTCTATTTTTTAAATGTATTTTTTTTAACCTTTAGTTAACTAGGCAAGTCAGTTAAGAACAAATTCTTATTTACAAAGGCGGCCTAGGAACAGTGGGTTAAGTCTAGGTCTCGGTCAGTAGTGTGGATAATGACGTGGCGGAGGGGTGGTGGAGTGGCGTCCATCTGATGAGATGTTAAATGCAGATCCTAATTCTCTGTTGTTACTATCCCAGACAGGCCATGATACTCATCACTGCAGGACAGGGACAGTGACAGGCCAAGACACTCATCACCCCAGGACAGGGACAGGGACAGGCCGTGACACTCATCACACCAGGACAGGGACAGTGACAGGCCCTGACACTCAACACCCCAGGACAAGGACAGTGACAGGCCATGACACTCAACACCCCAGGACAGGGGATAGTGACAGGCCAAGACACTCAACACCCCAGGACAGGGGATAGTGACAGGCCAAGACACTCAACACCCCAGGACAGGGGATAGTGACAGGCCAAGACACTCAACACCCCAGGACAGGGACAGTGACAGGCCATGACACTCAACACTGCAGGACAGGGACAGGGACAGGCCGTTACACTCAACACCCCAGGACAGGGACAGTGACAGGCCATGACACTCAACACCCCAGGACAGGGGATAGTGACAGGCCAAGACACTCATCACACCAGGACAGGGACAGGGACAGGCCGTGACACTCATCACCCCAGGACAGGGACAGGGACAGGCCGTGACACTCATCACCCCAGGACAGGGACAGGGACAGGCCGTGACACTCATCACACCAGGACAGGGACAGTGACAGGCCATGACACTCAACACCCCAGGACAGGGGATAGTGACAGGCCAAGACACTCAACACCCCAGGACAGGGACAGTGACAGGCCATGACACTCAACACTGCAGGACAGGGACAGTGACAGGCCGTGACACTCATCACCCCAGGACAGGGACAGTGACAGGCCGTGACACTCATCACCCCAGGACAGGGACAGGGACAGGCCGTGACACTCATCACACCAGGACAGGGACAGTGACAGGCCATGACACTCAACACCCCAGGACAGGGGATAGTGACAGGCCAAGACACTCAACACCCCAGGACAGGGACAGTGACAGGCCATGACACTCAACACCCCAGGACAGGGGATAGTGACAGGCCAAGACACTCAACACCCCAGGACAGGGACAGTGACAGGCCATGACACTCAACACTGCAGGACAGGGACAGGGACAGGCCGTTACACTCAACACCCCAGGACAGGGACAGTGACAGGCCATGACACTCAACACCCCAGGACAGGGACAGTGACAGGCCATGACACTCAACACCCCAGGACAGGGACAGGGACAGGGACAGGGACAGGGACAGTGACAGGCCGTTACACTCATCACCCCAGGACAGGGACAGTGACAGGCCGTTACACTCAACACCCCAGGACAGGGACAGGGACAGGGACAGGGACAGGGACAGGGACAGGGACAGGGACAGGGACAGTGACAGGCCGTTACACTCATCACCCCAGGACAGGGACAGGGACAGGCCGTGACACTCATCACCCCAGGACAGGGACAGGGACAGGCCGTGACACTCATCACACCAGGACAGGGACAGTGACAGGCCCTGACACTCAACACCCCAGGACAAGGACAGTGACAGGCCATGACACTCAACACCCCAGGACAGGGGATAGTGACAGGCCAAGACACTCAACACCCCAGGACAGGGACAGTGACAGGCCATGACACTCAACACTGCAGGACAGGGACAGTGACAGGCCGTGACACTCATCACCCCAGGACAGGGACAGTGACAGGCCGTGACACTCAACACCCCAGGACAGGGACAGTGACAGGCCGTTACACTCAACACCCCAGGACAGGGACAGGGACAGGGACAGGGACAGGGACAGGGACAGTGACAGGCCGTTACACTCATCACCCCAGGACAGGGACAGTGACAGGCCGTTACACTCATCACCCCAGGACAGGGACAGTGACAGGCCATTACACTCATCACCCCAGGACAGGGACAGTGACAGGCCGTTACACTCATCACCCCAGGACAGGGACAGTGACAGGCCGTTACACTCATCACCCCAGGACAGGGACAGTGACAGGCCGTTACACTCAACACCCCAGGACAGGGACAGGGACAGGGACAGTGACAGGCCGTTACACTCAACACCCCAGGACAGGGACAGTGACAGGCCCTGACACTCATCTGCAACGTAACCCTAATGAACTACTTTCCAGTGCATGCATTATAACATTGGCTGAAATAGTACTCAATAGTACTCACAGACAACTCCTTCATGTTTCTACATGTTTTCCTTATTCAGATGAAGGGTACTGCTATGGGATCCCTCATGACTCCCAACTATGCTCAGTTGTATGTGGGTTACATGGAAAAACAGTCTATTTTCAGTCCTCGCAGACATGTTTTCTTGCCGAACATCATTATTTGGAAACGGTACGTTGAGGACATTTTGGTTCTATGGAGGGGTGATGCAAAACAGCTCCAGGTGTTCCATGCTTTTCTTAACTCCTGTTCTGATCACCTGAGATTTACTATGCAATCTGATACACGTCAAATCAGTTTTCTTGATCTTCTGATCATGTGTGAAGATAATGTTCTATACACTGATCTTTACAGGGAAACCTACTGATCGTAACAGTTTGTGGGCTGATAGTTGTCACGCACTTCCCTTGAAAAACAGTTTGCCCTACAGCCAATTCTGTCGATTCAAAAGAATTAGTAAAAAACAATTGAATTCCCACAGAAATATGGCTGAGACACAAAGCAAGGGGACACAGGACAGGCCAAGACACTCAACACCCCAGGACAGGGGATAGTGACAGGCCAAGACACTCAACACCCCAGGACAGGGGACAGTGACAGGCCAAGATACTCAACACCCCAGGATATGGGACAGTGACAGGCTAAGATACTCAACACCCCAGACAGGGACGCAGGACAGGCCAAGATACTCAACACCCCAGGACATGGGACAGTGACAAGCCAAGACACTCAACACCCCAGGACACGGGACAGTGACAGGCCAAGATACTCAACACCCCAGTACATGGGACAGTGACAGGCTAAGATACTCAACACCCCAGACAGGGACGCAGGACAGGCCAAGATACTCAACACCCCAGGACAGGGACAGTGACAGGCCAAGACACTCAACACCCCAGGACACGGGACAGTGACAGGCCAAGATACTCAACACCCCAGTACATGGGACAGTGACAGGCCAAGATACTCAACACCCCAAGATATGGACAGTGACAGACCAAGATACTCAACACCCCAGGACAGGGGATAGTGACAGGCCAAGATACTCAACACCCCAGGACAGGGGACAGTGACAGGCCAAGACACTCAACACCCCAGGACATGGGACAGTGACAGGCCAAGATACTCAACACCCCAGGACAGGGGATAGTGACAGGCCAAGATACTCAACACCCCAGGACAGGGGACAGTGACAGGCCAAGACACTCAACACCCCAGGACATGGGACAGTGACAGGCCAAGATACTCAACACCCCAGGACAGGGGATAGTGACAGGCCAAGACACTCAACACCCCAGGACATGGGATAGTGACAGGCCAAGATACTCAACACCCCAGGACATGGGATAGTGACAGGCCAAGATACTCAACACCCCAGGACATGGGATAGTGACAGGCCAAGATACTCAACACCCCAGGACAGGGACAGGGACAGGGACTATAGAAATACAGAGGGTAGATAGACATTAAAGTGAGGTCCTGGCTCTCTGTTCAGCTGCCAGGACCATTATCACACTCCTCAGTAGCTGCTGGCTGGTAATCCTAGTTGTCCTGGCTGGTAATCCTAGTTGTCCTGGCTGGTAATCCTAGTTGTCCTGGCTGGTAATCCTAGTTGTCCTGGCTCAATTCCCAGCCTCACCCTTCACGTCTGTCTGTCACCACCATAAACCATCACACCCATTGTAGTGTCACAACCACCTTATCACCAAGCCTCCATTTTCACATCCTCACTCCTTCCACTGTCAACAGCTCTCCATTATGCTATCCAGGGGTGAGAGCAAGGCGGAATGGTCCGGTACATTGTCCCTTGTAAAATAAATAGTGGGGGTAAGGCATACCGGTAAAACGTGAGCAATCACAATGAATACAACATGTCCAATAAACTATAGGCTACCACACAAGTATTTAACATGACTGAATGTCAGCCGCATGAAAAATGTGTGAATTGACTGGAAACCGGGTGGTATATGCTTCAAAATGCATTGTGGTTTGAGGAGAACACATTTTGTCAAGGCAGAGATGAGTGGCCGAGACCGAGGCGCACGTGGACAACAGGGGATGTATGAATTCAGGCCACAAGTGGAAGGTTTAATGACAATCACAGAATGTTATTACACTGTGTCTAGGTGTAGTAGAACAGCTGTCTCTTACCATTCATCACATTGGGATGTGGGGGAACCCCTATAACTGTGGGGGAACCCCTATAACTGTGGAGGAACCCCTATAACTGTGGGGGAACCCCTATAACTGTGGAGGAACCCCTATAACTGTGGGGGAACCCCTACAACTGTGGAGGAACCCCTATAACTGTGGAGGAACCCCTATAACTGTGGAGGAACCACTATAACTGTGGGGGAACCCCTATAACTGTGGGGGAACCCCTATAACTGTGGAGGAACCCCTATAACTGTGGGGGAACCCCTACAACTGTGGAGGAACCCCTGTAACTGTGGAGGAACCCCTATAACTGTGGAGGAACCACTATAACTGTGGGGGAACCCCTATAACCCCCATAACTGTGGGGGGACCCCTATAACCCCTATAACTGTGGGAAAACCCCTATAACTGTGGAGGAACCCCTATAACTGTGGGGGAACCCCTATAACTGTGGAGGAACCCCTATAACTGTGGAGGAACCCTTATAACTGTGGAGGAACCCCTATAACTGTGGGGGAACCCCTATAACTGTGGAGGAACCCCTATAACTGTGGGGGAACCCCTATAACTGTGGAGGAACCCCTATAACTGTGGGGGAACCCCTATAACTGTGGGGGAACCCCTATAACTGTGGAGGAACCCCTATAACTGTGGGGGAACCCCTATAACTGTGGGGGAACCCCTATAACTGTGGGGGAACCCCTATAACTGTGGGGGAACCCCTATAACTGTGGAGGAACCCCTATAACTGTGGGGGGAACCCTATAACTGTGGGGGAACCCCTATAACTGTGGAGGAACCCCTATAACTGTGGGGGAACCCCTATAACTGTGGAGGAACCCCTATAACTGTGGGGGAACCCCTATAACTGTGGAGGAACCCCTATAACTGTGGAGGAACCCCTATAACTGTGGAGGAACCCCTATAACTGTGGGGGAACCCCCTATAACTGTGGAGGAACCCCTATAACTGTGGGGGAACCCCTATAACTGTGGGGGAACCCCTATAACTGTGGGGGAACCCCTATAACTGTGGAGGAACCCCTATAACTGTGGGGGAACCCCTATAAGGGTTCTTCTTTAATAAAACGGTTCTTCAAACAACCCCTTTTAATGGCTCCTCGAATAACCTTTTGAAGAACCTTTTGGGGTACATTTTTTAACTACCCCCCCTATAATTATTAATAATAATATGCATAACAATAACAATAATAACAACAATATTTCAGTTCTCAGTGTTTATTAGGATTTTAGTGGCAAAGCAGAATTAAGAAATCCAAATATGAGGTGAACTCCGAGCAGAGTCTCAAGTCCAATGGGTATATCCTCTGGCAGTGTTGATGTTAATGTGTTGATGTTCTCCGTATCCACAGCCAGAATGATTTTACAGCGCCTGGTGATCGAACAGGTTTCCTGTTATATTCATCAGAGGTGTAGGGTGGTTGAAGGCTGTGAATCCCAAAAATGTTTTAATTATACAGATGTTTAACAAAACATACACACGACCGTTTTCCTTCCTTGGTTTTTGTAGTAAATGTGAATGAAAAAAACTGTTTTGATAATGCTTTTCATTCACATACCTTGTCCATAATATTGATGTCAATGGGATTTTCATTGAAGAGGTAAGGGAGGATGATAAAGGCTAAGGGAGGATGGTAAAGGCTAAGGGAGGATGGTAAAGGCTAAGGGAGGATGATAAAGGCTAAGGGAGGATGATAAAGGCTAAGGGAGGATGATAAAGGCTAAGGGAGGATGGTAAAGGCTAAGGGAGGATGATAAAGGCTAAGGGAGGATGATAAAGGCTAAGGGAGGATGGTAAAGGCTAAGGGAGGATGATAAAGGCTAAGGGAGGATAGTAAAGGCTAAGGGAGGATGATAAAGGCTAAGGGAGGATGGTAAAGGCTAAGGGAGGATGATAAAGGCTAAGGGAGGATGGTAAAGGCTAAGGGAGGATAGTAAAGGCTAAGGGAGGATGATAAAGGCTAAGGGAGGATGGTAAATGCTAAGGGAGGATGATAAAGGCTAAGGGAGGATAGTAAAGGCTAAGGGAGGATGATAAAGGCTAAGGGAGGATGGTAAAGGCTAAGGGAGGATGATAAAGGCTAAGGGAGGATGGTAAAGGCTAAGGAAGGATGATAAAGGCTAAGGGAGAATGATAAAGGCTAAGGGAGGATGATATAGGCTAAGGGAGGATGATAAATGTGATCTGCATAACATACCAATACCAATTGACATACCTTTGTATGTCTCCTCGTCTATATTGTCATGTGTGCTCCAACTCCGGCCTCTAGGTCACCAGGCTGCTGGTTATGGTGCACACCTGTCACCATCGTTACGCGCACCTGCACGTCATCAGACTCACCTGGACTCCATCACCTCCCTGATTACCTTCCCTATATATGTCACTCCCTTTGGTTCCTTCCCCAGGGGTTATTGTTTCTCTTCCTGTGTCATGTCTGTGCGTTGTTCGTGGTTTCTTATTTTGTATTATGTTGTGTTTATTTATTAAAACACTCACTCCCTGAACTTGCTTCCCGACTCTCAGCGCACATCCTTACATGTTCAGTATACCTGCAGACACAGTGAGCAGTTCAGTCATCTGCACCCAAGCTAGACTTCAACATCAACCTCTTTGTTTATTGATATTGTTGGTTCCATTTTTCTGTGCTCCGTTTTTTTACTTAAACAAATAAGGAACACAAAAAATTTGCATTTACAAATAATAACAATTTTAATCAAAATACAGCTGTAGACAGGAGTCAAAGATCAAACATCACACATACAACTGATGTCTCTCCTGAGTTCTGCAAAATAGGAAAAGTCCAAGTTGCTTTTATTATGCTTGTAGTCAACCACCTGTGATGTAACTGCCTATGTCATTACCTTCTACTCATGAGACCAAGCCCATGCATACACAGCTATACAAACAAGAGTTTCAGTGTTATCTAAAGGCTCAGCTCCCCTAGTTGATTTATAGTGGTATGTCTGACTAGTCTCTTATCTCTTTCACTCCCCTGCAGGGTTCTGTGTCTCTGCATCTCTTTTATCTTTTAGGCTCTTCTCACAGACACCCTGAACTCACACATCTTCTCAGACCGTTTTTTTTAATAAGAAGCAGAGATTAGAAATGTACTGTGGAACAATATTAAGCCTTATAATGCATATTTGTTGTTAATATGTAGTCTAGGACCCTATAAATGTAGTGGGGGAGGGGTCTTATAACCCTTCCCCTTCTATCAATACAACATAAGCATAATCAATCATTATAATACATAAAACATTTGGTGCAGCCTCTATCATGACCCCAATTTGACCCCATCAATATCCGTTGAATTGTGTCCATTTTCTGTTTTAGAAAGATTTGCACAAATATGAAAAGATGTGATGGTATCATCATAAAACAATATGAATTTAGATCATAGAAGGAATAAGCCTTACCTTAAACTGAGGAGATCTTTACATGTTTCAGTTGAGTGCCTGCACCTGCGGTCCTTTCACATTCAAATCCAAATGTTTCAGTTGGGCAGTTAGGTTCCTGCAAGAACCCCCACCAACTAAGGAGGCTCCTTGATGAACCCCACCTCCTACGGGGTTCTTGGATGAACCTTTTGGGGGCAATTTTCAGTGTCAAGAACTCTAAGTTCTTCAAAGAACCCGGGTTACAGCCATTGTTTCAGCCGAGTTACTGACATTGTTTCATCAGCCAGGTTACTGACATGGTTTCATCAGCCAGGTTACTGATATGGTTTCATCAGCCAGGTTACTGACATGTTTTCATCAGCCAGGTTACTGACATGGTTTCATCAGCCAGGTTACTGACAATGTTTCATCAACCAGGTTACTGACATGTTTTCATCAGCCAGGTTACTGACATGTTTTCATCAGCCGGGTTACTGGCATTGTTTCATCAGCCAGGTTACTGACATGTTTTCATCAGCCAGGTTACTGACATGGTTTCAATCAGCCAGGTTACTGACATGGATTCATCAGCCCGGTTACTGACATGGTTTCAATCAGCCAGGTTACTGACATGTTTTCATCAGCCAGGTTACTGACATGGTTTCATCAGCCAGGTTACTGACATGGTTTCATCACCCAGGTTACTGACATGGTTTCATCAGCCAGGTTACTGACATGGTTTCATCAGCCAGGTTACTGACATGGTTTCAATCAGCCAGGTTACTGACATTGTTTCATCAGCCAGGTTACTGACATGGTTTCATCAGCCATGTTACTGACATGGTTTCATCAGCCAGGTTACTGACATGGTTTCATCAGCCAGGTTACTGACATGGTTTCATCAGCCAGGTTACTGACATGGTTTCATCAGCCGGGTTACTGACATGGTTTCAATCAGCCAGGTTACTGACATGGTTTCATCAGCCAGGTTACTGACATGTTTTCATCAGCCAGGTTACTGACATTGTTTCATCAGCCAGGTTACTGACATGGTTTCATCAGCCAGGTTACTGACATGGTTTCATCAGCCAGGTTACTGACATGGTTTCATCAGCCAGGTTACTGACATGGTTTCATCAGCCAGGTTACTGACATGGTTTAATCAGCCAGGTTACTGACATGGTTTCAATCAGCCAGGTTACTGACATGGTTTCATCAGCCAGGTTACTGACATGTTTTCATCAGCCAGGTTACTGACATGGTTTCATCAGCCAGGTTACTGATGTGTTTTCATCAGCCAGGTTACTGACATGGTTTCATCAGCCAGGTTACTGACATGGTTTCAATCAGCCAGGTTACTGACATGGTTTCATCAGCCGGGTTACTGACATGGTTTCATCAGCCAGGTTACTGACGTGTTTTCATCAGCCAGGTTACTAATGTGTTTTCATCAGCCAGGTTACTGACATGGTTTAATCAGCCAGGTTACTGACATGGTTTCAATCAGCCAGGTTACTGACATGGTTTCATCAGCCAGGTTACTGACATGGTTTCATCAGCCAGGTTACTGACGTGTTTTCATCAGCCAAGTTACTGACATGGTTTCAATCAGCCAGGTTACTGACATGTTTTCATCAGCCAGGTTACTGACATGGTTTCATCAGCCAGGTTACTGACATGGTTTCATCAGCCAGGTTACTGACATGTTTTCATCAGCCAGGTTACTGACATGGTTTCATCAGCCAGGTTACTGACATGGTTTCATCAGCCAGGTTACTGACATGGTTTCATCAGCCAGGTTACTGACATGTTTTCATCAGCCAGGTTACTGATATGGTTTCATCAGCCAGGTTACTGACATGTTTTCATCAGCCAGGTTACTGATATGGTTTCATCAGCCAGGTTACTGACATGCCTTTCATCAGCCAGGTTACTGACATGTTTTCATCAGCCAGGTTACTGATATGGTTTCATCAGCCAGGTTACTGACATGGTTTCATCAACCAGGTTACTGACATGTTTTCATCAGCCAGGTTACTGACATGGTTTCATCAGCCAGGTTACTGACAAATAAACCAAAGTTCTTTAAGATCTTAGTGAAAAGCTGAAAACAGTAGATTAGTGTGATTGTGGTGTGTAGGCAAGAGAAGAAAACACACACTCACAGAGAGAGATCAGAACAGACAGACGGACGGAGGGAGGGACGGAGGGAGGGAGGGAGGGAGGGAGGGAGGGAGGGAGGGAGGGAGGGAGGGAGGGAGGGAGGGTGAGGACAGGGAAGGAGTGTGATGATAGTGATTATTAATGAGTTGGCCTGTGATCCCTGGATGATGAATATCAAGGATTACTGTTAATCCAGCCACAGGAGAGGACATCTCACTCACACACACACACACACATGCACACACACACACACACACACACACACACACACACACACACACACACACACACACACACACACACACACACACACACGCACACACACGCATACACACACAGGCACACAGATACATCCAGCAAAGAGAAGGCAGAGAATGTGTGACTCACTGCAGAATGCTGTGGTAGTCATGCTGGTTAAGTGTGACTTGAATTCTAAATAAATCACTGACAGTGTCACCAGCAAAGCACCCCCACACCATCACACCACCTCCTCCCCCATGCTTTACGGTGGGAACCATTTCATTTAACAGGTGTCCCATAATTTGTGGAATTTCTTTCCTTCTTAATGCGTTTGAGCCAATCAGTTGTGTTGTGACAAGGTAGGAGTGGTATACAGAAGATATCCCTATTTGGTAAAAGACCATCACTCTCCTTCTTGGTCAAATAGCCCTTACATAGCCTGGAGGTATGTTGGGTCATTGTCCTGTTGAAAAACAAGTGGTAGTCCCACTAAATGCAAATCAGATGGGATGGCGTATCGCTGCAGAATGCTGTGGTACATATGCTAGTTAAGTGTGCTTTGAATTCTAAATAAATCACTGACAGTGTCACCAGCAATGCACCCCCACACTATCATACCTCCTCCTCCATGCTTCACGGTGGGAACCACACATGCAGAAATCATCCGTTCACCTACGCTGCGTCTCACAAAGACAAGGCGGTTGGAACCCAAAAATCTCAAATTTGGACTCATCAGACCAAAGGACAGATTTCCACCAGTCTAATGTCCATTGCTCGTGTTTCTTGGCCCAAGCAAGTCTCTTCTTCTTATTGGTGTCCTTTAGTAGTGGTTTCTTTGCATCAATTCGACCACGAAGGCCTGATTCACACAGTCTCCTCTGAACAGTTGATGTTGAGATGTGTCTGTTACTTGAACTCTGTGACGCATTTATTTGGGCTGCAATTTCTGAGGCTGGTAACTCTAATGAACTAATCCTCTGCAGCGGAGGTAACTCTGGGTCTTCCTTTCCTGTGGCGGTCCTCATGAGAGCCAGTTTCATCATAGGGCTTGATGGTTTTTGCAACTGCACTTGAAGAGACTTTCAAAGTTCTTTAAATGTTGCGCATTGACTGACCTTCATGTCTTCAAGTAATGATGGACTGTCGTTTCTCTTTGCTTATTTGAGCTGTTCGTGACATAATATGGACGAGTAGGTGTGTCCATACTTTTGACTTACACTGTATTTCATGGGTTATTGTTAGATGATTAATAGCTATAATGAACATGGCAGTTGACGTCACCCTGCGAGAGTTTGTCACATATGCAAGGCATTTTGAAAAATACATGTTTTTTTTCTTCAAATGCAAATCTTCCTAAACAATAATCTCTCTGTGTCCAGTGGAGAACCGTGAGATCCATTGATTTGGAAGCATAATCTACAGTGTCACTCTTTATTCACATTTGAGACGTAACTTAGTCCCATAGATTTTACTGAGTTACAGTTCATATAAGGCAATCACTCAATATAAATAAATAAATGAGGCCCTAATCTATGGGTTTCACATGACTGGGAATACAGATGTGCATCTGTTGGTCACAGATACCTTAACAAAGAAGTATGGGTGTGGATCAGAAAACCAGTCAGTATCTGGTGTGACCACCACTTGCCTCATGCAGCGCATAGGGTTCATCAGGCTGTTGACTGTGAAATGTTGTCCCACTCCTCTTCAATGGCTGTGCGAAGTTGCTGGATATTGGCGGGAACTGGAACACACTGCTGTACACGTCGATCCAGAGCATTCCAAACATGCTCAATGGGTGATATATCTGGTGAGTATGCAGGCAATGGAAGAACTGGGACATTTTTGTTCAGTGTTTATTCAATCAGTCGACATGTGAGGGAGTACCTGACCTGTAACACTGGGATCCCAACAAGACATGTCAAAGTTGAACCAAACTACATAATGATTTTCCATTCCTGACACAATGTCCCTCGATGTTTCCTTCTGACTTCCTGAAACACATTGGGGTGAGGAGATCCTGTGAGGAGGTCCAATGAGGAGGTCCAGTGAGGAGGTCCTGTGAGGAGGTCCTGTGAGGAGGTCCTGTGAGGAGGTCCTGTGAGGAGGTCCAATGAGGAGGTCCTGTGAGGAGGTCCTGTGAGGAGATCCTGTGAGGAGGTCCTGTGAGGAGGTCATGTGAGGAGGTCATGTGAGGAGGTCCTGTGAGGAGGTCATGTGAGGAGGTCCTGTGAGGAGGTCCAGTGAGGAGGTCCTGTGAGGAGATCCTGTGAGGAGGTCCTGTGAGGAGGTCCTGTGAGGAGGTCTAGTGAGGAGGTCATGTGAGGAGGTCCAGTGAGGAGGTCCTGTGAGGAGGTCCAGTGAGGAGGTCCTGTGAGGAGGTCCTGTGAGGAGGTCCTGTGAGGAGGTCATGTGAGGAGGTCCTGTGAGGAGGTCCTGTGAGGAGGTCCTGTGAGGAGGTCCAGTGAGGAGGTCCTGTGAGGAGGTCCTGTGAGGTCCTGTGAGGAGGTCCTGTGAGGAGGTCCTGTGAGGAGGTCCTGTGAGGAGGTTCTGTGAGGAGGTCCTGTGAGGAGGTCCTGTGAGGAGATCCAGTGAGGAGATCCTGTGAGGTCATGTGTTGCAGCAATTCACCTTGTTCCTGCTTCCTGTACAATGATTTGTTGACCAATAGAAAACAACATGGTTGTTTGTCAGACTGCATTGTTGCACTGGTCTGTCTTTCTGCTGACAGGATCAGCTGGCAGTAGTCTCCCCTCTCTGCCCTAGCACGCAAACACACGGTAGAGAGACAGAGAGGCACGCCCTGACACACATACAACGGAGAGAGACAGCCAGAGAGAGAGAGCCAGAGCGAGAGAGAGATAGTGAGAGAGAGAGAGAGAGAGAGAGAGAGAGAGAGCGAGAGATAGAAAGAGAGAGAGAGAGAGAGAGAGAGAGAGAGAGAGAGAGAGAGAGAGAGAGAGAGAGCGAGAGAGAGAGAGAGAGAGAGAGAGAGAGAGAGAGAGAGAGAGAGAGAGAGAGAGAGTGGCAGAATACCTGACCACTGTGACTGACCCAAACTTAAGGAAAGCTTTGACTATGTACAGACTCAGTGAGCATAGCCTTGCTATCGAGAAAGGCCGCCGTAGGCAGACATGGCTCTCAAGAGAAGACAGGCTATGTGCTCACTGCCCACAAAATGAGGTGGAAACTGAGCTGCACTTCCTAACCTCCTGCCCAATGTATGACCATATTAGAGACACATATTTCCCTCAGATCACACAGATCCACAAAGAATTCGAAAACAAATCCAATTTTGATAAACTCCCATATCTACTGGGTGAAATTCCACAGTGTGCCATCACAGCAGCAAGATTTGTGACCTGTTGCCACAAGAAAAGGGCAACCAGTGAAGAACAAACACCATTGTAAATACAACCCATATTTATGTTTATTTATTTTAACTTGTGTGCTTTAACCATTTATACATTGCTACAACACTGTATATATATAATATGACATTTGTAATGTCTTTATTGCTTTGAAACTTCTGTATGTGTAATGTTTACTGTTAATTTTTATTGTTTATTTCACTCTTGTATATTATCTACCTCACTTGCTTTGGCAATGTTAACACATGTTTCCCATGCCAATAAAGCCCCTTGAATTGAATTGAATTGAATTGAATTGAGACAGAGAGAGAGAGAGACAGAGAGACAGAGAGACAGAGAGAGACAGAGAGAGAGAGAGAGAGAGAGAGAGAGAGAGAGAGATAGAGAGAGAGAGAGAGAGAGAGAGAGAGAGAGATAGAGAGAGAGAGAGAGAGAGAGAGAGAGAGAGAGAGAGAGAGAGAGAGAGAGAGAGAGAGAGAGAGAGAGAGAGAGAGAGAGAGAGAGAGAGAGAGAGAGAGAGAGAGAGAGAGAGAGAGAGAGAGAGAGAGAGAGAGAGAGAGAGAGAGAGAGAGAGAGAGAGAGAGAGAGAGAGAGAGAGAGAGAGAGAGAGAGAGAGAGAGAGAGAGAGAGATAGAGAGACAGAGACAGAAAGAGAGAGAGAGACAGAGAGACAGAGACAGAGACAGAGAGAGACAGACAGAGACAGAGAGAGAAAGAGAGAGAGAGAGACAGAGAGACAGAGAGACAGAGAGAGAGAGAGAGAGCGAGAGACAGAGAGACAAAGAGACAAAGAAAGAGACAGAGACAGAATGAAAATGTCATTACATCACAAGCTCCCTCCTCTTCTCCTGTGGGAATGAAACACAACTCCCTGATCCCTTCTGCTTGTCTGATTATAATCCCCAGTCACCCTGGTGAACACGGATGTTGTTGTGTACATGTTTACAGGCTTAGTTACAAGTGATGAGAGCTGCAACTTGTTAAAACATTAATACTACATTATTATTCTACAATTATTTCAACAAGGAACACAGACTGAGACCACGATCTCTGTTACAGCTGGGCCCTGCGTATACATGTTGACACATACAGTTTAGGTACAATGATTAAGAAACTAAACTAGACAAACCAAACGATCAGAGATAACACAAACAAATACAGCAGCAGATTGTTACATTTACACACAGGTTATTCCCCTAACAGCATAAGAACTTGCATTACCCGAAACAGTTACAAGCAATACAACAATACAAATCCTACAATAAATGTTTAAAATGAGCAACATGGGGACAGGCTATTCCATAGGCAAGGAGCGTAACAGGAGAAGGCAGCCATACCCAACTCTGTGGAGGTCGCAGGGGCCTCAAGTGTAATCCATGTTGAGACCTGGTTTTATGAATTATAACTCTAATGTTGATGAGTGATGATAAATAAGAAGGTAGTTTATTCAGAAGTGCTTTATAGACAAACACGAGAGCATGTTGTTCTCGTCTCACGGACAGCGAAGTCCAACCCACATTATGATATAAAACACAGTGGTGAGTTCTGTAGCTAGCACCCGTAATAAACCTAAGTGAGCAATGACAAGTAGCATCCAGCGATTTAAGTGTTGATGCCGTAGCATGTAGATAATAATAATATCTATAACAGACATAAAAGTAGCTGGCAGAATTTGTCTTCTATTTGTAGAGGACAAGCATGTCCTGTTTCTATAGAGGAGGACAAACATGTCCTGTTTCTATAGAGGAGGACAAGCATGTCCTGTTTCTATAGAGGACAAACATGTCCTGTTTCTATAGAGGAGGACAAACATGTCCTGTTTCTATAGAGGACAAACATGTCCTGTTTCTATAGAGGAGGACAAACATGTCCTGTTTCTATAGAGGAGGACAAACATGTCCTGTTTCTATAGAGGACAAACATGTCCTGTTTCTATAGAGGAGGACAAACATGTCCTGTTTCTATAGAGGAGGACAAACATGTCCTGTTTCTATAGAGGACAAGCATGTCCTGTTTCTATAGAGGAGGACAAACATGTCCTGTTTCTATAGAGGACAAGCATGTCCTGTTTCTATAGAGGACAAGCATGTCCTGTTTCTATAGAGGAGGACAAACATGTCCTGTTTCTATAGAGGACAAGCATGTCCTGTTTCTATAGAGGAGGACAAACATGTCCTGTTTCTATAGAGGAGGACAAACATGTCCTGTTTCTATAGAGGAGGACAAACATGTCCTGTTTCTATAGAGGAGGACAAACATGTCCTGTTTCTATAGAGGACAAACATGTCCTGTTTCTATAGAGGAGGACAAACATGTCCTGTTTCTATAGAGGACAAACATGTCCTGTTTCTATAGAGGAGGACAAACATGTCCTGTTTCTATAGAGGAGGACAAACATGTCCTGTTTCTATAGAGGAGGACAAACATGTCCTGTTTCTATAGAGGACAAACATGTCCTGTTTCTATAGAGGAGGACAAACATGTCCTGTTTCTATAGAGGAGGACAAACATGTCCTGTTTCTATAGAGGACAAACATGTCCTGTTTCTATAGAGGAGGACAAACATGTCCTGTTTCTATAGAGGACAAACATGTCCTGTTTCTATAGAGGAGGACAAACATGTCCTGTTTCTATAGAGGAGGACAAACATGTCCTGTTTCTATAGAGGAGGACAAACATGTCCTGTTTCTATAGAGGAGGACAAACATGTCCTGTTTCTATAGAGGAGGACAAACATGTCCTGTTTCTATAGAGGAGGACAAACATGTCCTGTTTCTATAGAGGACAAACATGTCCTGTTTCTATAGAGGAGGACAAACATGTCCTGTTTCTATAGAGGACAAACATGTCCTGTTTCTATAGAGGAGGACAAACATGTCCTGTTTCTATAGAGGAGGACAAACATGTCCTGTTTCTATAGAGGACAAACATGTCCTGTTTCTATAGAGGAAACCTAGCTTGATTTTTAGCCATTTACAAAGTTCGCCAATATGCATTTTAAAAGACAGTTTATCATCCAACCATATCCCTAAGTATTTATATGCAGAGACCTGATTAATTCATTTAAAACAAGTTTCAGCTGTATAAAAGACCCTTGTTGTCACGCCCTGACTTTAGTTATCTTTGGTTTCTTTATTATTTGGTTAGGTCAGGGTGTGACAAGGGTGGTTTGTTTAGTTTTTGTATTGTCTAGGGATTTTTGTCTTATCTAGGGTTTTTGTCATCTATGGGGATTTTGTATTGTTTAGTGTTTTTGCCTTATCTAGGGTTTTTGTCATCTATGGGGATTTTGTATTGTCTAGGGGTATGTAGGTTGATGGTGGCCAGGATGGGTTCCCAACCAGAGACAGCTGTTTATCGTTGTCTCTGATTGGGGAGCCTATTTAGGTTGCCATTTTCCAAGTTGGTTTTGTGGGTAGTTGTCCTTGTTTAGTTGCCTGTGAGCACTACGTTGGCGTCACGGTTTGGTAAAGTGTTCTTTGTTTAAATAAATAGAGAAATGGATTCTAATCACGCTGCGCCTTGGTCCACTACTTTAAACGGCCGTGACACTTGTAATATCTTAAAATCTGTCTCCAATAGTTATAATGCCTGGACAGCCGTTGAAGCGATAGAGTACATGACAGTGTCATCAGCATATAAATGAATTTGACACTTTCTTCTCTCATCACCGATATGGTTTATGTAGAGAGTGAACAGTAATGGACCAGTTGCCTCTTCACCAATGACTCTAGAATTTTAGCCAGACAGGAGAGCTTAGAGATGGGACCGATAATTATCTAACTCACTACCATCACCTCCCTTGAGGAGTGGTTAAACAAAAGCTGTTTTCCAAGATTTAGGAATCTTTCCTACGACAAATGTTTGATTAAAGATATGCGTCACTGCACCAGCAATAATAGGTGCCGCACACTTGAGTAAATATGGATACAGATTGTCAGCGCCTAATGATTTATTAGAATCTATAGCAGATAGTGGCAGATAAGACCTCATCTTCTGTGACTTTTTGAAAATTAAAAACCGGCTTACTGTTTTCTACATCAGCTGAAGGCCGAGGGGCTGAAACAATAGACCGGTCAGGATCATGTTGGACAGTTTTTATTTCAAAAGAATACCAGCAGAAATAAAAATGCTTATTAAAAACATCACAAATTTCAGTTCGATCACTGATGATCCCAGATTCCGATGTAATTTTCTTCGGCAGGGAAGTCAAAGAGTTTCCCCGTTTAAGTGAGATAACAGTTTTCCAGAATTTAGCGGGATCACCAGCAGACTCTGTCATAGCATCAAGAAAATACCTACATTTCGCCTTCTTTATTTCTCAGCTGTTTCACCCATTTTCCTCGCCAAGGCCCGTGCTTGATTCTTTTGCAGGAAAATAATTTGCAAATCACAGGAGAACCAAGGATTAGGTCCATTTTTTTACCCTAAATCGCTTTAACGGGGCGTGTTTATCAGCCATGAAGGTAAACATGATGAAAAGAAAGAGAACGCTAAAACTGGATCCATGATGCAGTTTACGGATAAAAGCTCTGAGTAATAAAGGTCATGGATAAAGGTCATGGATAAAGGCTCTGAATAATAAAGGTCATGGATAAAGGTCATGGATAAAGGTCATGGATAAAGGTCATGGATAAAGGTCATGGATAAAGGTCATGGATAAAGGTCATGGATAAAGCCTCTGAGTAATAAAGGTCATGGATAAAGGTCATGGATAAAAGCTCTGAGTAATAAAGGTCATGGATAAAGGTCATGGATAAAGGCTCTGAATAATAAAGGTCATGGATAAAGGTCATGGATAAAGGTCATGGATAAAGGTCATGGATAAAGCCTCTGAGTAATAAAGGTCATGGATAAAGGTCATGGATAAAGCCTCTGAGTAATAAAGGTCATGGATAAAGCCTCTGAGTAATAAAGGTCATGGATAAAGGTCATGGATAAAAGCTCTGAGTAATAAAGGTCATGGATAAAGGTCATGGATAAAGGCTCTGAGTAATAAAGGTCATGGATAAAGTCACATTAACCCTCTACATGCTGACAGGAGTAACAGACCACTCCCCCTGTGTTGTCAGCCAGTCACATTAACCCTCTACATGCTGACAGGAGTAACAGACCACTCCCCCTGTGTTGTCAGCCAGTCACATTAACCCTCTACATGCTGACAGGAGTAACAGACCACTCCCCCTGTGTTGTCAGCCAGTCACATTAACCCTCTACATGCTGACAGGAGTAACAGACCACTCCCCCTGTGTTGTCAGCCAGTCACATTAACCCTCTACATGCTGACAGGAGTAACAGACCACTCCCCCTGTGTTGTCAGCCAGTCACATTAACCCTCTACATGCTGACAGGAGTAACAGACCACTCCCCCTGTGTTGTCAGCCAGTCACATTAACCCTCTACATGCTGACAGGAGTAACAGACCACTCCCCCTGTGTTGTCAGCCAGTCACATTAACCCTCTACATGCTGACAGGAGTAACAGACCACTCCCCCTGTGTTGTCAGCCAGTCACATTAACCCTCTACATGCTGACAGGAGTAACAGACCACTCCCCCTGTGTTGTCAGCCAGTCACATTAACCCTCTACATGCTGACAGGAGTAACAGACCACTCCCCCTGTGTTGTCAGCCAGTCACATTAACCCTCTACATGCTGACAGGAGTAACAGACCACTCCCCCTGTGTTGTCAGCCAGTCACATTAACCCTCTACATGCTGACAGGAGTAACAGACCACTCCCCCTGTGTTGTCAGCCAGTCACATTAACCCTCTACATGCTGACAGGAGTAACAGACCACTCCCCCTGTGTTGTCAGCCAGTCACATTAACCCTCTACATGCTGACAGGGGTAACAGACCACTCCCCCTGTGTTGTCAGCCAGTCACATTAACCCTCTACATGCTGACAGGGGTAACAGACCACTCCCCCTGTGTTGTCAGCCAGTCACATTAACCCTCTACATGCTGACAGGAGTAACAGACCACTCCCCCTGTGTTGTCAGCCAGTCACATTAACCCTCTACATGCTGACAGGAGTAACAGACCACTCCCCCTGTGTTGTCAGCCAGTCACATTAACCCTCTACAGGCTGACAGGAGTAACAGACCACTCCCCCTGTGTTGTCAGCCAGTCACATTAACCCTCTACATGCTGACAGGAGTAACAGACCACTCCCCCTGTGTTGTCAGCCAGTCACATTAACCCTCTACATGCTGACAGGAGTAACAGACCACTCCCCCTGTGTTGTCAGCCAGTCACATTAACCCTCTACATGCTGACAGGCGTAACAGACCACTCCCCCTGTGTTGTCAGCCAGTCACATTAACCCTCTACATGCTGACAGGAGTAACAGACCACTCCCCCTGTGTTGTCAGCCAGTCACATTAACCCTCTACATGCTGACAGGAGTAACAGACCACTCCCCCTGTGTTGTCAGCCAGTCACATTAACCCTCTACATGCTGACAGGAGTAACAGACCACTCCCCCTGTGTTGTCAGCCAGTCACATTAACCCTCTACATGCTGACAGGGGTAACAGACCACTCCCCCTGTGTTGTCAGCCAGTCACATTAACCCTCTACATGCTGACAGGAGTAACAGACCACTCCCCCTGTGTTGTCAGCCAGTCACATTAACCCTCTACATGCTGACAGGCGTAACAGACCACTCCCCCTGTGTTGTCAGCCAGTCACATTAACCCTCTACATGCTGACAGGAGTAACAGACCACTCCCCCTGTGTTGTCAGCCAGTCACATTAACCCTCTACATGCTGACAGGAGTAACAGACCACTCCCCCTGTGTTGTCAGCCAGTCACATTAACCCTCTACATGCTGACAGGAGTAACAGACCACGCCCCCTGTGTTGTCAGCCAGTCACATTAACCCTCTACATGCTGACAGGAGTAACAGACCACTCCCCCTGTGTTGTCAGCCAGTCACATTAACCCTCTACATGCTGACAGGAGTAACAGACCACTCCCCCTGTGTTGTCAGCCAGTCACATTAACCCTCTACATGCTGACAGGAGTAACAGACCACTCCCCCTGTGTTGTCAGCCAGTCACATTAACCCTCTACATGCTGACAGGAGTAACAGACCACTCCCCCTGTGTTGTCAGCCAGTCACATTAACCCTCTACATGCTGACAGGAGTAACAGACCACTCCCCCTGTGTTGTCAGCCAGTCACATTAACCCTCTACATGCTGACAGGAGTAACAGACCACTGTAAACTAGGATAAAGTGATATCAGACAGAAAGCTGTGAAACACACTGGCCGTGTCTGAAAACTCACACTATAGTACTAAACACTATGCAACATTTAGTACTTTTATAGTATGGGATATTTTGAAAATAGTACTCCGAGTTCATTTAATCTACAGTATAATCTGTAGCTTCTCCCCTCTCTCTGTGTGTGTGACTCTCTCCGTGTGTGTGTGTATGTGACTCTCTCCGTGTGCGTGTGAATCTCTCCGTGTGTGTGTGAATCTCTCCGTGTGTGTGTGAATCTCTCCGTGTGTGTGTGAATCTCTCCGTGTATATGTGACTCTCTCCATGTGTGTGTGAATCTCTCCGTGTGTGTGTGAATCTCTCCGTGTGTGTGTGAATCTCTCCGTGTATATGTGACTCTCTCCATGTGTGTGTGAATCTCTCCGTGTGTGTGTGAATCTCTCCGTGTGTGTGTGAATCTCTCCGTGTGTGTGTGAATCTCTCCGTGTGTGTGATTCTCCAGCAGCAGGCCAGGACATTGAGGACATTGAACAACGTCCCCCAGACAGGAACCTCCATATGTAGCATAGTGTATTCAATACACCATCTAGATAGATGACCCCCAGAATGACCCCCAGACAGGAACCTCCATATGTAGCATAGTGTATTCAATACACCATCTAGATAGATGACCCCCAGAATGACCCCCAGACAGGAACCTCCATATGTAGCATAGTGTATTCAATACAACATCTAGATAGATGACCCCCAGAATGACCCCCAGACAGGAACCTCCATATGTAGCATAGTGTATTCAATACAACATCTAGATAGATGACCCCCAGAATGACCCCCAGACAGGAACCTCCATATGTAGCATAGTGTATCAATACAACATCTAGATAGATGACCCCCAGAATGACCCCCAGACAGGAACCTCCATATGTAGCATAGTGTATTCAATACAACATCTAGATAGATGACCCCCAGAATGACCCCCAGACAGGAACCTCCATACGTAGCATAGTGTATTCAATACACCATCTAGATAGATGACCCCCAGTGTCGGTATCACAACGGTATATTAATATCTGACACTGAGGCAGAGGACAATAATAAGGAAACAAGAAACATGATGATGTCACATTTATTTTCATGAACAACACTTGTAAAAACACAAATTGTGTTCTTATCCTCGAAGTATACTTGAAGCAAGTAGTATGCATTACCGTGAAGACATGAAGCATTAAAGAAGAGCGAGGCGAGGACTGGCCGACCAATAAATAACTGTATCAACATCAAACTAAAACTTTTTAAAAAATAAACAGAGTCACAAAATATAAATATAACATTCAAAGGCAACATGGCAACTTAATAAATACTGAAGACTTCTCATACAACTCAAGTCAAAATAGCTCGAATAGAAAAACAAAAACGGACCAAATAAATACATGAATACATTCATGAGAAACCTGGCAACTTCATAAATACTGGGCTTCTCATGAAGATCAATCAACATGAGCTTGAATAGAAATGGTGTTGACTCCTGTGAGCTACACTGAGTGGACAAAATATTAGGAACACCTCTCTTTTGCCCTCAGAACAGCCTCAATTCGTCGGGTCATGGACTCTACAAGGTGTTGAAAGCGTTCCGTAGGGATGCTGGTCCATGTTGACTCCAATGCTTCCCACAGTTGTGTCAAAGTTGGCTGGATGTCCTTTGGGTTGTGGACCATTCTTGATACGAGTGTGAAAAACCCAGTAGCGTTGCAGTTCTTGACATACCCCGTTTAAAAGGCACTTTAATCTTTTGTCTTGCCCATTCCCCCCCTGAATGGCACACATACACAATCCATGTCTCAATTGTCTCAAGGCTTAAAAATCCTTCTTCAACATGTCGCCTCCCCTTCATCTACACTGATTGAAGTGGATTTAACAAGTGACATAAATAGGGGATCATAGCTTCACCTGGATTCACCTGGTCAGTCTATGTCATGGAAAGAGCAGGTGTTCCTAATGTTTTGTCCACTCAGTATATCTGCGCTTGGTATTGTAGTATATGACTGTTATGTCTGACTCATACTGGTGGCTCTTCCTGTGTTGACATGTGTTGTTGACCCTGTAGCTGTTGTCAGTAGACAGGAAATGCAACAAAACGCTCCCAAACTGACAGAAACAGGGAGGTACTATCTAAACTTGTTTCCAGTGTACCACAATAAACATGAGGTTTAACCTGGCCACATCTACATCATCTCACCTTAGTTGAGCACCTTCTACTCCTCTCCAAGCTAGGGTTAGTTAGGGCTAGAGTTAGTTAGCGTTAGAGTTAGTTAGGGTTAGAGTTAGTTAGGGCTAGAGTTAGTTAGGGCTAGAGTTAGCTAGGGCTAGAGTTAGCTAGGGCTAGAGTTAGTTAGGGCTAGAGTTAGTTAGGGCTAGAGTTAGCTAGGGTTAGAGTTAGTTAGGGTTAGTTAGTTAGTTAGGGCTAGAGTTAGTTAGGGCTAGAGTTAGCTAGGGTTAGAGTTAGCTAGGGTTAGAGTTAGTTAGGGTTAGTTAGTTAGTTAGTTAGTTAGGGCTAGAGTTAGAGTTAGTTAGGGCTAGAGTTAGCTAGGGCTAGAGTTAGCTAGGGTTAGAGTTAGCTAGGGTTAGAGTTAGCTAGGGTTAGAGTTAGTTAGGGTTAGTTAGTTAGTTAGGGCTAGAGTTAGTTAGGGCTAGAGTTAGTTAGGGCTAGAGTTAGTTAGAGTTAGCTAGGGTTAGTTAGGGCTAGAGTTAGTTAGAGTTAGCTAGGGTTAGTTAGGGCTAGAGTTAGTTAGGGCTAGAGTTAGTTAGAGTTAGCTAGGGTTAGTTAGGGCTAGAGTTAGTTAGGGCTAGAGTTAGTTAGGGCTAGAGTTAGAGTTAGTCAGGGCTAGAGTTAGTTAGGGCTAGAGTTAGTTAGGGTTAGTTAGGGTTAGTTAGGGTTAGAGTTAGTTAGGGCTAGAGTTAGTTAGGGCTAGGGTTAGTTAGGGTTAGAGTTAGCTAGGGTAGGAGTTAGTTAGGGCTAGAGCTAGTTAGGGCTAGAGTTAGTTTGGGTTAGAGTTAATCAGGGTTAGAGTTAATTAGGGTTAGAGTTAGTTAGGGTTAGTTAGGGTTAGAGTTAGTTAGGGTTAGAGTTATCTGGGGTTAGAGTTTGTTAGGGTTAGTTAGGGTTAGTTATAGTTAGCTAGGGTTAGTTAGGGTTAGTTAGATGGGGTTAGAGTTTGTTAGGGTTGGGGTTAGTTAGGGTTAGTTATAGTTCACTAGGGTTAGTTAGGGTTAGTTGGGGTTAGTTGGGGTTAGTTGGGGTTAGCTAGGGTTAGAGTTAGCTAGGGTTAGTTATAGTTCGCTAGGGTTAGTTAGGGTTAGTTGGGGTTAGTTGGGGTTAGCTAGGGTTAGAGTTAGCTCGGGTTAGAGTTAGCTAGGGTTAGACTTAGCTAGTGTTATCTAGGGTTAGACTTAGCTAGGGTTAGGGTTAGTTAAGCCAGTTTGTCCCAGGGGTCTTGGCTGTAGAGACACACTTGACAGAGGATAGCCAGATCCACCAGTACCTGAGTCAGCCCACACAACAGGAACTGGAGCGGGCTCTCCTTCAGGGCAAAGTAGGCCGTCTTGAAGCTGTCCCCGGCCATCCACAGTAGGACCATGTTCACACTGAAGACAGAAAACATAAGAAACAGGATCATTGACCATCACTTTGAATGACGTAGTCACTGAGCAGAGGAAACATGGCGCTGCACCTGTTTCCCTCCAGGTGGATCTCTGGATCGGTTGGAGCACCGTCATTTTACTGAAGAGGTCATTATTGATCATCAGTGTCAAATAGGTCTGACTGGTGTCTGAGGCACCCCAACATGGCCCTATGACACCCAGAAGGTCTGTAGGCCAGGCTGCCTGGTGTCTGAGGCACCCCAACATGGCCCTATGACACCCAGAAGGTCTGTAGGCCAGGCTGCCTGGTGTCTGAGGCACCCCAACATGGCCCTATAGTCCTATGACACCCAGAAGGTCTGTAGGCCAGGCTGACTGGTGTCTGAGGCACCCCAACATGGCCCTATAGTCCTATGACACCCAGAAGGTCTGTAGGCCAGGCTGACTGGTGTCTGAGGCACCCCAACATGGCCCTATAGCCCTATGACACCCAGAAGGTCTGTAGGCCAGGCTGACTGGTGTCTGAGGCACCCCAACATGGCCCTATAGTCCTATGACACCCAGCAGTTCTGTAGGTCAGGCTGACTGGTGTCTGAGGCACCCCAACATGGCCCTATAGCCCTATGACACCCAGAAGGTCTGTAGGCCAGGCTGACTGGTGTCTGAGGCACCCCAACATGGCCCTATAGCCCTATGACACCCAGAAGGTCTGTAGGCCAGGCTGACTGGTGTCTGAGGCACCCCAACATGGCCCTATAGCCCTATGACACCCAGAAGGTCTGTAGGCCAGGCTGACTGGTGTCTGAGGCACCCCAACATGGCCCTATAGTCCTATGACACCCAGAAGTTCTGTAGGCCAGGCTGACTGGTGTCTGAGGCACCCCAACATGGCCCTATAGCCCTATGACACCCAGAAGGTTTGTAGGCCAGGCTGCCTGGTGTCTGAGGCACCCCAAAATGGCCCTATAGTCCTATGACACCCAGAAGGTGTAGCAGAGTCCCCTTTAGGACTAGATAGCACACGGTGCCGGCTCCCCCTTGATGTGTACCGGAATCTTCTTTAGGTCTAGCTAGCATACGGTTACCACCACCTAATGTACTGGAGCGCACCTGCCTCCCGGAGTCATAGCATAAACATTTACCAAACAAAGTATAAAGAGGGATTCCTGCAGATGAATTGCGGGCTGCAGTCACAACTTTCTCCCTCTGCCAAACCACAAACTGGTATTAGCTTGGTATCTGTTCATGTAGTTTATTTGAAGGATTATTTATCTAATCCCATTTAAACAGAGAAGCATGGCATGGCTTCCTGTCTCACATCATCGTGACCTCAACTCTACAATGGCTGTTGACTTAACGGTGCTTCTTCACGATCATAACCAACAGGTTTTGGCAGACAGCCGGGTGTCATCTGAGCATTATTAGGAAACATCCCAAATTACAACTTATTCCCCAGATAGTGCACTGTGTAGGTGCATTGGATTATGGGTAGGGAATACTGCTGTCTGCCAAAACCTGTTGGTTATGATAATGAAGAAGCACCATGAAGTCAACATCCATTGTTCATCGACTACAGCTCAGCATTTAACCCTCCATAGTACCCTACAAACTCGACCCTGGGTCTCGACCCCACCCTGTGCAACTGGGTCCTGGACTTCCTGACGGGCCGCCCCCAGGTGGTGAGGGTAGGTAACAACATCTCCACCCCGCTGATCCTCAACACTGGGGCCCCACAAGGGTGCGTTCTCAGTCCTCTCCTGTACTCCCTGTTCACCCATGACTGCGTGGCCATGCACGCCTCCAACTCAATCATCAAGTTTGCAGATGACACTACAGTGATAGGCTTGATTACCAACAACGACGAAATGGCCTACAGGGAGGAGGTGAGGGCCCTCGGAGTGTGGCGTCAGGAAAATAACCTCACACTCAATGTCAACAAAACAAAGGAGATGATCGTGGACTTCAGGAAACAGCAGAGGGAGCACCCCCCTATCCACATCGACGGGACAGTTGTGGAGAAGGTGGAAAGTTTTAAGTTCCTCGGCGTACACATCACGGACTAACTGAAATGGTCCACCCACACAGACAGCGTGGTGAAGAATGCGCAGCAGCGCTAGGCCTATATGAATCCTATATAGTTTAGTCTCCCATTAGGCCTATATGAATCCTATATAGTTTAGTCTCCCATTAGGCCTATATGAATCCTATATAGTTTAGTCTCCCATTAGGCCTATATGAATCCTATATAGTTTAGTCTCCCATTAGGCCTATATGAATCCTATATAGTTTAGTCTTCCATTAGGCCTATATGAATCCTATATAGTTTAGTCTCCCATTAGGCCTATATGAATCCTATATAGTTTAGTCTCCCATTAGGCCTATATGAATCCTATATAGTTTAGTCTCCCATTAGGCCTATATGAATCCTATATAGTTTAGTCTCCCATTAGGCCTATATGAATCCTATATAGTTTAGTCTTCCATTAGGCCTATATGAATCCTATATAGTTTAGTCTTCCATTAGGCCTATATGAATCCTATATAGTTTAGTCTCCCATTAGGCCTATATGAATCCTATATAGTTTAGTCTCCCATTAGGCCGATATGAATCCTATATAGTTTAGTCTTCCATTAGGCCTATATGAATCCTATATAGTTTAGTCTTCCATTAGGCCTATATGAATCCTATATAGTTTAGTCTCCCATTAGGCCTATATGAATCCTATATAGTTTAGTCTCCCATTAGGCCTATATGAATCCTATATAGTTTAGTCTCCCATTAGGCCTATATGAATCCTATATAGTTTAGTCTTCCATTAGGCCTATATGAATCCTATATAGTTTAGTCTCCCATTAGGCCTATATGAATCCTATATAGTTTAGTCTCCCATTAGGCCTATATGAATCCTATATAGTTTAGTCTCCCATTAGGCCTATATGAATCCTATATAGTTTAGTCTCCCATTAGGCCTATATGAATCCTATATAGTTTAGTCTCCCATTAGGCCTATATGAATCCTATATACAGTGAGGGAAAAAAGTATTTGATCCCCTGCTGATTTTGTACGTTTGCCCACTGACAAAGAAATGATCAGTCTATAATTTTAATGGTAGGTTTATTTGAACAGTGAGAGACAGAATAACAACAAAAAAATCCAGAAAAACGCATGTCAAAAACGTTATAAATTGATTTGCATTTTAATGAGGGAAATAAGTATTTGACCCCCTCTCAATCAGAAAGATTTCTGGCTCCCAGGTGTCTTTCATACAGGTAACGAGCTGAGATTAGGAGCACACTCTTAAAGGGAGTGCTCCTAATCTCAGTTTCTTACCTGTATAAAAGACACCTGTCCACAGAAGCAATCAATCAATCAGATTCCAAACTCTCCACCATGGCCAAGACCAAAGAGCTCTCCAAGGATGTCAGGGACAAGATTGTAGATCTACACAAGGCTGGAATGGGCTACAAGACCATTGCCAAGCAGCTTGGTGAGAAGGTGACAACAGTTGGTGCGATTATTCGCAAATGGAAGAAACACAAAAGAACTGTCAAACTCCCTTGGCCTAGGGCTCCATGCAAGATCTCACCTCGTGGAGTTGCAATGATCATGAGAATGGTGAGGAATCAGCCCAGAACTACACAGGAGGATCTTGTCAATGATCTCAAGGCAGCTGGGACCATAGTCACCAAGAAAACAATTGGTAACACACTACGCCGTGAAGGACTGAAATCCTGCAGCGCCCGCAAGGTCCCCCTGCTCAAGAAAGCACATATACATGCCCGTCTGAAGTTTGCCAATGAACATCTGAATGATTCAGAGGACAACTGGGTGAACGTGTTGTGGTCAGATGAGACCAAAATGGAGTTCTTTGGCATCAACTCAACTTGCCGTGTTTGGAGGAGGAGGAATGCTGCCTATGACCCCAAGAAACCATCCCCACCGTCAAACATGGCGGTGGAAACATTATGCTTTGGGGGTGTTTTTCTGCTAAGGGGACAGGACAACTTCACCGCATCAAAGGGACGATGGACGGGGCCATGTACCGTCAAATCTTGGGTGAAAACCTCCTTCCCTCAGCCAGGGTATTGAAAATGGGTCGTGGATGGGTATTCCAGCATGACAATGACCCAAAACACACGGCCAAGGCAACAAAGGAGTGGCTCAAGAAAAAGCACATTAAGGTCCTGGAGTGGCCTAGCCAGTCTCCAGACCTTAATCCCATAGAAAATCTGTGGAGGGAGCTGAAGGTTCGAGTTGCCAAACGTCAGTCTCGAAACCTTAATGACTTGAAGAAGATCTGCAAAGAGGAGTGGGACAAAATCTCTCCTGAGATGTGTGCAAACCTGGTGGCCAACTACAAGAAACATCTGACCTCTGTGATTGCCAACAAGGGTTTTGCCACCAAGTACTAAGTCATGTTTTGCAGAGGGGTCAAATACTTATTTCCCTCATTAAAATGCAAATCAATTTATAAAATTTTTGACATGCGTTTTTCTGGATTTTTTTGTTGATATTCTGTCTCTCACTGTTCAAATAAACCTACCATTAAAATTACAGACTGATAATTTCTTTGTCAGTGGGCAAACGTACAAAATCAGCAGGGGATCAAATACTTTTTTCCCTCACTGTAGTTTAGTCTTCCATTAGGCCTATATGAATCCTATATAGTTTAGTCTTCCATTAGGCCTATATGAATCCTATATAGTTTAGTCTCCCATTAGGCCTATATGAATCCTATATAGTTTAGTCTTCCATTAGGCCGATATGAATCCTATATAGTTTAGTCTCCCATTAGGCCTATATGAATCCTATATAGTTTAGTCTTCCATTAGGCCTATATGAATCCTATATAGTTTAGTCTTCCATTAGGCCTATATGAATCCTATATAGTTTAGTCTTCCATTAGGCCTCTATGAATCCTATATAGTTTAGTCTCCCATTAGGCCGATATGAATCCTATATAGTTTAGTCTTCCATTAGGCCGATATGAATCCTATATAGTTTAGTCTCCCATTAGGCCTATATGAATCCTATATAGTTTAGTCTTCCATTAGGCCTATATGAATCCTATATAGTTTAGTCTTCCATTAGGCCGATATGAATCCTATATAGTTTAGTCTTCCATTAGGCCGATATGAATCCTATATAGTTTAGTCTTCCATTAGGCCTATATGAATCCTATATAGTTTAGTCTCCCATTAGGCCTATATGAATCCTATATAGTTTAGTCTCCCATTAGGCCTATATGAATCCTATATAGTTTAGTCTCCCATTAGGCCTATATGAATCCTATATAGTTTAGTCTCCCATTAGGCCTATATGAATCCTATATAGTTGTCTCCCATTAGGCCTATATGAATCCTATATAGTTTAGTCTCCCATTAGGCCTATATGAATCCTATATAGTTTAGTCTCCCATTAGGCCTATATGAATCCTATATAGTTTAGTCTCCCATTAGGCCTATATGAATCCTATATAGTTTAGTCTCCCATTAGGCCTATATGAATCCTATATAGTTTAGTCTCCCATTAGGCCTATATGAATCCTATATAGTTTAGTCTCCCATTAGGCCTATATGAATCCTATATAGTTTAGTCTCCCATTAGGCCTATATGAATCCTATATAGTTTAGTCTCCCATTAGGCCTATATGAATCCTATATAGTTTAGTCTTCCATTAGGCCTATATGAATCCTATATAGTTTAGTCTCCCATTAGGCCTATATGAATCCTATATAGTTTAGTCTCCCATTAGGCCTATATGAATCCTATATAGTTTAGTCTCCCATTAGGCCTATATGAATCCTATATAGTTTAGTCTCCCATTAGGCCGATATGAATCCTATATAGTTTAGTCTCCCATTAGGCCGATATGAATCCTATATAGTTTAGTCTCCCATTAGGCCTATATGAATCCTATATAGTTTAGTCTCCCATTAGGCCGATATGAATCCTACCATTGAATCACATCTCATGAGTAGCAGACCCTTTTCCTTTCTTCCTGGACCAATCAGATGTGACTAAACCTAGTGTGAAGTTACCAGGTTGTTAGCTAGCTAGGTAACATGACGTTGTTCGTTATCAAACCAATAATTAGCGACCCGGGATTAGTTTAAAACCGCCCGCGACATGGTTTTGTGAAATTATATCAAATGCGCACGAAATCGTGCAGAAAAAAGGTAGTTCTGGTAATATTGGTCATGTTTTTTGAGACGAGGCGTTTTCTTTGCTGTAACGCTGGAGGCTGTCGCGCTGCTGTGCTCCATTTATCCTCTGGCACGCAAGAGACTGTGTGACAGGCTAGCGAACTTGCAATTGCAAAGCCTACTCAGACTGGCCCGTGCTCTTGGTTATACCAGGCAATTAAATGATACAATGTATCAACTTGGCTCGCTCCAATGTATAACATGTTCAAATGTAACAACAAAACACTCATCAGGGTCTGCATCCCTGTTCGCCATCACGGCTAAATTATATTATAAAACCGAGGGAGGAATAGATCGATATGAAGAGCGGACGGAGAGAAGCAGGTGAGTGAGGCTGGTAGGGGATGCTGGTAGGGGATGCTGAGAGAAGCAGGTGAGTGATGGCTGGTAGGGGATGCTGAGAGAAGCAGGTGAGTGAGGGCTGGTAGGGGATGCTGAGAGAAGCAGGTGAGTGATGGCTGGTAGGGGATGCTGAGAGAAGCAAGTGAGTGAGGGCTGGTAGGGGATGCTGAGAGAAGCAGGTGAGTGATGGCTGGTAGGGGATGCTGAGAGAAGCAGGTGAGTGAGGGCTGGTAGGGGATGCTGAGAGAAGCAGGTGAGTGAGGGCTGGTAGGGGATGCTGAGAGAAGCAGGTGAGTGATGGATGGTAGGGGATGCTGAGAGAAGCAGGTGAGTGATGGCTGGTAGGGGATGCTGAGAGAAGCAGGTGTTATGGCTGGTAGGGGATGCTGAGAGAAGCAGGTGAGTGAGGGCTGGTAGGGGATGCAGAGAGAAGCAGGTGAGTGAGGGATGGCAGGGGATGCAGAGAGAAGCAGGTGAATGAGGGTTGGTAGGGGATGCAGAGAGAAGCAGGTGAGTGAGGGCTGGTAGGGGATGCAGAGAGAAGCAGGTGAGTGAGGGCTGGTAACCTTTATCCGAGTAGAGCAGGTACATTTCCTGGAGAAAATGTGTTTGCTTCCTCAGCCTCACCTCATGCCGGTGGTGGAGTGGTTGCGTTGGTTCTGGAGCAGCTGTGGTAGCCCCAGCATGGCCTCCGTCAGCACGGCCAGGAAGCCCAGGGACTCCACAAACAGAGAGGAGTCCAGGAGGATAAGGGTGGTGAAGGCACAGGGCAGCGTGAAGGCCAACATGAAGATGAGGTAGTCCTCAAAGCCATCCCAGTTCCAAAAGAACCGGGGGTCCAGATCTGATAGAGAGAGAGAGATGGGGTGGATGGAGTGAGAGAGCGAGACAGAGACACAGACAGACAGAGACACAGACAGACAGAGACACACAGACAGACACACAGACAGACAGACAGACAGACAGACAGACAGACAGACAGACAGACAGACAGACAGACAGACAGACAGACAGACAGACAGACACACAGACAGACAGAGACACACAGACAGACACACACAGAGAGACACACAGACAGAGAGACACACAGACAGAGAGACACAGACAGAGACACAGACAGAGACACACAGACACAGACAGAAGGTAAATAATGGAAGGTTATCGTTTCCTCTTTCCTCCCCAATATCTCCCTCCAGTGGTAAAACAATAGAACAGCTGCAGAGGTGGCTGGATGGTTATTAAATGGTGGATAGATGGGTGATAGATGGCTGTCTTATGGTTTTTAAATGGTTGTTGTTAGCCTTTGCCACAAGCTTTCAACGTAACCAAAGCCTGGAGCCAAAGTCAGATGTCTGTTAGATAGTTATTCTATGGGTGCTATAGGGTTGCTGTTACCTGTGATGTGGTGCTGTTTGGTGCTGATACGGTTGGTGTTCTGTACAGAGCAGCAGAGGTTGAGCATCACCAGCATGGTGAGAATCATCACCACACTCTGCAGGAGCAGAGTCACCTCAAACTGCTTCCCAAACCTGCAGGTGTGAAAACACACACACACACACAAACAAACAGGCAGACGCACACACACATACACACACACAAACAGACAAATGCACACACACACACACACACACACACACACACACACACACACACACACACACACACACACATTAGCAGAAAACCTGACACTGCATTACCTCCAGGTAAACTTTACCCACACCCACACCCCCCTCCCCAACACCCAAACCCACTCGCCAGAAGAGGATGCGGAGGATGTTAGCGACCAGCAGAACCAGGCAGACGCGTGTAGAGAAGCCGTCTGTGTTCTTGGTCCGAAGGATCTGCTGGTACTGTGAGGCGTAGGGTAGAGCCCCTCCAACCACCATCACACAGGACGTCAGCCAGTCCAAAGAGCGCCACAGGGTCCCCACATCTCCCTCCTCCTCATCACCCAGACCCAGTCTGTTGTCCATGTCTCTCACAACTCATTGAACACCACAGCACAGCTTTCCTCCAGTAGACTCTGATCCAATGAACATAATGTCAGACTTTAGTTCCGTTAGTTCAATTGTGCATATAGGTAGGCCCTAAACAGAATGTGTAAGATTTTGTTGTAGTTTATTTAAATGCACTTTTTAACTGCAAATCAGTCAGACAAACTGTAACCTATTTCAACGTTGAAACTTCTGCTGAGCTCTTATTCTGGCATAAAATACAAATCAACACGAGGTGAGAAATAAAAACGGACTGTAGCCAACCTACCTATTTGATAGGGAGGCTTTTGTTAATCAAAGCCAGGATAAGAAAAAGTGAAGAGTTGAGTGAATTCAACCGGCAGAAAATAAATGGCGATTAAATAGATGTGCTTTTCATCAACAAAATCGAGGAGGATGCAATTTCCTTTCAAATATATATTTCCTACTAAATGCTTGTTCGCCATGCATCATGTTCCAAGTTCCAAATACTCACTAATGTTGTTGCATTATTTTATAAACGCTTCTAATCCAATACCGTTTGCTCGTTTCCCGTTTTGGTAAACTCGCGAGATTTAGCATGCGCATGCTTCACTGTTTACTCGTTGGGGGTCTGTAGCTCGTCAGTGAGGGATTCGATTAGTCTCGCTCTGGCACCCGTGTTTGCGTGTTTTCCACCGGTTCAAAGTTGATTGCATTTGGAACCAGGCTGCCTCACGGGCATGAGCCAGGTGCCATGCTCTGACCATCAGACGGCGAAGTCGGCTCAAAACAAAAGTTTGGTAATCAAGCACGTGTAGTAATTAGTTAGAGTATGCATTTTTTCCATGTGATTGCTTTTGATAAAAACGCTTTATCTGCCAATCCTAATTAAAACTAGTTAGAAAATGTATTTTATTGGAAAATATAAGCTGTATGTTTCTGGACGATGCACCATGCTGCCTTGTTGACAACATGACCAAGCGGTGCACATTACTGTTCCATTTGAGAAGGGCGCTCCTCCCTCTCCGTTTTTGCCCGATGAGGTAAACGGCCATTACCCGGTTAAACCCAGGCCAGTGTAAAATAATTCCCTCAGTCATTCACGGTTGTTTCGCTTCGTCTGCAGAGAAGGAAGAGGACGCCTCGGACAAACCAGTGGTTTATCGTACAGCAGCGCCACGAATTTAGTGCAATGTCAGAGATCCAGGATCCGAAATCTGTACAGGACCTGACTGGGGTGGTGAGTCGTATTACCTAGCTAACGGTACCAAATCCTTGCCATATCCTATCCCATTTGAAAACCTGAGAACTAGCTAGCGTTAGCTAGCAGGCTGGCTAACTGGCTAAAGTTCTGCTATAACTGTTTTTTTCCCCAGTCGTTTTTTGTAGCAACATTAACTTTTTTTAAATGAAATAGTTGCAGTCAAATTCTGTTTAGCTACATTACCTTTGTTTTAGTCCTGTTTAGCTAGCTAGCTACAGCTATTATTATTGAAATGTAACTGATAGATGGGTGATAGATGGCTAAATGTAATTGTGTTCCGGCTTGTAAAGCTTGACTTTTGTTTTTTGACGACAAACGGCAAATCCCCATGGTTTCCATGGTATCAGCGTTGGAGGCAACACCCTGTTGTGTAGGCATCAGAGGCACCTTAACGCCCACAAAGTTCAATAGTATGCATGCATGCACTACGATTCTGCTATGCTACAGGATATAAACGTGTCCACCCACACATTACAACATGTTCTGTCCTCCTCTCCTCATTTTCTACAGGTCCAGACATTGCTGCAGCAGATGCAGGATAAATTCCAGACCATGTCAGACCAGATCATTGGAAGAAATATCCTGCTTTTACAATTTCAATGCTATTTTTCACAATTTCAATGTTATCAAAGACAGACTTTCAGAATGACACAGTTTTATGTCACAATTTAATTGGATTGCTCATAGCGTTGTCTCATAATATCAATGACTGCATGGTTTGATCATTCAGATACATGTAATGCACTCAATCCTGGCGGTTTTGTCAGCCGGTTTGAAGCAATCGTGTAAATCAATCAATCAATCACACTTGTATTTGTCACATGCTTCGTAAACAACAGTTGTAGACTAACAGTGAAATGTACGACTTTTGCTAACATTTCAAAATACAGAACATTAATATCGGCATTGTATAACTGATGGACCGCTGTAACAAGCAGACAGAATGGGTCAAAGGGATTGGTACTACATAGTTCTATGGATAGGAGTTTGGGATATTTTGTATTGTACGCATGGTACCTGAATGTTGTTCCCACTTCCTTGACAAGAGTACTCGATGAGATGAGTGGCCGCATCGATGACCTGGAGAAGAACATTGGTGACCTGATGACCCAGGCTGGGGTGGAGGAGATGGAGGCGGAGAACAAGGTCAAGGAGGAACAGGGCTCTGCTTAAAAGGTAATCAATATGGAGTCCACTGAGTGTTCTGCTTGTTTTTGTCATCTCCTATACATCTTTGTGTGTGTTCAACGGGTTTTTCCCAATTAAACTGTCCAATATTTGTCAACAACACTGTGTATGTTTTCAGATTGTAACTACTAGAACCCGATCCATATGTTTTTTTGGGGTCCGATTTATGATTTTTGGGGTGGCAAAACTTACCGATGCCGATAAACTGTTTTTAGAGTGGGAAATGAAAAAGGTGTCATCTTTCTACTCTGAATTCTCGTACATTTCCATCCAAAAGAGCAATTGTCCAATAACTACGCTTCAAATGTTGATTTCACACTTTGTGACAATAATAATGTCATGAAAATGGCTGCAGGTGTTCAGATCAGCATGAGATTCCCTTGTTTCATTCTGTGTATTCCATATCGGTTATCAGTGAATATCGGCCCATAGCGGTTAAAAAGGACAATATCGGTGATAGTACTGATACCCCTTGACTTATTACACATTTTGTGTTCCAGCCTGAATTTAAAATGGATTTAATGGATTTTTCTCCTAATCCATCTATCTACACACAATACCCTATAATAACAAAGTGAAAACATGTTTTTTATTAGTTGAACTGTTGCAAATATATTGAAAAATGAAATACAGAAATATCTCATTTACATAAGTAAACACACCTCTTTGCTATGACACTCCAAACTGCATCCAATTTCCTTTGATCATCCTTGGGATGTCACTACAGCTTGATTTGAAGTCTACATGTGGCCATGGACATGATTTAGAAAGAAACACATCTCTGTATGTGTAAATAAAGCCCCACAGTTGACAGTGCATGTCAGAAACTATACCATGAAGTCCAAGGAACTGTCCTTAGAGCTCTGAGATATACTGTATGCTTAATCACAATTCTATCTGGGGGAAGGGTATAAAACATGTTTAGAGTGTTGAAAACGTTTCCAAGAGCTCAGTGGTCTCATCATAGGAAATTGAAAAAATATGGAACTACCCAGACTGCCTAGAGCTGGCTGTCTGACCTAACTGAGCCACTGGGCAAGAACCCAATGACCACTCTGACAGAACTACAGAGTTCCTTAGCTGAGATGGGAGAACCTGTCAGAAGGACAACAGTCTCTACAGCACTTCACCAATCTGGGCTTTATGGGAGAGTGGCCAGACGGAAGCCACTCCTGAGAGAAAGGCACATGACGGCACACCTGGAGTTTGCAAAAAGGCACGTAAAAGACAGAGCATAAAGGCAAAAGATCCTGTGGTCTGATGAGACAAAATATATAACTCTTTGGCCTGAATGTAAATCAGTGTCTGGAATAAAACAGGCCCAGATCATCACCTGTATAACACATTTCCTACTGTAAAGCATGGTGGTGGCAGTGTCATGCTATGGGGGATGCTTTTCAGCAGCAGGGACTGAGAGACTGGTAACGATAGAGGGAACAATGAATGGAGCCAAATACAGGACTATCTGTGATAAGAACCTGCTTCAGAGTGCAAACAACCTTAGAATGGGGTGAAGATTTATGTTCCAACAGGACAATGATCCCAAGCATACAGCCAAAGCAACGTTGGAATGGCTTCAGAACAAGAATGTGAAAGTGCTTGAGTGGCCCAGCCAAAGCCCAGACTTGAATCCCATTTAAAATCTGTGGAAAAACTTGGAAGATTGCTGTTCACCGCCACTCCCCATCTAACTTAACAGAGCTTGAGACAATCTGCAAGGAAAAATGAGAAAATCCAGATGTGCAAAGCTGATACAGACATACCCAAGACGACTCAAATCTGATACAGACATACCCAAGACGACTCAAAGCTGATACAGACATACCCAAGACGACTCAAAGCTGATACAGACATACCCAAGACGACTCAAAGCTGATACAGACATACCCAAGACGACTCAAAGCTGATACAGACATACCCAAGACGACTCAAAGCTGATACAGACATACCCAAGACGACTCAAAGCTGATACAGACATACCCAAGACGACTCAAAGCTGATACAGACATACCCAAGACGACTCAAAGCTGATACAGACATACCCAAGACGACTCAAAGCTGATACAGACATACCCAAGACGACTCAAAGCTGATACAGACATACCCAAGACGACTCAAAGCTGATACAGACATACCCAAGACGACTCAAAGCTGATACAGACATACCCAAGGCGACTCAAAGCTGATACAGACATACCCAAGGCGACTCAAAGCTGATACAGACATACCCAAGGCGACTCAAAGCTGATACAGACATACCCAAGGCGACTCAAAGCTGATACAGACATACCCAAGGCGACTCAAAGCTGATACAGACATACCCAAGGCGACTCAAAGCTGATACAGACATACCCAAGGCGACTCAAAGCTGATACAGACATACCCAAGGCGACTCAAAGCTGATACAGACATACCCAGGACGACTCAAAGCTGATACAGACATACCCAGGACGACTCAAAGCTGATACAGACATACCCAGGACGACTCAAAGCTGATACAGACATACCCAGGACGACTCAAAGCTGATACAGACATACCCAGGACGACTCAAAGCTGTATTTGCCTCAAAACGTGCTTCCACAAAGTATTGACTCAGATGTTAATACATATGTAAATTAGATTTCTGTATTTCATGTTAAATAAATGAGCAAAAACTTCTAAACATGTTTTCACTTTGTCACTATGGGGTATTGTGTGTCGATGGGCGGGGGGGGGGGGGGGGGGGGTAAATGTAATCCATTTTGAATTCAGGCTGTAACACAACCAAATGGTGAATATTTTCTGATGGCACTGTATCGGCCAGGCTCTAGTAACTACTTTTTTTGTGATTTGAAAGATCTTTGGTTTATTTAACATGTCCTCTTCTCTTTCCACCCTCAGGTTTCCAAGTAACAGGACGGTGGAGACTAAATGGGAAACAGACAGTTTTTCAGGAGTATTGTATATTTAAGTTTTGATTTACTGTGTATGTAACATGTTTTATATTTACAGTCATATTAACTCTTGTAATAATGTTCACTCTTGACATTTTTTTTTGTTTTGTTTTTTAATTGATATTTTACTTGAGACACTATCCTGAATAATGGCTCACTCAGGTGACTCACTGGGCCAGTAACTGATTATGTCAACTAGCCAATTGAACATTTTAACAATATTTCAACACAAAACATTTACTGCTATTCAAATGTTCTAAAATGTTGTGTGTGTTAAGATTTCTTTACTTTCAGTCTTTTTCACAATAAACCAGGGCTTGCATACACGTTGGTCCTCTTCTCTCATACAGGTTGAAAACAGCAGTGCCTCGAGGACATGAGTTGTCCACAACATGTGACTATTTTGTTTTGCGAGGCACTGTATATTTTCCTATTTTGAAAGAAGCAGTAAATATCTCTGAATAAATGCCCCCTCGAGAAGGATATAATGCCCAGTTAAAAAGCAGTGAACACCCACATCCACCATACTCAAGGAGTATGGCTTTAAAAATGTAACAGAGCAAAGCGTGAAATGGAAATGCACAATTTGTGCACAACTTCTGCAATTTATTCAAATATTTTCAATTGGAAAGTCAGTGTATGACACATTGCAAACTGGTATATGTTACAAATGTGTCATTACACTAACTACCATGGAATTACACAGGTTTGGGTACTGATCTACACTGTCAAATAAGAAAGAACAACAACCCTGAAATATCTTGCTTTGTTTGGAAACTTGGTGCAGAATGTCTTGCAAGTTCATCTGGATAGGGCCTTCCACCCGTTCGTAGCCAAATCGGCCCAGCTGTGTGTGTGAGAGAAAGTCTTGCAGCTGGTAGTGTTTGCTTCTTTATTTTTTTTGTATGATTAAAAATATTATGCTTTGAACATGACATCAGCAGAGGTGTCTTAACAGCTGAGATTAGACAAATAATGTCGTTTATATTGCAGATTTCTGTATTACTCCTCTGTGCCCAGATTTCTAGATATATCGTTTGCTAGCGTGTATGGATTTAACTACAAGTACCTTAGAACCATAGCTACCGCACATCAACTTGTGCCATAGATAGGTCGACCGGTAAGCCGGTCTCTGAAAAACTGTTCAAATTGTACTTGGGGAAAAAAGAGAAGTGTGAGAGTCAATGTAGTATTGCCGTATAGATTAGTCCTTTGTGCTCACATGCCATCTTTATGCAGATAGACTTATAGCACGATATTTGCTGCTCTTCACTTGCGTTCTATCCGAGTGTGACTGCAGAAGAGCGTAGATCCTATCAACTGTCGTTGAATTCTTAGGAAGCGCTTTAGAGGTTTGTTTATGCAGCACTACTTTTGTGTACATCCGATAATTTTTTACAAAGTAAGGAATTAATGGTGTTTTATTTCTCGAAATCATCAGTTAACTTAATTTCATTGTCAAAACGACTTAATATCTGTTTAATCCTAAACTATTGGACATGATTGATGCCGAATGTCGAGAATGGCTGGAGTATTCCTTGGGTCTATTTCTTCTGGATGGCAGTGCTACGCCTTTCTCCTCGCTCCTGTGCTAGCCGCCATCTTGAATTTTAATGTTAATTTCTGAAATGTTTTGTTTCCGACGATATTTTCGATTACAGTGTCGTGCCAATTCTGGATTTTTTTGAAGGATTATCTAATGTTCCTGCTCATCCTGGAATAAATATTTAGTGAGTATTTACGTTATTTGTTCAGTCGTGATGGTCGTTGTAAGACGTCCTGCCACTTTTCTATAGGTGAAAATGTTTTGAGAACGCAAGTTACCTAGCTAACAACTGTGCAGTTTTGTAGCCAGTTAGTTACTGTAACGTTTGCCAGATAATGTAGCTAGCTAGCGCGCTATTAAACATGCAAACTCAGCCATGGTAGTAAGTTACCTAGTAATAAAGAAAACAACGAGATATGGACAAGATAGTCAGTTTGCCTGAACTAGCGTTAGCGATACTAGCTAGCTAGCAAACCTCGATTATTGGGCCTGGGCGAGTGTTTGTCTATATTGCTTTTCAAAACAGCTAGCTAACGTTAGCTACGTGTTTATCGTACATTGTTTGTATATTGGAGGTGTATTTACTCTCGACTTTATGTTGAAAATCACTAGCTAGATTGTGTCGGTACCTATCCAACTGGTAGATAATTAGCTAGCTATAAAGATGATTTGTTCTAGCTAGTTAACATGGGTGTTTTACTTACTGTTATTGATTAATGTTAGCTAACTAACATCACTAAACCCTGTTAACACCAATGCATTGAAACGAATATGATCAGTGCCGGTGAGTGAGATGTGTATGTCAACTTTCTGTAAATGGTCAGTCGCTTTCAAGTTTTCAAGCTATCCATAATTTGTTAAGCTAATGCCGGGCCACCTCTTACATAGCTATGTAACATCGCTAACGTTAGCTAAATATTGTGTAATGTACACCCTCTGACAGGCAAATAGGCTAGATTAACGGCGAGTTGGCTTTCATCAGGCCCCTGTTTGAAATGGAAAGTTGGCAAACATGTATCAGTGGTGTCCTTCCGGGTTCCTCGTTGAACGCTTTTCTCAAAACAGTCAACTAGCTAGCTAACGTTAACTCGCACATGATGTGGTAACGTTTCTGACATAGATGTACCAAATGCAGGGTACCCTCAGAATGAGGTGTTGCAATAATTTGCCCGCTGGTTTTTGACAAGGCCCTATCAGTACAACCTCTTGTGTTGTTGTTAGCTTGTACTGACGTAGCTAGTTAGCTAGCAACACTAACGTTACGCCGGGGCGTATTTCAGTTGCTAGTGTTCAAGGGTGTAGCTAGCTAAAGAAGTGTTACCAATCCATTGTTCCATAAAATAAATGCATGGCTTCTATTGCCCCTTAGTTTAACTTCCGATAAATATTTAATTGTAATGTGTTATCTGGCTGCCAAATAAGACATCTCACGCACGTCTCATACAAACGTTCCAAATTTGAGTCAGCCAAAGCGGCTACCCTCAGTCGACCACTAAGTGGCGCTGCAGATATAATCTAAATCTGAAGATTCTACACCATTTATATTTTATATAGATTTTTTTGTGGGAACTCAGTCAATATCTCAATTTCCTGTTGAGAGTTAGAATAATAGATAATCAATCACTTTTTATTTGTCACATGCTTTATAAACAACAGGTGTAGACTAACAGTGAAATGCTTACATATGGCCATTCCCAGCAATGCAGAGAGAAAGATATCAGGGCTTAACTTTTTTAGCAAGTAGGAAATATTATTATTATTTGTTTTTTACTTGTCCGAAAGCTCAAGACACCCCCCCCCCCCCCCCAAAAAAAAAAATAGAAAGTCTAACACACAAATAACATGCATTACTATCTTTCTTCTCGTAGAGCATCAGACAATGTAGGCCTGTCTCAAAATACAACACCGCCCCTTTAAGAATTGCCTGGAGGTTGGTGCGCCACCCTTGGTAGCCTATGAAATATTGCAACATTACAATTACACCCAAATACTTTTGGTCTTTTTCTAAAATAATACCCTCCAGGGCTTGACATTGAGGGTGTCTTGTCTTCCCTGGGACGGTAAGATATACAGTACCAGTCAAAAGTTTGGACACACTCATCCAATGTTTTTTTTGTTATTTTTTTTACTGTTTTCTACATTGTAGAATAATAGTGAAGACATCAACTATGAAATAACAAATGGAATAATGTAGTAACCAAAAAAGTGTTAAATCAAAATATATTTTAGATTCTTCAAAGTAGCCACCCTTTGCCTTGATGACAACTTTGCACGTTCTTGGAATTGTGCCAAACAGCTTCACCTGGAATGCTTTTCCAACAGTCTTGAAGGAGTTCCCACATATACTGAGCACTTGTTGGCTGCTTTTCCTTCACTCTGTGGTCCAACTCATCCCAAACCATCTCATCTCAAAAAAATCCAAGATGGCGTAGCAGTGTAGACGTGTTTCTTTAGTCCTCTCGTGTAAGTTTGTATTTTTTCGTATTTCTTGTATATATTTTAACATTTTTTTTTCTATCTCTTTTCGATTTTTACTTCGATTATACCTTCCGGTAACCTACCTCACCCAATGTGATACGGAATCGCTATTATTTTTTAACTTTGGAACACTTTCAAGAACCCCCAGTAGCTAACCAGCTAATCAGCTACAAGCTAATTTAGCCATTTTTTGCCGCTGCTAACAGCTTTTACCTTCTGCACAGACACCAGCCCTGTTATTAGCCTGGATATTACTCACCAATTTACCAGCATCGGACTGTCTCTCGACAACAACGCCGGATTCCTGCCGTAATCCCTGAGCCACTACTTCTGATCCTCACAGCTAGCTTGCAGCTAGCGCAGCTAGCGCCACTGCCACGAAGCTAGCACCAGTTAGCAAACACAATTCTACAATTCACAACCTCTTTCGCCATCGCCATTCCGGCTTGGATTCTCTGTCGACACGACCACGTCTGGTCTGCAGACGAATACCCCATCCGCTGTGCCCTCAACCGGCCTCCGTCTGAGCAGACCCCCTCCGTCTGACTCGACCACCCCCCGGGCTACTAACTTTAAACGCCGCGTGCTAGCTTAGTGGAGGCCTCCCTGCTCCATCTACGGCTGCCCCCTGGACACTATGATCACTTGGCTACATAGCTGATGCCTGCTTGACTGTCCATTAATTCACGGTACTCCATTCTGTTTATTTGTGTTTTATCTGTCGGCTCTGTGCTTTAACTCAGGATCTGTGTGTAGTTAATCCGACCCTCTCTGCCTAGTCGTCGCCATTTTTTACCTGTTGTTGCTGTGTTAGTGGACTAGCTGCTGTTATCTTACCTGTTGTTTTAGCTAGCTCTCCCAATCAAGACCTGCAATCACTTTATGCCTTATTGTATGTCTCTCTCAAATATCAATATGCCTTGCATACTGTTGTTCAGGCTAGTTATCATTATCATTGTTTTGGTTTGCAATGGACCCCGTAGTTCCACTCTCCGTACCTCTGATACCTCCTTTGTCCCACCCCCCACACATGCGGTGACCTCACCCATTGAGACCAGCATGTCCAGAGATACAACCTCTCTTATCATCACCCAGTGCCTGGGCTTGCCTCCGCTGTACCCGTGCCCCACTATACCCCTGTCTGCACATTATGCCCAGAATCTATTCTACCACGCCCATAAATCTGCTCCTTTTATTCCTTGTCCCCAACGCTCTAGGCGACCAGTTTTGATAGCCTTTAGCCGCACCCTCATCCTACTACTCCTCTGTTCCTCGGGTGATGTGGAGGTAAACCCAGGCCCTGCATGTCCCCAGTCACCCTCATTTGTTGACTTCTGTGATCGAAAAAGCCTTGGCCTCATGCATGTCAACATCAGAAGCCTCCTCCCTAAGTTTGCCTTACTCACCGCTTTAGCACACTCTGCCAACCCTGATGTCCTTGCCGTGTCCGAATCCTGGCTTAAGAAGGCCACCAAAAATTCTGGGATTTCCATACCCAACTATAACACTTTCCGTCAAGATAGAACTGCCAAAGGGGGAGGAGTTGCAATCTACTGCAGAGATAGCCTGCAAAGTTCTGTCATACTTTCCAGGTCTATGCCCAAACAGTTCGAACTTCTAATTTTAAAAATTAATCTCTCCAGAAATAAGTCTCTCACTGTTGCCGCCTGCTACCGACCCCCCTCAGCTCCCAGCTGTGCCCTGGACACCATCTGTGAATTGATCGCTCACCATCTAGCTTCAGAGTTTGTTCTGTTAGGTGACCTAAACTGGGATATGCTTAACACCCCGGCAGTCCTACAATCTAAGCTTGATGCCCTCAATCTCACACAAATCATCAAGGAACCCACCAGGTACAACCCTAAATCCGTAAACATGGGTACCCTAATAGACATTATCCTGACCAACCTGCCCTCCAAATACACCTCTGCTGTCTTCAATCAAGATCTCAGCGATCACTGCCTCATTGCCTGTATCCGCCACGGGTCCGCGGTCAAACGACCACCCCTCATCACTGTCAAACGCTCCCTAAAACACTTCTGCGAGCAGGCCTTTCTAATCGACCTGGCCCGGGTACCCTGGAAGGATATTGACCTCATCCCGTCAGTTGAGGATGCCTGGTCATTCTTTAAAAGTTACTTCCTCACCATATTAGACAAGCATGCTCCGTTCAAAAAATGCAGAACCAAGAACAGATATAGCCCTTGGTTCACTCCAGACCTGACTGCCCTCGACCAGCACAAAAACATCCTGTGGCGAACTGCAATAGCATCGAAGAGCCCCTGCGATATGCAACTGTTCAGGGAAGTCAGGAACCAATACACGCAGTCAGTCAGGAAAGCAAAGGCCAGCTTTTTCAAGCAGAAATTTGCATCCTGTAGCTCTAACTCCAAAAAGTTCTGGGATACTGTAAAGTCCATGGAAAACAAGAGCACCTCCTCCCAGCTGCCCACTGCACTGAGGCTAGGTAACACGGTCACCACTGATAAGTCCGTGATAATCGAAAACTTCAACAAACATTTCTCAATGGCTGGCCATGCCTTCCTCCTGGCGACTCCAACCTTGGCCAACAGCCCCGCCCCCCCCGCTGCTACTCGCCCAAGCCTCCCCAGCTTCTCCTTTACCCATATCCAGATAGCAGATGTTCTGAAAGAGCTGGAAAACCTGGACCCATACAAATCAGCTGGGCTTGACAATCTGGACCCCCTATTTCTGAAACTGTGCGCCGCCATTGTCGCACCCCCTATTACCAGCCTGTTCAACCTCTCCTTCGTATCATCTGAGATCCCCAAGGATTGGAAAGCTGCCGCGGTCATCCCCCTCTTCAAAGGGGGAGACACCCTGGACCCAAACTGTTACAGACCTATATCCATCCTGCCCTGCCTATCTAAGGTCTTCGAAAGCCAAGTCAACAAACAGATCACTAACCATCTCGAATCCCACCGTACCTTCTCCGCTGTGCAATCCGGTTTCCGAGCCGGTCACGGGTGCACCTCAGCCACGCTCAAGGTACTAAACGATATCATAACCGCCATCGATAAAAGACATTACTGTGCAGCCGTCTTCATCGACCTGGCCAAGGCTTTCGACTCTGTCAATCACCATATTCTTATCGGCAGACTCAGTAGCCTCGGTTTTTCTAATGACTGCCTTGCCTGGTTCACCAACTACTTTGCAGACAGAGTTCAGTGTGTCAAATCGGAGGGCATGTTGTCCGGTCCTCTGGCAGTCTCTATGGGGGTACCACAGGGTTCAATTCTCGGGCCGACTCTTTTCTCTGTATACATCAATGATGTTGCTCTTGCTGCGGGCGATTCCCTGATCCACCTCTACGCAGACGACACCATTCTGTATACTTCCGGCCCTTCCTTGGACACTGTGCTATCTAACCTCCAAACGAGCTTCAATGCCATACAACACTCCTTCCGTGGCCTCCAACTGCTCTTAAACGCTAGTAAAACCAAATGCATGCTTTTCAACCGTTCGCTGCCTGCACCCGCACGCCCGACTAGCATCACCACCCTGGACGGTTCCGACCTAGAATATGTGGACATCTATAAGTACCTAGGTGTCTGGCTAGACTGCAAACTCTCCTTCCAGACTCATATCAAGCATCTCCAATCCAAAATCAAATCTAGAGTCGGCTTTCTATTCCGCAACAAAGCCTCCTTCACTCACGCCGCCAAACTTACCCTAGTAAAACTGACTATCCTACCGATCCTCGACTTCGGCGATGTCATCTACAAAATAGCTTCCAATACTCTACTCAGCAAACTGGATGCAGTTTATCACAGTGCCATCCGTTTTGTTACTAAAGCACCTTATACGACCCACCACTGCGACCTGTATGCCCTAGTCGGCTGGCCCTCGCTACATGTTCGTCGTCAGACCCACTGGCTCCAGGTCATCTACAAGGCTATGCTAGGTAAAGTGCCGCCTTATCTCAGTTCACTGGTCACGATGGCTACACCCACCCGCAGCACGCGCTCCAGCAGGTGTATCTCACTGATCATCCCTAAAGCCAAAACCTCATTTGGACGCCTTTCCTTCCAGTTCTCTGCTGCCTGCGACTGGAACGAATTGCAAAAATCTCTGAAGTTGGAGACTTTTATCTCCCTCAACAACTTTAAAAATCCGCTATCCGAGCAGCTAACCGATCGCTGCAGCTGTACATAGTCCATCTGTAAACTACCCACCCAATTTACCTACCTCACCCCCCATACTGCTTTTATTTATTTACTTTTCTGCTCTTTTGCACACCAGTATCTCTTCTTGCACATGATCATCTGATGATTTATCACTCCAGTGTTAATCTGCTAAATTGTAATTATTCGATTTATTGCCTACCTCATGCCTTTTGCACACATTGTATATAGATTCTCTTTTTTTTTCTACCATGTTATTGACTTGTTTATTGTTTACTCCATGTGTAACTCTGTGTTGTTGTCTGTTCACACTGCTATGCTTTATCTTGGCCAGGTCGCAGTTGCAAATGAGAACTTGTTCTCAACTAGCCTACCTGGTTAAATAAAGGTGAAATAAAATAAAAAAATATATAAAAAAATTGGGTTGAGGTTGGGTGATTGTGGAGGCCAGGTCATCTGATGCAGCACACCATCACTCTCTTTGGTAAAATAGCCCTTACACAGCCTTGAGGTGTGTTGAATCATTGTCCTGGTGAAAAACAGATGATAGTCCCACTAAGCGCAAACCAGATGGGGTGGCATTTTTCTTCAGAATTCTGTGGTAGCCATGCTGGTGAAGTGTACCTTGAATTCTAAATAAATCACCAATAGTGTCAGAGCAAAGCACCCCCATCCATCACACCACCACCTGTGATTTTGCAGAGAGCCACATCAATTTACAGAAATACTCATCATAAATGTTGATAAAAATACAAGTGTTATGCATGGAACTTTAGATAAACTTCTCCTTAATGCAACCACTGTGTCAGATTTTTAAAAAAACGTTATGGAAAAAGCACACCATGCTATAATCTGAGTACGTCGCTCAGACACAAAAACAAGCCATACAGGTACCCGCCATGTTGTGGAGTCAACAGAAGTCAGAAATAGCATTTATAAATATTCACTTACCTTTGATGATCTTCATCAGAATGCACTCCCAGGAATCCCAGTTCCACAAATGTTTGTTTTGTTCGATAAAGTCCATCATTTATGTCCAAATACCTCCTTTTTGTTTGCGCGTTTAGTTAAAAAATTCAAATTCACGATGCGCAGGCACACTTAGTTCAGACTCTTCCAGACCCCTGACTCAATCAGCTCTTATTCCCTCATCCTTCACAGTAGAACCATCGAACAAGGTTCTAAAGACTGTTGACATCTAGTGGAAGCCTTAGGAAGTGCAATATGACCCCATAGACACTGTATATTGGATAGGCAAACCTACAAACCTCAGATTTCCCACTTCCTGGTTGGATTTTTTCTCAGGTTTTTGCCTGCCATATGAGTTCTGTTATACTCACAGACATCATTCAAACAGTTTTAGAAACGTCAGAGTGTTTTCTAACCAAATCTACTAATAATATGCATATCTTAGTGTCTGGGCCTGAGTAGCAGGCAGTTTACTCTGGGCACCTTATTCATCCAAGCTACTCAATACTGCCCCCAGCCATAAGAAGTTAAATTGTTTAACTTGGGTCAAACGTTTCGGGTAGCCTTCCACAAGCTTCCCACAATAATTTAGGTGAATTTTGTCCCATTCCTCCTGACAGAGCTGGTGTAACTGAGTCAGGTTTGTAGGCCTCCTTGTTTGCACACGCTATAGGATTGAGGTCAGGGCTTTGTGATGGCCACTCCTATACCTTGACTTTGTTGTGCTTAAGCCATTTTGCCACAACTTTGGAAGTATGCTTGCGACCAAGCTGACTGATGTCTTGAGATGTTGCTTCAATATATCCACATAATTCTCCTCCCTCATGAAGCCATCTATTTTGTGAAGTGTACCAGTCCCTCCTGCAGCAAAGCACCCCCACAACATGATGCTGCCACCCCCGTGCTTCACAGTTGGGATGGTGTTCTTTGGCTTGCAAGCCTCCCCCTTTTTCCTCCAAACATAACGATGGCCATTATGGCCAAACCGTTCTATTTTTGTTTCATCAGACCAGAGGACATTTCTCCAAAAAGTACGATCTTTGTCCCCATGTGCAGTTGCAAACTGTAGTCTGGCTTTTTTATGGCGGGTTTGGAGCAGTGGCTTCTTCCTTGCTGATCGGCCTTTCAGGTTATGTTGATATAGGACTCGTTTTACTGTGGATATAGATACTTTTGTACCTGTTTCCTCCAGCATCTTCACAATGTCCTTTGCTGTTGTTCTGGGATTGATTTGCACTTCTCGCACCAAAGTACGTTCATCGCTAGGAGACAGAACGCGTCTCCTTCCTGAGCGGTATGATGGCTTCATGGTCCCATGGTGTTTATACTTGCGTACTATTGTTTGTACAGGTGAACGTGGTACCAGACTTGTGGAAGTCTACAATTCTTTTTCTGAGATCTTGGCTGATTTCTTTTGATTTTCCCATGATGTCAAGCAAAGAGGCACTGAGTTTGAAGGCTGGCCTTGAAATACAACCACAGGTACACCTCCAATTGACTCAAATGATGTCAATTAGCCTATCAGAAGCTTCTAAAGCGATGATATAATTTTCTGGAATTTTCCAAGCTGTTTAGACACAGTCAACTTAGTGTATGTAAACTTCTGACCCACTGGAGTTGTGATACAGTGAAATAATCTGTCTGTAAACAATTGTTAGAAAAATTACTTGTGTCATGCACAAAGTAGATGTCCTAAACGACTTGCCAAAACTATAGTTTGTTAACAAGAAATGTGTGGAGTGGTTGAAAAACGAGTTTTAATGACTCCAACCTATGTAAACTTCCGACTTCAACTGTACGTACGGTCACTGTGGGGACAACGTCATCGATGCACTTATTGATGAAGCCAATGACTGATGTGGTGTACTCCTGAAAATCATCTGCGGAATCACAACATATTCCAGTCTGTGCTAGCAAAACAGTCCTGTAGCTTAGCATCTGCTTCATCTGACCACTTTTTTTGGTGCTTCCTGCTTAATTTTTACTTGTAAGCAGGAATCGGGAGGATAGAATTATGGTCAGATTTGCCGATTTGTAAGCTAGGGATGATTAGGTGACCGTGATGCTATGAGGGACAATTTGGGAATTTTAGCCAGGACACCGGCTTAACACCCCTACTCTTACGATAAGTGCCATGGGATCTTTAGTGACCACAGATAGCCAGGACACCGGGGTTAACACCTCTACTCTTACGATAAGTGCCATGTGATCTGTAGTGACTACAGAGAGTCAAGACACCTGTTTAACGTTTAACGTTAATGGTAATTATCCTTCATTATATTTGTCTAACATGCCTATATTTATGTAATTAAAAGTCTCATTAAAGATTGACTGCATTTTCTGGCACCGCCCTCATGTCCTCATCGCTTTGGAGATCTTGAGATCTTTCTACAACTTGATTGGAGTCCACCTGTGGTAAATTCAATTAATTGGACATGATTTGGAAAGGCACACACCTGTCTATATGAGGTCCCACAGTTGACAGTGCAAGTCAGAGCAAAAACCAAGCCATGAGGTCAAAGGAATTGTCTGTAGAGGTCAGAGCGGATTGTGTTGAGGCACAGATCTGGGGAAGGGTACCAAAACATTTCTGCAGCATTGAAGGTCCCCAAGAACACAGTGGCCTCCATCATTCTTAAATGAGGAAAGTTTGGAACCACCAAGACTCTTCCTAGATCTGGCCGCCCGGCCAAACTGAACAATCGGGAGAGAAGGGCCTTGGTCAGGGAGGTGACCAAGAAGCTGATGGTCATTCTGACAGAGCTCCAGAGTTCCTCTGTGGAGATGGGAGAACCTTCCAAAAGTACAATCAACCCGATCGAACAGTTCTGGATAGACCTAAAAATAGCTGTGCAGCAACGCTCCCCATCCAACCTGACAGAGCTTGAGAGGATCTGCAGAGAAGGTGCTTCATCAAAGTACTGAGTAAAGGGTCTGAATACTTATGTCAATGTCATATTTCAGTTTTTTATTTTTTATAAATGTGCTAACATTTCTAAACCTGTTTTTGCTTTGACATTATGGGGTATTGTGTGTAGATTGATGAGGGGGAAAAACATGTAATTTATTTCAGAATAAGGCTGTAATTAGGGATGAACGATATATCGGTGAGCATATCGGAATCGGGACGATATTAGCTAAAAATGCCAGCATCGGCCCCGATGTCTATAACGCCGATGTGTAAAACCGATGTCAAAGCTGACCTGCATACCTAATATAACGTAGGTAGATGACGCCACGAAAAATACCACGCTACACGTGCAACACAGTATTCCTAACCTGGTCCACAATGTCTGCTGTGTGGGTCTACTTTGACGTTTCAAAGGAAGATAACAAAAAGGCCATAGGCAACGTTTGTGCTGCTATTATTTCCCGAGGGGAGAAAGATCTTTCAATACCACAAACCTGATGACTCATTCGAAAGTGCATCACCACCCAGATGTTCAAGCTACGACTTAGAATAAAATCAGAAAACAAAGTGTACACTTCCACCAAGTTCAAGTCGTTTGAAAGAGTAAGAACATTTTTAGCGAGACGACTCAAAAGGTGAAATCCATTAACGCCATGATAATGGGATTCATTGCCCTTGACAATCAACCGTTCTCTGTCGTGGATGATGTTGGCTTTCGCCGACTGGTCGAGCACCTCGAGCCCCCGGTACACACTAATAAGTAGGCGCTATTTTTCAGATGTTGCCCTACCGGGGTTACACAGTATTTTTGAAACGCACATCCATGAGCTACTTGCTATGCGTAGCCAGGCACGACGCCTAACACCGTCGTGTCGTCAGAAAACTTAATGATGGTGTGTTGGAGTCGTGCCTGGCTACTCAGCCGTGCCTGGCTACTCAGCCGTGCCTGGCTACTCAGCCGTGCCTGGCTACTCAGTCGTGCCTGGCTACGCAGTCGTGCCCGGCTACGCAGTCGTGGGTGAACAGGGAGTACAGGAGGGGACTAACGCATCGATGCTGCGTAATTCTGCAGTCAAACATTTCATTATGTAATCAAATGTTTACTGCATATGTGTGCAATAAAAGTTCAACATTCACCTTTTTGCTGCTATTTCTGTCAAGTCTACGTGTACAATTTGATGCATACGTTGGGATATATCTACCGTACGCCGCACACAGAACGCACTGTAGCTACGTCTGCAAAGGAAACGCAGTGAAAACGCAGCGTTCCAATGGAAATGTATGTACGTCTGGTGTACCAAAACACCGCACCCCTGAGGGGGCCCCCAGTGTCAGCGTGGCAGATGTGTTGTTGCCTACCCTCACCACCTGGGGGGGGCGGCGCGTCAGGAAGTCCAGGATCCAGTTGCAGAGGGAGGTGTTCAGTCCTGAGCGTAGTGATGAGGTTTGAGTGCACTATGGTGTTGAACTCTGACCTGTAGTTTATGAACAGTGTTCTCACATAGGTGTTCCTCTTATCCAGGTGGGAGAGAAGGCAGTTTGTTGGGTCATCTGTTGGGTCGGTCCAGGGTGTCTGGGATGATGATGTTGTGAGCCATGACCAGCCTTTCAAAGCATTTCATGGCTACAGATGTGAGTGCTGCTGCAGGGTTTCTGTAAATGTTACGGGACCCATATGCATTGGGTGTGTAACCTGATTCGGGTATCCACCCACCGTGCTCAGAATGACACGAAATCACATTTACATTATGCTATTTAATTATAACAGAACAGACAAGTTGAGGATGCAATGACGTGTCCTTACCGCGCACTTTGAAGCCAACAGGACGAGTAACGAACAGAAAAATCACTAGCCAGTTTCAAGTTTGGGGAAGGTAACTTTCACCATAAAAAATGCACCTTTTACAATAAAGCATTCCATGCGTTTGCAGACCTATGTAATATAGCCTACTAATCCTAATGTGATGAGTAGATTTGTGTAGTCGTAATTTAGGCTAATAATATAACTCAATCACTGTTCACAATGCGTGGCTGAGCACGTGTAGCGTAGAGGCCTGGGCTACTACACTTTTATGACTGGAGACATTTGCAGAAGACTTTGTTTTAATACGCCAAATTACACGGTAGCCTACATCGCAGACACTGGCAAACGGATCAATAAACATGACATTGGCCATATAATGGCCCTATGAGGAAGGGGAGAAACTAAATAGAATATGACATACGTCTAAACTGGAGGAGGAGATGAATGTAGAAAGAAACGTTTTAAGTTGCACCGACCCAACAATGATGAATAGTGAATAATGCTCAGTGGGCACTCACCCGGGGATATGGCCGATGCTCTCCGCTGGTGCTTAGGAGATGGGCTATAGGCCTACTGTTGTTCCATCAGTTAAGTTGAGAATTATTACAACTAAAAGATAGGTTAGTCTTTTCATTTTCTACTCTTTAAAACGGTAGCCATTTTGCTTTTCAAACTAGGTTTTCCCGCCATTTGAATTTTTAAATATTGCGATATGCCTGGCTGGGCCGCCTCTACTTTTCACTGACTGTCACAACTCAACAATCTATTTGGTATTTGCCAAGCGAGCTGCCTTTCCTTCCAACTGTAGGCAATGTGATTTAAAAAGATAAAATGGTAATTAAGGCTAAGGGAAGCTAATGATCCTCTGTGGCCAAATCATGCTTTAGTAGCCTATATGAATGATTTGATTTACTTCTGTATAGACAGGAGTAGGCTAATTAGGCTATGTCATTTTGGTAATTTAATTCAATTTACTTAGGCGGCATGTCTATCAGAAAGCTTTCCTTATGAGCCTATGTCAATCTACCATCCCCCATTGTAGAAAAGTTGCTCTATTCTATTGGTCAGCTTGTCCAGGAAGAAATGGCCCAACCAGACTCTGGGATGATAGATCACAAATTCATACAACCAGTAGGCCTAGGCTACGTAAACATAAAACCATCTGATCCAACAGATCACACATTCATACAACCAGTAGGCCTAGGCTACGTAAACATATAACCATCTGATCCAACAGATCACACATTCATACAACCAGTAGGCCTAGGCTACGTAAACATAAAACCATCTGATCCAACAGATCACACATTCATACAACCAGTAGGCCTAGACTACGTAAACATAAAACCATCGGATCCAACAGATCACACATTCATACAACCAGTAGGCCTAGACTACGTAAACATAAAACCATCTGATCCAACAGATCACACATTCATACAACCAGTAGGCCTAGACTACGTAAACATAAAACCATCGGATCCAACAGATCACACATTCATACAACCAGTAGGCCTAGGCTACGTAAACATAAAACCATCTGATCCAACAGATCACACATTCATACAACCAGTAGGCCTAGGCTACGTAAACATAAAACCATCTGATCCAACAGATCACACATTCATACAACCAGTAGGCCTAGGCTACGTAAACATAAAACCATCTGATCCAACAGATCACACATTCATACAACCAGTAGGCCTAGACTACGTAAACATAAAACCATCTGATCCAACAGATCACACATTCATACAACCAGTAGGCCTAGGCTACGTAAACATAAAACCATCTGATCCAACAGATCACACATTCATACAACCAGTAGGCCTAGACTACGTAAACATAAAACCATCTGATCCAACAGATCACACATTCATACAACCAGTAGGCCTAGGCTACGTAAACATAAAACCATCTGATCCAACAGATCACACATTCATACAACCAGTAGGCCTAGGCTACGTAAACATAAAACCATCTGATCCAACAGATCACACATTCATACAACCAGTAGGCCTAGACTACGTAAACATAAAACCATCTGATCCAACAGATCACACATTCATACAACCAGTAGGCCTAGGCTACATATTTAGTGCAGTAGGCTACTGGGTGAATGGGCCTCTGGCTACCGGACAATGAGAGAATGTTGAAACCAACAGACCCTTCGAGAGAGAGTCTACTGGTTTCAATGGTATATGTATTTATAAAACAATAGACTACTGGTTTCAATGGCATATGTCTTTATATAACACTAGACTACTGGTTTCAATGGTATATGTCTTTATAAAACAATTGACTACTGGTTTCAATGGTATATGTCTTTATAAAACAATAGACTACTGGTTTCAATGGTATATGTCTTAATAAAACAATAGATTACTGGTTTCAATGGTATATGTCTGTATAAAACAATAGATTACTGGTTTCAATGGTAAATGTCTTAATAAAACAATAGACTATTGGTTCCTATGGTATATGGAAGTCTTTATAAAACAATAGTCTACTGGTTTCAATGGTATATGTCTTTATAAAACAATAGATTACTGGTTTCAATGGTAAATGTCTTAATAAAACAATAGACTATTGGTTCCTATGGTATATGGAAGTCTTTATAAAACAATAGTCTACTGGTTTCAATGGTATATGGAAGTCTTTCTAAAAAATAATTACCTCCTTTTGATATGGTTGGATTTTGCCTCGGCGACTTTGTGGCAAGGTAAACATGTTAAACGTCCAGTCCCCGTGTCACGTCCAGGACAGCCCACATCCCTTGGTTCTTCTCAGGAGCTCCTCCATCTGGCTTCCCCGTATACACTTGCAAGCTGGTCTGGTGTCTTGGTTATCGAAATGGATCATTCTGGAAATAATCAGGAGACATTGTTGCACGGAAAAGTTCTCTGCCAGTTTCTCCATCCCACAGGGATTCTGTAGATTCCCCATTGGATCTGAAAACACCAACAAGGATAAGATCTCCAAAGTATGTAAATGAGTTTGGTCCAACTCCTTCCATCTCTCTCCAAAAACACACCTTCCCTCCAAATTAGTGCAGTCCAGAATGATTTTCTGGATGGTGTCTGGGATGGACAGTTGAAAAGAAGACTATGTCCTACACTACTTGTATGAAATGAGTAACCGCCATCCGCATCGGCCCTGGCTGCATCCTTATCACATTAACAGTCATGGTGGCTCATTCCTTGGGCGAGAACGCCATTTCAATTTCTCTTTTCTTTTACATCTATATTTCTCCTCCTGCAAGCTGATGATGAGCTGGTTGCTGACGGGATGTTCCCGGGGCTGGCCCTGGGGCTGGTCCTGGGGCTGGTCCTGCGGCTGGCCCTGGGGCTGGCTGAGGGTCAATCTCATCCTCTTCTTACAACTCACTGTTAGATTCTGAATTGACAGAGACATGATCCTCATTCCAAGGTGGAAGACGCACCTTCCACACCAGCTTCTCTCTCTGCAAAAGTTGTTTCTAAGTCTCTCTGATCAGAGATTATTTTTGCCATACTGATTGATTGTGGTAAGGAGCCACACATGCAAAGCTATTTATTTGTTGTGTCCCTCCCCCAATTTGCACCTGGCTGGGGTAGAGTATGGGAAAATACAGAATATTTTACAATGTATCAAAATAATGTATCGAAATAACATTGTGCAGGTTCCCGCAAGACATTGTGTAGTTTCACACACTACAAAGGGTAAGTAGTGTGAGAAAAGCGAAAGACAGGCAGACAGGCAGGGAGAGAGACAGGTTCTTGGTGCTGTGTGTAAACAGCAGGCCCAGGGAGGAGGCAGACAGGTTCTTGGTGCTGTGTGTAAACAGCAGGCCCAGGGAGGAGGCAGACAGGTTATTGGTGCTATGTAGAAACAGCAGGCCCAGGGAGGAGGAAGACAGAGTGAAGGCACACAGCAAACCTTTTTGTTTCATTTTTACTTGTTTTCACCGACACACACACTTTTCCACACTTTTATTACCCTCGGGTCCAGCTGACCTAACACCTCGTATGTAATATAAATGTGTAGGGGGTGTGCACAGTGTGCGTTCAATGAAAATGAGCCAAGGCCAATGAGTCTCAGGTTGAAATAAATTAATCATTGTATAATTTTTATTTTAGTAAATGTTGAAAATGGGTCCCACAGACCCAAACACCACACAAGAGTTAATGAAGCCGGTGACTGATGTGGTAAACTCTTCAATGTTATCGTTTGAATCCCGGAACATATTCCAGTCTGTGCTAGCAAAACAGTCCTGTAGCTTAGCAACCGCTTCATCAGACCACTTCCGTCACTGGTACTTCCTGTTTTGAAGCAGGAATCAGAAGGATATCGTTATGGTCATATTTGGCCAAATGGAGGGCGAGGGAGAGCTTTGTATGTGTTTCTGTGTGTGTGGCGTAAAGGAGATCAAGGCACCTCTAGTTACACAGGTGACATGTTGCAGCGCCATCTCGCCAAATACACAAGTTGCAATTTATACATGTGGTTGTGCATCAGCAGTCTCATATCGTTCACTGACAGTCACTCAATTAGCCCTTGTCAGCAAAAAATATTATATTAGTAAGTTAGTTTAGCGGCTAGCTATTTAAACTTGTAGTAATCATGGTTGAATTACCGACCCCATTTCTCACTCAAATATCATATTAAAAACTGCAAACATTTCTCTCCACCTTATGGAAAAATGTGTAGAATTGTAGGAATTGAGCTGTAAAACTGCACATTTTTCTCTCTGCCCTGTTGGAAAAATCAGTATAATTGCATGAAGTTATAAAATTGCTACATCTTCTCTCTGCCCCATGGCAAAATGTGTAGAATGGCAGCAAACTTGCTTTAAAACTGCAACATTTTCTCTCAGCCCCATGGCAAAATGTGTAGAATTGCAGGAAATGAATCCTAAAACATTTTTTTCTCTGCAGTCAAGAGGGGAGGGGGCGTGGGGGCGCTTGAGTGCTTTGCTCGCATGGTGGGGGGGGGGCAACAATTTCTCGTAGGGCCAATGGCCGGCTCGGCCTGAATATGTTGGTACGCAGACACTTTGATCGGGCCTACACCCTATCAAAGTTACCATCTCCGTTCTAAACAGAGCAAATCCAAACAGAGTTCAGCTATCTCAGTTTGAGCTTTTTCATACAAGTAGTGGCGTCTATTTCTTCGGTCAAGAGTGGAGACCATGTCTTCTCTTCAGTATGACTGGATGATGTAATGAGATGGTGTGTGTGGTCTCTAACCGGACCTTTATCCATTCCTCTTCCCACCCCAGGTGACAGCCCCTAGCTTCCAGTCTTCCCCACTTCTGAGTGCTCCCCTCAACTCAGAGACTAAATGCAACTGGACCAGGGGGCTTGTGGGTATGAAGTGGCTGGGCCAATCCAAGAGCATGGTGTTGAATGGCAGCAGGTACTCCACCAGTGAGCAGCAGCCCGTGAGCCAGAGCCAGACCCGTTCCCAGCAGCAGCCTGTGAGCCAGAGCCAGACCCGCTCCCAGCAGCAGCTACACCCACAGAGGAGCTCTCTCCGACCAGGGACTGGCAGCAGGAGATGTAGCCGCCGTGAGTACTGGGACTGGGAATATATTCTATCATATGTGGGTCATATTCATAAGTGTACACCGTATCAAAACATTTTACAATGGGAAAACATTTTGCAGCAAAAACAAAGACTTTCTTATTGGACACGTTCAGGTAATCCTGTCCCATTTTAATTCCGTTGGGTTCAGTTTGTTTCCTAGTGAATGACCCTGGGCCTCTCAGTCTGTTTCCTAGTGAATGACCCTGGGCCTTGTTCAGTCTGTTTCCTAGTGAATGACCCTGGGCCTCTCAGTTTGTTTCCTAGT